>NW_024037076.1:12022397-12089897 GCF_015706575.1 Patiria miniata | reverse complement strand
CTTCCTCCATGGGGCCCAGTGAGTTCGCGGCCCTCTGCGCTGCATTTTGAGCCGTCGTGCTTTGATGCTGGTCTGTACAGCAACTTGGGCATGCCCCTAAAAAAACATCGAGTCAGTGTCTGAATCATTAGAACTCTGATTCGAATCGGACGAATCTGTATCATTTTCATCGGATTCGCTAAGGAAAGAAGAGGAAGAGTCTTCGGAACGTTCACGGTCATGACGGTCTTCGTTGTTTTCATTCGACAACGGTGGCACCGTGGCACGTCCACGTACGTGTGCATATCCATGTACATATAGACACATTCGTACGTGTGCATATAATGTCACGTACGGGTGCGCGGCGGCTGCACATACACACAGCACAGTAGCTTCGCTAATCCGTCTCGTACCCAGACGTCATTTACGGGCCCTGGATTTATCTGCCTTTGTTTACGTCATGAACAGCGCCCTCATTTGGAGTTGCCGCGAAAATCAAAAAGGGGGGTTCAATTTTGGACGGCAAATTACCACACTAAACGTACTTTTAATTCACATTTAATACACATAAATGAATGTATATAACATTTAATACACATAAATGAATGTATATATCAAATAAAATACGTTATGAAAATTTTGGACTGCACGTTTCCTTTAATACTTTTATTAGAAAACATTTCTTTTGTTACTAGTTGTCGGTCTAGGGTTTCGTTTGATGACTACGGAACATAACTCAAGTCCTGTCACGTTGTGAGCACCTTAGTTTGCTTATCGCTTGCCCCGGATGCCAAGCCCATAAAACGCACTAATAATACATGTACGCCTTTAATGAATACCGAATATTTTGATAGCAAATAAAGCTTCAAGTATCGAGTCCAAGTCCGGAGTAATTTGAGTCGAGTCCGAGGCCGAGTCACGAGTCAAAAATGAACCTGACACAAATACTCATCAGTGGACGGGTACAGGAAATAATTTTCATACAGTTATGGACATAATCGTTCGTAATGGTTGCGCAACTACAAAAGACCCATGGTATTGTAACGGCAGGCGTAATTTTTATTCCTAGGAGGGTTAGGGGCAATGTCATGAATAATTCATGTTTATCCATGAGAACGGACAATGACATCAACAGCATTGTTGTTAGTTACTCAACTAGTTACAATACATTAAAGCATTTTAAAGAACGGTTGTCGTCGAGCTACCACACAGTAGCCTAGTGGATAGCGAGATGAGCTATGGATACAAAGATCCCTGGTTCGAATCCACGTCGTCGCTGCTCATTTTCATCAGCTACTTTTCTTCTCCAAATTTATCACTGAGATAATTTTAAATTAAGGGGATAATAGAATGAGAACCTAAGTCTTGCAATGATTCAAAGGAAAAACTGAATTATTCATGACTGCCCCGAACCCTCCTAGGAAAAAAAATTACGCTAACGGCGGTGCCGGGCCGCCGGCAGAGGGCGCCAGCACGGACCCACGGTGCAACCGTAGCGTTGGGACCCCTGCTGCTGGGCCAGGGAGACCCGTTGCCAGACTGCGCCGACTCAGTAGTGTGACTTTTGTATAGCGTCCTTTTTGTTGTGAGTTGTATAAAGAGAGAGCCTCGTGGAAAGAAAGTGGCAAGAATAAATGGCCGGAGAGCCCCGAAACCCTGAAGAATAGTGTCTGTGGTTTCCTTCGTCTGGCGTGTGAGAACCCCAGATTCGTTCCACGTTACATTGGTGGCAGCCGTGGCATGTCTGACGGAGGAAAAACAGGTAGAATTTGGAGTGTTTTTCGCCATGAATACACCGGGTCGAGTTAGTCTGGCGTCCGACTCGCCACTCGGCGGGTACGCACGCTGGATCAGGGCCTCGCAGAGCGTAAACCAACCTGGTGAGATGGCCAGCAAAGCGTTCGTCACGTGGGATGACTCGGAGTTGGACTTGTTCAGTGTTTCGGGGAGCCAGCTAGGCCCACATGCTACATCCCATGGAGAATCGCGCCGCACTGTGCACCACGGCGCAACAGACGCTCTGTTCCACTCGGAACACTGCCGAGTTGCGCCTGTTGATAAAGCGGGGCTGGCCGGGCTTGATCGTCCGGAGACACCCCGCATCAACACACGTGCCAGGGCCCACGATGGGAACAGCCCCGTAACATACACACCATACAACGGACGCATGTTTTTCTCCGGAACAGCTCCGTTTTACAAACACCAATTCACCGGGTGCACGTTCCCCCCGGAACTGCCCCGTAACACATACATTCATACAACGGACGCATCCCTTGGGGAATCGCGCCGCACTGTGCACCACGGCGCAACAGACGCTCTGTTCCACTCGGAACACTGCCGAGTTGCGCCTGTTGATAAAGCGGGGCTGGCCGGGCTTGATCGTCCGGAGACACCCCGCATCAACACACGTGCCAGGGCCCACGATGGGAACAGCCCCGTAACACACACACCATACAACGGACGCATGTTTTTCTCCGGAACAGCTCCGTTTTACAAACACCAATTCACCGGGTGCACGTTCCCCCCGGAACTGCCCCGTAACACACACATTCATACAACGGACGCATCCCTTGGGGAATCGCGCCGCACTGTGCACCACGGCGCAACAGACGCTCTGTTCCACTCGGAACACTGCCGAGTTGCGCCTGTTGATAAAGCGGGGCTGGCCGGGCTTGATCGTCCGGAGACGCCCCGCATCAACACACGTGCCAGGGCCCGCGATGGGAACAGCCCCGTAACACACACATTCATACAACGGACGCATGTTTCATCCGGAACGGCTCCGTTCCACGGACACCAATACACCGGGCACGGTTTCCCTCCGAAACGGCCCCGTTCCGCGCATGTACAAGCGCCGGATGCGTGTTCCCCGGTAGAGTTGCTCCGCACGGGAATCAATGGAGCGGAGCCGGCGAAGATGCTCCGCACGGGAATCAATGGAGTGGAGCTGGTAGAGTTGCTCCGCACGGGATTCAATGGAGCGGAGCTGGCGAAGTTGCTCCGCACGGGAATCAATGAAGCGGAGCCGGCGAAGTTGCTCCGCACGGGAATCAATGGAGCGGAGCCGGTAGAGTTGCTCCGCACGGGATTCAATGGAGCGGAGCTGGCGAAGTTGCTCCGCATGGGAATCAATGGAGCGGAGCCGGTGAAGTTGCTCCGCACGGGATTCAAATGAGCGGAGCCGGCGAGGTTGCTCCGCACGGGAGTCTATGGAGCGGAGCCGAGGAAGTTGCGCCGCATGGGAGTAAATGGAGCGGAGCCGAGGGAGTTGCGCCGCACGGGAGTTAATGGAGCGGAACCGTGGAGTTGCTCCGCACGGGAGTCAATGGAGAGGAGCCGGCGCAGTTGCTCTGCACGGGACTCAATGGAGCGGAGCCGATGGAGTTTCTCTGCACAGGAGTCAATGGAGAGGAGACCCCGGGGTGGGCCAAGAGGAGAACCCAGAGGTGATCCCAGAGGTGATCCAAACGGAGAACCCAGAGGAAAACCCAGAAAAGACCCCAGAGGTGACCCCGGAGGAGACCACAGAGGAGACCAGGAGACCCAAGCGGATACCCCAGCGGAGGCGCCGCCTTGTTCGGGGACGAACAAGGGTCCTCGGAGGGGGCTGTGTAACGGCGGTGCCGGGCCGCCGGCAGAGGGCGCCAGCACGGACCCACGGTGCAACCGTAGCGTTGGGACCCCTGCTGCTGGGCCAGGGAGACCCGTTGCCAGACTGCGCCGACTCAGTAGTATGACTTTTGTATAGCGTCCTTTTTGTTGTGAGTTGTATAAAGAGAGAGCCTCGTGGAAAGAAAGTGGCAAGAATAAATGGCCGGAGAGCCCCGAAACCCTAAATAATAGTGTCTGTGGTTTCCTTCGTCTGGCGTGTGAGAACCCCAGATTCGTTCCACGTTACAGTATATTAAAAGGCCTATAAAGGTTTGTTTTCATTTAATACCTATTGTTTTGCAAGAACAAAAAAACGGACCTGAACACACCGGCGTCGCTACGGGGGGAGGGGGGGGTCACACCTCCATCAGTCAGTCTTATCGGCCAAATCATGGTGCTGTTGGCAATATAAAAATGAAGAATGGAGAAGGAAGGGGAAAGGAAGAGGGAAGAAGAAAAATGGAGAATGTAAATAATAGACACCGCTGCTCCGCGAAGCTAAAATCCCGTTCTAAAACCCATGGCAAGAGATTGTACATTCTGTCACGTCGGCACGAGCTGCCGCGCGAGGTCGGACGGCGGTTGACAGCTACAGCTTTGCAAAACACAAGCACGTACACACTCGCAGGCCACTCAGCTGATGTATATTATATATGATATAATATATAATTTGATGACCCTCCATCAACACCCTAAACACTAGCAAATTTCATTCACAAAATGTCAGGGGGAAAGTGGCCAGGGAAAGCCTCAGATTGCACAACAGAGCGTCTACCTTATCCAAACATTTCCCGGGGTCCTTATTAAGACCCCACGCCTTCAGGGCTTCGCGCTTCTGACTCGCTTATAAAAAGTTCAACTTAAGGATTTAAAGACCCCCAACCCCTACGCCACCCCACCCCGGTATGGGATCAGGGACCGGGCCTAAGCACGGTATGCGCACATGTGGCACGCAGTTTAGTGACGAAAGAAAAGTCCCAAACTGTTCAATATGATCGGGCACAATGTTGATAATTTACTTTTGAAGTTTAACTTATCCCACTGAAAATTGTTACCCTTTAAAAGTAATTATAATAACCATTCGTAATAATTGTGGAGGAATTAGAAAAAGAGTTAAAGGGATCACTTGGGCGGAAATGATCAATTACACTTCTTTTGCGTGACTGTCCGTAGGCAGATTTTACGATGGCACCCCCACCCTCACCCCCCCCCCCATTCAAAATGGTCTAGCGACGCCCTTGACTTTTGCACGATATCGAATCTGTATCACCAGTCTCTCTATTTTTAAAATGGGTGACAGTTATGTAGATGTTATACCATAGGGAAATTAGTAAATGTATGGTCCGACCATAATGGGTTCATATGAGCTACCCCATAATTACGTTACCCTGAATTTTCCCATGGGTCCCAGATCTAAGCCATATGGGTCCATGTATCGGCCCCAAATGATTCTGCTACCAAGATCTATGTGGGGCCCACCTGGACCAGCCCAGTTAGTTATTACCCATTGTGTTAGATCAGGGCAAGATCAGGGTCCGCCCATATAGGACCCGTATCTAGGCCCGGATAGGACCCATATAATATGCTATGGGCTTGCTACCTGGGTAACTGGGAAATTCCATACGTAATCTTAGCGTTATTTAATCTTGTTTTTGGAATTGTAACTCAATCTTCAATATACTTAATGTTTTGTCTGAGTGCATGATCCCAACTTAAGTGTAGGATGGACCTACCGCACACACAGTGGCAACACTGCCTAGAAGTGGGATCCTTACATTAACAACAATGCCTCTCCATACTTTTATAGAACCACCCCCAACGGTAGCCGCGTGGCATACAGCCCGTGTCGAATGTTTCCTGGGATTGGTATAGGGACAGGTCTATCGTACATCTTGAATTTTTTAACGGTCTGGAGGAAAAATGGCAACGCAATGATACGGTACTAACCGCTATGCCAAACCCCATGACCATAACTATCCCCCCCCCCCCAAAAAAAGAACTTCTGGTTAAAGGGAAATACAACATTTGCAAACATCAGAAAATATAACTACCAAGTTTTAACGAAATACCTTACTATGATGTTGGTAAATGACAGTCTAAAGCATCCTGTAAAATTATGGCACCTGGTGTGAAGTAATTTTCAAGAAAATAATATTTGTGTATACATTTCCAACGGTGGTCGGCCGACCACCGTTGGAAAAACCTAACTATTTTTAAACTGCCGCTCCAACTTTACACTCTTTCCAGTCCAAATTTTGTTTGCTATTTGTTACATGTTCATGAATTGGTGCAGGCCAGCTAGTCTGGTTCCCGTACCCTCCACTTTACCGGCATCTATAAATCGATCCATTTTACCTTTAGTAGAGTCAAGGAACCAGACTACTTAAACAGGTTTGTTTTTCTTGGTTTTCCAGCATTTTCGAACGCAAAACTTCAAACATGTCAGTGTAACAATATTTGATATATTATACTTACCCTTCAAATAGTTCATTTCTGAAAATTACAGCAAAAGCCAATGATGTACATTCCCTTTAAAGCAACAGTAGTGGCGTGAGACGTACATAATTTAACCCCCCCCCCCCCCGTAAAAAAAAAAAAAAAAAACACGTTGGACTATGCCAAATTGTCTGAGTTTAATGATGAGAATACGTTCTTGAGGTGACGGATAGACTGTTCCATTCGCCTCGTAGAATGGAACGTTCCATCTGTCACCAAAAGAAATTATTCTTTCCATTACGAAGTGAAACATCCATTACATGTCTTTGTTATGCACATGCACAGTTCGGAAAATGAACTACAGCCTATATATTTCGCAATCATGATTCACGTGAGGAAAAATCTCAATTTCAAAGGCAGGGTTCTACTATCGGGGGCGAGCTAAAGTCCCTAAGGGGTAATATATCCCTTTTGTGCTCCGGTACGGTCGTACAAAGTGAAAGCATGCAGCCTAAACGTGTAACCGGTAACCCACTGAAAACATCACCACGGGCCCCGTGGTATTATGACAAATGACCGACTGTCACGCAGTCTGGTGAGGGTAAAAAAAAAACACGCCTATTGAAAGGAAGGAAACTGGTTTGGAGAAAATATGAAAAAGAAATGAAGACTGAACAAGGACTAGAACCACTCACATTTTATGACAATTCCAGTTTTGGGCAATCCGTTCCGATCTGATCATCTACTCTTCTTTGCGATTTGAAACTTTCCAGATAATCTTTGCTGTATACATTCTGTTGTACGCAAATACAATTGTTTTTGTTCAGCCTGAATTGGTAGATCCAATTATCATCAAAGTTCAAGAGTACACGTCCGGGTTCTTCTACAAAAGAACTGTTTCAAAACACTTCAAATGCATATTAATTAGAAACAAATGAATCGACCCATGTTGGATTCATGTTTATCATACGGAGCCTCAATGCGCAAGGTATAAGGAAGTTATCAGTTATTTAGCAAAGGCTGCCGAATTTATTATCGAATCAGACCTATTGCATGGGATGGGGTGCCGTGGTCCAATGGTTACGGTGTTCGACTGGCACACCGGCACACCTGTTCGAATCCTAACCGTGGGAACATGGTGCTTGTGCTCTTCAGCAAGGAACTTGACCATTATTTATTCGTCCTTCGGATGGGATGCAAAGACGTAGGTCCCTTGTGTTGTGTAATGCACGTTAAAGAACCAAGTTACAATTATCGATAAGAGAAGGGTTTTGGCCCGTTGTTTCTGGCAGTGGCTGCAATATGCGCCGCAACACCTTGTAAATCCTTGTAAAGGTGCTACATATTGAGTCTCATAGTTCTCATTAACTTAAAGGGCCTCCATGGAAAGCAGTGCCTTGCAATGATCGGAGTTTACCCTCATTAAGGATGACGTAAAAAAGAATAGGATACATCATAGGCGTCGTCCAAAGTGTTCCAAACTTTACAATGACTTTTTGGTTGTCCAAAGATTTATTTTGAATGAAAAGAACACTTTGAAAGAAAAATACGTGAGTTGAAGATGTGGACTTCAAGTCATTCCACACTTGTCGACAAATGTAAATGTTGTGGTCACGTGGTGTCGACTTTAAGCTAACTGTTCTGATCTACACAGCAGGTGTGTCACTTGAAGAATAATGGGTTGTTTAAATTCGTTAACTGAGAAAGACACTCATTGCCCATGGACGCGTTCATGAGGAAGTAAAGAGTGTTGGCAATGAATGGTCTGAAGTCACCGACAGCTTAATAGGCTGCGCGTGGGCGTAAATATTTCCAGCAGACGATGTCACGAAACAGTGCGTAACTTACGCCATGCGTAGGACGTTGTACATGCTACACGCAGAATTTCTTTATAAAAATGGGGGCGCCATTCGCGTTTCCTTTTTATTACTCACACTGCATTTGCTCTGTGTCCAAACATCGAGTGCGATGAGTGGCCTTTGAAAGGCCAATCAGAATAATTTCCTTTTGGCTCCGAGTAGGTCCACTAGAGGTCTTATTATATCTGGTAAGAGCATATTGGGTAATTGTATAATCTGTGTGCAACAGTGCTACAAAAATTGTTCAAAAAAAAACCTTAAAAAGTGTATTTCCAGTTATTTACCTTTTTTTTCTTGATTATCAAGAATGAAAAAGGAAGTCTTCCTGAATCTAGAAAATGTTCATAAAATAACGTACACTGTTTATACCTTTTAGACCCGTCGATAAAAAGTAAGCGGTTATGATCATGCCCTCTCGCCCATGACAATTGATTCAGATCTTGGCTACTAGTTGCATAACGCCTTGTCTTCTATTGGAATCACGTTAAATAGTCTAATAAACAAATTGCCAAAAAAACATTTGTTTTTGTAAAAGTAAGACAGCCTTTTTCACAGCCTCCCCTGCCCCTGAAGATTATCATGTCCACAAAATCATGTCGGCATCAATCAAAGCGGCAATGAATAACAGTAACCCCCATTGCGTGATAGTGCCCAGTGCCCTCTTAATTGAATAGAATCCCATTAGTTGGATGGTCTCCAGTCCGCCCGACTTAGTCTGGTTCCCAGACCTGACATTTTTTTTTTGGGGGGGGGGCTGAATGAATCTGAATTTAAACGAAAGTGACCGAATTAGAAACCTTTTTTTTGGCAAATGTGGCGCTCGCTCAATTTACTACTTTTCTATGAAAAAAAATCACGTAATTTGGACACTCTATATTCCCAAGATAAGTCTTTTTTGATAGCAACATTCCGAAATTCAGCGGTCCACCACCGATTCTGTACCGTTCAGCGAACCGATGAATACCTATTACAATGAAGCATGAACGTTTTCGCGAATAAACGCGAATAAACACGAATAAACACAAATATGCAGAGGAAAACGGACAAAAACGCCATAAATATTTAAGAAAAGAGAGCAGTTGACTTGTTCCTCATAATATTCAAAACACAAAATCTGACGGAAAAATAATGTTTCAGTCTTGACTCAAATGATTAAAATACCATTTGAATATGAATGGCCTCGTGTAATCTGTAATTAAAACTCAGCTCAAAAGCTTCCATGACATTCCATGGACAGCTATGAAGAGTCTTTTGGTGGTGCATGCATAATTTCTGATAGCTTGGATCAAGATCAGGTTTTTTTTTCTCAAATGAGTGGACGAACATGCTCTTTTAAGACATACTTCATGTGGTGTATCAAATTTGATTGCTTTTCAAGAGTGAAAAGGTTATGAATCCAGGTCACTTTCTTCTTGACTCAACCTGTTCATGTCAAATTAAAGCGATTTTTTCGACATATATTTTTAACTTTAAAGTGTTATACAGATACTGTATGAAACGTATTGTAACAAGACAGTATAATGAAGCTAACATCCCCATCACCATTACACCCATCCGTAAAACTCGCCCCGCGTCACAGTCGCTCCATGGAATGGTTATTATTGCGGTCCTCGACTCGCTGCTGCCACCCGTTTCATGTGGTTTCTCCCAACAATGTCCTTTTTGCGGGGGGGGGGGTTATACTTTCCAAACTAACGTGAAGCCCACTGTAACTTTCGACACGACGCAGGGCTTCATTTGACGCCTTCACTCAAAACCTACAGGACCCTAGTTTCTGAGAGAACAACACTTTTGGACCTTTGTTGTATATATCTTTCGCGCCTTCTCCGACTTTGGAAAAACATACACGCGTTCACACTGCCGTTCGCACAAGCTTGAAACGTTGGGTGGGATTATTCATGTTGTTTTTTTATTCAACACTTGTTTTGTAAAGAACAAAAACCTACAGAACTCATCGAATTGTTTTTAATTATCTTAATTAATTCAAGTTAAAAACATCGTTTCATTTCCCTTTGCTATTTCTCAGGAATGCAGTTACCAAAATAATGTGCTAGTACCGTGACTTTGGGCGTGATCCCTGACTATTTATACGGGTTGAATGCTTCTGACTAGCGCCGTATTGACAGGATGGGAAAACCGCTGGCATAATATGGCCCGCTAGATAGTTCAGTTGCATAGAAATCTGTATATATGGGTAATCGAGAGGGCGCAGGTTCTGAAAGAAATATTTCTAGCAGCCGATGTCACGAAACAGTGCGTAACTTACGCCATGCGTAGGACGTTGTACATGCTACACGCAGAATTTCTTTATAAAAATGGGGGCGCCATTCGGGTTTCCTTTTTTTACTCACACATCATGTGTTCTGTGTCAAAACATCGAGTACAATGATGAGTGGCCTTAAAAAGTCTATTTCCAGTTATTGACCTTTATTTCTTGATTATCAAGAATGAAAAAGGAAGTCTTCCTGAATCTAGAAAATGTTCATAAAATAACGTACACTGTTTATACCTTTTAGACCCATCGATGAAAAGAAAGTAGTTATGATCCAGCCCACTCGCCCATGCAACTTCATTCAGATCTTGGCTACTAGTTGCATAATGCCTTGTCTGCTATTTGAATCACGTAAACAAGTCTAATAAACAAATTGCCAATAATTGTTTTTTTTTTTAAAAGTAAGACAGCCTTTTTCACAGCCTCCCCTGCCCCTGTAGATTATCATGTCCGCAAAATCATGTCGGCATCAATCAAAGCGGCAATGAATAATAGTAACCCCCAGTGCGAAATTATAGTGCCCAGCGCCCTCTGAATTGAATAGAATCCCATTGGTCGGATGGTTTCCAGGCCGTCCGACCTAGTCTGGTTCCCAGAACTGACATTTTTTTTGGGGGGGGGGCTGAATGAATCTGAATTTAAACGAAAGTGACCGAATTAGAAATATTTTTATTTATTAGTATTTTTTTTTTTTTTTTTTGCAAATGTGGCGCTCGCTCAATTTACTACTATTCAATGAAAAATTCACGTAATTTGGACACTCTATTCCCAAGTTAAGTCTATTTTGATAGCGACATTACGAAATTCAGCGGTCCACCACTGATTTGTTACCGTTCAACGAACTGATGAATACCTATTACAATGAAGCATGAACGTTTTTTGCGAATAAACGCGAATAAACACGAATAAACACAAATATGCAAAGGAAAACACTCAAAACAGACAGAAATGCCATAAATATTTCAGAAAAGAAAACAGTTGACTTCTTCCTCATATTCAAAATCACAAAATCTCACGGAAAAATATTGTTTCATTGCCCATGGACGCGTTCATGAAGATGTGGACCTCAGTTCATTCCACACTTGTCGACAAATGTGAATGTTGTGGTCACGTGGTGTCGACTTTAAGCTAACTGTTCTGTTCCACACAGCAGGTGTGTCACTTGAAGAATGGGTTGTTTTAATTTGTTAACTGAGAAAGACACTCATTGCCCATGGACGCGTTCATTAGAAAGTAAAGAGTGTTGGCAATGAATGGTCTGAAGTCACCGACAGCTTAATAGGCTGCGCGTGGGCGTAAATATTTCCAGCAGACGATGTCACGAAAAACAGTGCGTAACTTACGCCATGCGTAGGACGTTGTACATGCTTCACGCAGAATTTCTTTATAAAAATGGGGGCGCCATTCGGGTTTCCTTTATGTTACTCACACTGCATTTGCTCTGTGTCAAAACATCGCGTGCGATGAGTGGCCTTTGAAAGGCCAATCAGAATAATTTCCTTTTGGCTCCGAGTAGGTCCACTAGAGGTCTTATTATATCTGGTAAGAGCATATTGGGTAATTGTATAATCTGTGTGCAACAGTGCTACAAAAAATGTTCAAAAAAAATCCTTAAAAAGTGTATTTCCAGCTATTTACCTTTATTTTTTGATTATCAAGAATGAAAAAGGAAGTCTTCCTGAATCTAGAAAATGTTCATAAAATAACGTACACTGTTTATACCTTTTCCACCCATCGATGAAAAGAAAGCAGTTATGATCCCGCCCACTCGCCAATGACACTTGATTCAGATCTTGGCTACTAGTTGCATAATGCCTTGTCTGCTATTTGAATCACGTAAACTAGTCTAATAAACACAGTGCCAATAAACATTTGGGGGGGGGGGTAAAAGTAAGACAGCCTTTTTCACAGCCTCCCCTGCCCCTGTAGATTATCATGTCCGCAAAATCATGTTGGCATCAATCAAAGCGGCAATGAATAATAGTAACCCCCATTGCGTAATAGTGCCCAGCGCCCTCTGAATTGAATAGAATCCCATTGGTCAGATGGTTTCCAGTCCGCCCGACCTAGTCTGGTTCCCAGACCTGACATTTATTTTTGGGCTGAGTGAATCTGAATTTAAACGAAAGTGACCGAATTAGAAACTTTTTTTGGTTTGTTTTTTGGTTGCAAATGTGGCGCTCGCTCATTTACTACCATTCTATGAAAAATTCACGTAATTTGGACACTCTGTTCCCAAGTTAAGTCTATTTTGATAGCAACATTACGAAATTCAGCGGTCCACCACCGATTCTTTACCGTTCAACGAACTGATGAATACCTATTACAATGAAGCATGAACGTTTTCGCGAATAAACTCGAATAAACAGGAATAAACACAAATATGCAAAGGAAAACACTCAAAACGGACAAAAATGACATACATATTTCAGAAAAGAAAACAGTTGACTTGTTCCTCATATTCAAAAGACAAAATCTGACGGAAGAAATAATGTTCACAAATAAATGATGATTAAGCGCAGTTTAATCAGGTTTATGGACGCGTGGACACCTCGAGTTGTTTTGAGAAGATCCCTTATGTGGTTGTTTACGATTACTGGCGGTAATTGGTGGAAAGTTCTTCCGTGTACATGTAAATAGCACGCAATAGTTTGGCGTCGCGTCATTCTCGATTCCACCTCTGACCGGAGAAAAGGCAAATGTTTAGCCCATGAAACTTAAGGTGTTTTTACACAATTCTACAACCGTCCTGCTGTACTCTGTGATGTTTTTCTCCCCTTTGGTTCATCGTGGCTTGGATAGCGCCAAGATTGGTGGAATTCGAGGTGAGGAATTTCGCATAACAGCCCGTATTTTGGGGCAATTTTTTGTTCAGTGCCAATGTGCTGTTTCCGTATAGAATTTACGTTTGCTTCCGCCGGGCCGCCGACCGGCTGGCTAGTTGAAACACGGCACGGCACAATACTCGTTTTAAACTACGTGCTGACATGAATCTGCCCATGGCTGTAGGCCTTTTAAACATTGCTCTTATACAGTTATAGGCCTAATGTCATTATTGGTCTATGTTCAGTGTTTTATTTATCATGCATTCAAAGGCGATAGGCATGTAGGCCTAGCCTGTACGAAACCACAAGCAAAATTACAATCGAATATGCCGACTGAGTAGCGTAGCAGTCACTCCGAATCACACTTGACATGCATGGTTGTTTTTTTTTTGTACATGAAGGGCAACAACTAAAAGCCTACGTGTTTGCACTGCATTCACAAATATTTCACAAATGAGACTCCTGGGCGTGTCGATTGGTTCGACTGTAAATAATGGCGAGAGGTGCGGTTCCACATTTATGTGGTCATGTTTTTCACAGCAACTTGTTCAGCGTTCTTTTATGTTTATTCATTTGAGGCCTACAGTGAGGCCCCTTTTCAGTTCTTTCATTTGTAGGAGTAAAGCAATAAAACCCTTTCTGGTCACTCCGCAATTTATTTACCAGCTAAATCACAATGAAGTGCGTTGGTTTCTCAAACAAAAACAAAACATACTGCAGAGTCCAGGGAGCCCAGTTGTTTATAAACTGGTTCGAGGTTGATATTCGAAACTCCTTGCCATTACAGCCCGTTGTGGCTTTGTGCTCCAGGTGAGCTTTTACGCACACTTTCTAATGCAAATAATAAACAGAAATATGCAAAGGAAAACAGACAAAAATGCCATAAATATTTCAGAAAAGAAAACAGTTGACTTGTTCCTCATATTCAAAACACAAAATCTTACAGTAAAATTAATGTTGCAGTCTTGACTCAAATGATTAAAATATAATTTGAATTTGAATGGCCTTGTGTGATCTGTTATTAAAACTTAGCTCAAAAGCTTCCATTGACATTCCATAGACAGCTTTAAAGAGTCTTTTGGAGATGCAGGCATAATTTCAGATAGCTTGGATCAATATCAGTTATTTCTCAGATGAACGGACGAACATGCTCTTTTAAGACATACTTCTTATGGTGTATCAAATTTGATTGCTTTTTAAGAGGAAAACAGACAAAGATGCCATAAATATTTCAGAAAAGAAAACAGTAGACTTGTTCCTCATATTCAAAACACAAAATCTTACAGTAAAAATAATGTTTCAGTCTTGACTCAAATGATTAAAATATCATTTTAATTTGAATGGCATTGTGTGATCTGTAATTAAAACTTAGCTCAAAAGCTTCCATTGACATTCCATAGACAGCTTTAAAGAGTCTTTTGCTGATGCAGGCATAATTTCAGATGGGTGTCGGACGCTTCGCCCCATTTCCACGTCGCCCCATGTCACTTCGCCCCTAACCACTTCGCCCCATCCCCACTTCGCCCCATGTAGATTGGTTCCTCCAAGAGTGAAATTAAAATGTCAAAGGTATTGTCGTTCTCAGATAAGTGGGAGACGGGTTAGTATAGCCGGGTCTTTTAGACCAAAAAAAAAAGAATATTCGGTCTCTGGTCAGACCAAAGTTCCGGAATTGACGCGGCCACGCGGCTTTTTTTTTTTTTTGGGGGGGGGGCTTTTTTTTTCTTCTTCAAGCTTGGATTGTAGTACAGACAAGGTGGGGTACTATTTTGCTTTTTGGTGTCCTCATGTACATTGGTGTCCTCCATAATTTGCCTTGTACATTTGGTGGGCTAATTCTTTCCGTTGGTTAGAAATTAGTGTTTCTGTTGGAATTGTTTTTAAGCCAATAAAATAGATGAGATTTTTTTTTTACTTTTTACATGTAACGGCTGGGGCGAAGTGGGGATGGGGCGAAGTGGGAATGGGGCGAAGTGGGAATGGGGCGAAATGGGAATGGGGCGATGTGGGGATGGGGGGAAGTGGGGATGGGGCGAAGTGGTTAGGGGCGAAGTGACATGGGGCGACGTGGAAATGGGGCGAAGTGTCCGACATTCGAAGCTAACATCCCCAACACCCCGGCCCCAACCCGATTCATGTGGTTTCTCCCAACAATGTCCCTCTTGTTTTCCTTTTTTTTTGGGGGGGGGGCCTTTTTTTGGGGGGGGGGGCGGGAGGGGGGTTATATTTTCCAAAGTAACGCGAAACCCACTGTAACTTTTGACACGACGCAGGGTTACATTTGACACCTTCACTCAAAACCTACAGGAACCTGGTTTCTGTGAGAACAACACTTTTGGAACTTTGTTGTATATATCTTTCGCGCCTTCTCCAACTTTGGAAAAACATGACGGCGCACACACTGCAGTTCGAACAAGCTTGAAACGTTGGGTGGGATTATTCCAATTTCTTTTATTCAACACTTGTTTTGTAATGAACAAAACTTCCGTTTGCTATTTCTCAGGTGATCAGCATTACCGAAATATTGTGCTAGTACCGTGACTTTGGGCGATCCCTGACTATTCATACGGGTTGAATGCTTTTGACTAGCGCTGTATTAACAGGATGGGAAAACTGTTGGCATAAAAGGGCCCGCTGGATAGCTCAGTTGGATAGAAACCCGTATATACGGGTATCAAGAGGTCAAGGGTTCTAAAAGAAAAACACCATTGGGACAATTGTGTTCATATAATTTGCGCCTTTTTTCAAGTTTAGAATGAATATAGTCGAACACATTATCGTTCATCCTCCGTAGCTTAAAAGAGTTCTTAGTTTCGTCCTTTTTTTCTCAAAAGCATAAATGGAACCGATAAGAACAAGCATGACGATGTGGACTTCAATCCAGTTTACACTTGTCGACAAATGTGAATGTTGTGGTCACGTGGTATCGAGTTTCAGCTAAATGTGCTGTTCTACACAGCAGGCGTGTCACTTGAAGAATGGGTTGCTTTACTTTGCTGACTGAGAAAGACACGCGTCGCCTATGGACGCATTCCTGAGGACGTTAAGAACGTTGCCAAAGAATGGTCTGAAGTCACCGACAGCTTATTAGGCTGCGCGTGGGCGTAAATATTTCCAGCAGCCGATTTCCCGAAACAGACAGACTTGATACATGTTACACGCATAATGTCTTTACAAAACAGGGGGTGCAATGTATAATAGTAGCCCCTATTGTGCTATAGGCTGCAGTGTCCTCTGAATTGAAGAGAATCCCATTGTTCGGATGTGTTCAGTCTGCCCCAGCATACTAGGCCCCACCCCTTCCCCTGCCATCAAATTCAGATGTTTTGTTGCTACATGCATTTGCCTAACTTCAAACTTTCTGGCGACGCCCTTTCCTGCCCCTCCTACTGAACTTACTTCAACACTGGTGACGTTTTTACAGGCCCGTATTATCCAATAGGCACAGTAGGCACTGTGCCTAGAGCCTACGAAATATTCGGGGGCCTACGAAAAATTGAGGGGCCTACGAAACATATCACTGTGTGCCAACCGGCTTTAGAGCCACCAGATTGGACCGGCTTGCTTAGTACAGCCCAGAATCATCATGTCTCTCCGTTAGTTAGTTAGTTAGTAAGTTGGTTAGTAACAAATGTTGATATTGTCTATTGCTCACTCATATTTTGACCGATTTCAACCAAACTTTGTCAAAAGTACCAGTAGCCCAGTCCAAACATGTTACATGACCAAACTGGGGTCAAAGGTCATCATGTTGTCACTGTGGTTAAAAGCCTGATTTTCCTTTTTCAAAACACTGCTCCTTTCAGAAATTACATGGCACAATCACGTGACTCAGGCACGAACACGAAGCTTGTTTACTTTTTTCAATTAACGGTAGCTCCTTTTTCTTGGTTTTCAGCAAATTCTTAACTAATGTGGGGCTACTGGACAACTTAAGCACATTTTCAATGTTAACACTATAGGTAGGATGTAAAAATGGGGATAGAACTATGTTATTACATGACCAAAACACTTGTTTTTTTATTGCAAACAATTGAAATCAAACACATTCATTAAACATGTGAATATTAATTAATTAAAAATTCCGCCAAAAGTTGGCCACTAGACCCACTTCTGGGACAAGTGGGCATCAACAAACCTTATTATTTGTCATCAAAAGTGTAAAAAATGAGAAACAGTTGAACCACTATTTGTTTACGACCGCAAAAAAAAATGCACCGAATACAGTAATTTCAGAACTACCCGTTGTATTTAAAAACTCCAATTAAACGTACTGAACAGTGTTTTTTTCTACTTATATAAGAAGCAGCTTTGTTTTTTTTTGGCACCAAGCTTATTAACTTGTGTTTTATTTCATGCTGCCTTACATATAATTAAGTCCCTGACGTTACGTGATCACAGTATGTGTCACGTGGTAACGTATTGTTCCTCGAATTTTACTTCCTTTAATAATATCTTCCAGAACCATGAGTCATAGAAAAATACATTCATGGAGGCGAACACTTCCGCCTGATTTAACACAATTGAGAAAAGAAAGTTCACTTCGGAGTAAAACCAAGAAGGAGCAAATCCTGTTAAATGTGTGGGACTCGAAACCCAATATGCAGCAGCGCAACCAGGAACTAACACACTGGTTCAGTTGTTTGACAATAGTTGACGGCTGGGAGACCTTGGTTGTAAAGTTATTTGAGATAAATAACTGCAATGCCCAAGTTGCCACAATGCAAAACATATGAGAAACAGTTGGACCACTATTTGTTTGCGACCCCAAAAACATGCACCGAATACAGTAATTTCAGGACTACCCGTTGTTTTTAAAAACTTCCATTAAACGTACTGAATAGTTTTTTTCTACTTATGTAAGAAGCAGCTTTTATTTCTTTTTTGGGAACCCAGCTTATGAACTTGTGTTGTATTTGATGCTGCCTTACAGATACCGTAAAACCTGACATCACATGTCCCACCTCAATCACGGACATGTCAACGGACGCCGGCGGTTCGACTGCTGCAGTTACTTGGTCACCACCACCGTCGGCTACGGATAATGTGGACACCTTAACTGCAAGTGACATCAGTTGTACAGATGGTGATAGCAATCCGGTGATCTCAGGTGGCACATTCAATTTGGGCAACACAACAGTCACGTGCATTGTATCTGATTCCGCTGGGAATTCAGATATGTGCATGTTCACCATCGAAATCATCGGTACGACTAAATAGTGGCTGTGCGCTCTTAATTAAAGGAACTGAGCAGTTTATGATTAATTGAGAAATGTTAATAATGAAGGAGCTTATTTTCTTTTGTTTTGAAGAAAGCACTTACACCTAACTTTCGTTTGATTTAATCCTTTCTTACACATAATTAAGTCCCTGACGTTACAAGATCACAGTATGTGTCAGGGGGTACCGTATTGTTCCTCGGATTTCACTTCCTTTAATAATATCCTCCAGAACCATGAGTCATAGAAAAATACATTCATGGAAGCGAACACTTCCGCCTGATTTAACACAATTGAGAAAAGGAAGTTCACTTCGGTGTAAAACCAAGCAGCAGCAAATCCTGTTGAATGTGTGGGACTCAAAACCAAATTTACAACAGTGCAACCAGTAACTAACAAACTGGTTCAGTTGTTTGACAATGGTTGATGGCTAGGAGACCTTGGTTGTAAAGTTATATGAGATAAATAACTGCAATGCCCAAGTTGCCACAATGCAAAACCTATGAGAAACAGTTGAACCACTATTTGTTTGCGACCGCAAAAACATGCACCGAATACAGTAATTTCAGGACTACCCGTTGTTTTGAAAAACTTCCATTAAACGTACTGAATAGTTTTTTTTTCTACTGATGTAAGAAGCAGCTTTTTTTTTTTTTTTGGAACCCAGCTTATGAACTTGTGTTGTATTTTATGCTGCCTTACAGATACCATAAAACCTGACATCACATGTCCCACCTCAATCACGGACATGTCAACGGACGCCGGAGGTTCGACTGCTGCAGTTACTTGGTCACCACCACCGTCGGCTACGGATAATGTGGACACCTTAACTGCAAGTGACATCAGTTGTACAGATGGTGATAGCAATCCGGTGATCTCAGGTGGCACATTCAATTTGGGCAACACAACAGTCACGTGCATTGTATCTGATTCCGCTGGGAATTCAGATATGTGCATGTTCACCATCGAAATCATCGGTACGACTAAATAGTGGCTGTGTGCTCTCAATTAAAGGAACTGAGCAGTTTCTGATTAATTGAGAAATGTTAATCATGAAGGAGCAGAATTTGTTTTGTTTTGAAGAAAGCACTTACACCTAACTTTCGTTTGATTAAATCCTTTCTTACACATAATTAAGTCCCTGACGTTACAAGATCACAGTATGTGTCAGGGGGTACCGTATTGTTCCTCGGATTTCAATTCCTTTAATATTATCCTCCAGAACCATGAGTCATGGAAAAATACATTCATGGAAGCGAACACTTCCGCCTGATTTAACACAATGGAAAAAAGGAAGTTCACTTCGGTGTAAAACCAAGCAGGAGCAAATCCTGTTTAATATGTGGGACTCGAAACCAAATTTACAGCAGTGCAACCAGTAACTAACAAACTGGTTCAGTTGTTTGACAACAGTTGATGGCTAGGAGACCTTGGTTGTAAAGTTATATGAGATAAATAACTGCAATGCCCAAGTTGCCACAATGCAAAACCTATGAGAAACAGTTGAACCACTATTTGTTTACGACCGCAAAAACATGCACCGAATACAGTAATTTCAGGACTACCCGTTGTTTTTTAAATCTTCCATTAAACGTACTGAATAGTTTTTTTTTTTCTACTTATGTAACAAGCAGCTTTGTTAGTTTTTTTTGGAACCCAGCTTATGAACTTGTGTTGTATTTTATGCTGCCTTACAGATACCGTAAAACCTGACATCACATGTCCCACCTCAATCACGGACATGTCAACGGACGCCGTAGGTTCGACTGCTGCAGTTACTTGGTCACCACTACCGTCGGCTACGGATAATGTGGACACCTTAACTGCAAGTGACATCAGTTGTACAGATGGTGATAGCAATCCGGTGATCTCAGGTGGCACATTCAATTTGGGCAACACAACAGTCACGTGCATTGTATTTGATTCCGCTGGGAATTCAGATATGTGCATGTTCACCATCGAAATCATCGGTACGACTAAACAGTGTCTGTGTGCTCTCAATTAAAGGAATTGAGCAGTTTCTGATTAATTGAGAAATGTTAATAATGAAGGAGCAGATTTTGTTTTGTTTTGAAGAAAGCACTTACACCTAACTTTCGTTTGATTTAATCCTTTCTTACACATAATTAAGTCCCTGACGTTACAAGATCACAGTATGTGTCAGGGGGTACCGTATTGTTCCTCGGATTTCACTTCCTTTAATAATATCCTCCAGAACCATGAGTCATAGAAAAATACATTCATGGAAGCGAACACTTCCGCCTGATTTAGCACAATCGAGAAAAGGAAGTTCACTTCGGTGTAAAACCAAGCAGGAGCAAATCCTGTTTAATGTGTGGGATTCGAATCCAAATTTACAGCAGTGAAACAGTAACTAACAAACTGGTTCAGTTGTTTGACAATAGTTGATGGCTAGGAGACCTTGGTTGTAAAGTTATTTGAGATAAATAACTGCAATGCCCAAGTTGCCACAATGCAAAACCTATGAGAAACAGTTGAACCACTATTTGTTTGCGACCGCAAAAACATGCACTGAATACAGTAATTTCAGGACTACACGTTGTTTTAAAAACTTCCATTAAACGTACTGAATAATTTTTTTCTACTGATGTAAGAAGCTGCTTTGTTAGTTTTTTTGGAACCCAGCTTATGAACTTGTGTTGTATTTTATGCTGCCTTACAGATACCGTAAAACCTGACATCACATGTCCCACCTCAATCACGGACATGTCAACGGACGCCGGAGGTTCGACTGCTGCAGTTACTTGGTCACCACCACCGTCGGCTACGGATAATGTGGACACCTTAACTGCAAGTGACATCAGTTGTACAGATGGTGATAGCAATCCGGTGATCTCCGGTGGCACATTCAATTTGGGCAACACAACAGTCACGTGCATTGTATCTGATTCCGCTGGGAATTCAGATATGTGCATGTTCACCATCGAAATCATCGGTACGACTAAATAGTGGCTGTGTGCTCTCAATTAAAGGAACTGAGCAGTTTCTGATTAATTGAGAAATGTTAATAATGAAGGAGCAGATTTTGTTTTGTTTTGAAGAAAGCACTTACGCCTAACTTTCGTTTGATTTAATCCTTTCTTACACATAATTAAGTCCCTGCCGTTACAAGATCACAGTATGTGTCAGGGGGTACCATATGGTTCCTCGGATTTCACTTCCTTTAATAATATCCTCCAGAACCATGAGTCATAGAAAAATACATTCATGGAAGCGAACACTTCCGCCTGATTTAACACAATTGAGAAAAGGAAGTTCACTTCGGTGTAAAACCAAGCAGGAGCAAATCCTGTTTAATGTGTGGGATTCGAAACCAAATTTACAGCAGTGCAAACAGTAACTAACAAACTGGTTCAGTTGTTTGACAATAGTTGATGGCTAGGAGACCTTGGTTGTAAAGTTATTTGAGATAAATAACTGCAATGCCCAAGTTGCCACAATGCAAAACCTATGAGAAACAGTTGAACCACTATTTGTTTGCGACCGCGAAAACATGCACCGAATACAGTAATTGCAGGACTACCCGTTGTTTTTAAAAACTTCCATTAAACGTACTGAATAGTTTTTTTTTCTACTGATGTAAGAAGCAGCTTTTTTCTTTTTTTTTGGAACCCAGATTATGAACTTGTGTTTTACTTTATGCTGCCTTACAGATACCATAAAACCTGACATCACATGTCCCACCTCAATCACGGACATGTCAACGGACGCCGGAGGATCGACTGCTGCAGTTACTTGGTCACCACCACCGTCGGCTACGGATAATGTGGACACCTTAACTGCAAGTGACATCAGTTGTACAGATGGTGATAGCAATCCGGTGATCTCCGGTGGCACATTCAATTTGGGCAACACAACAGTCACGTGCATTGTATCTGATTCCGCTGGGAATTCAGATATGTGCATGTTCACCATCGAAATCATCGGTACGACTAAATAGTGGCTGTGTGCTCTCAATTAAAGGAACTGAGCAGTTTCTGATTAATTGAGAAATGTTAATAATGAAGGAGCAGATTTTGTTTTGTTTTGAAGAAAGCACTTACACCTAACTTTCGTTTGATTTAATACTTTTTTACACATAATTAAGTCCCTGACGTTACAAGATCACAGTATGTGTCAGGGGGTACCATATGGTTCCTCGGATTTCACTTCCTTTAATAATATCCTCCAGAACCATGAGTCATAGAAAAATACATTCATGGAAGCGAACACTTCCGCCTGATTTAACACAATTGAGAAAAGGAAGTTCACTTCGGTGTAAAACCAAGCAGGAGCAAATCCTGTTTTAATGTGTGGGATTCGAAACCAAATTTACAGCAGTGCAACCAGTAACTAACAAACTGGTTCAGTTGTTTGACAATAGTTGATGGCTAGGAGACCTTGGTTGTAAAGTTATTTGAGATAAATAACTGCAATGCCCAAGTTGCCACAATGCAAAACCTATGAGAAACAGTTGAACCACTATTTGTTTGCGACCGCAAAAACATGCACCGAATACAGTAATTTCAGGACAACCCGTTGTTTTAAAAACTTCCATTAAACGTACTGAATATTTTTTTTTCTACTGATGTAAGAAGCAGCTTTGTTTTTTGTTTTTTGGAACCCAGATTATGAACTTGTGTTTTACTTTATGCTGCCTTACAGATACCGTAAAACCTGACATCACATGTCCCACCTCAATCACGGACATGTCAACGGACGCCGGAGGTTCGACTGCTGCAGTTACTTGGTCACCACCACCGTCGGCTACGGATAATGTGGACACCTTAACTGCAAGTGACATCAGTTGTACAGATGGTGATAGCAATCCGGTGATCTCAGGTGGCACATTCAATTTGGGCAACACAACAGTCACGTGCATTGTATCTGATTCCGCTGGAAATTCAGATATGTGCATGTTCACCATCGAAATCATCGGTACGACTAAATAGTGGCTGTGTGCTCTCAATTAAAGGAACTGAGCAGTTTCTGATTAATTGAGAAATGTTAATAATGAAGGAGCAGATTTTGTTTTGTTTTGAAGAAAGCACTTACACCTAACTTTCGTTTGATTTAATCCTTTCTTACACATAATTAAGTCCCTGACGTTACAAGATCACAGTATGTGTCAGGGGGTACCATATGGTTCCTCGGATTTCACTTCCTTTAATAATATCCTCCAGAACCATGAGTCATAGAAAAATACATTCATGGAAGCGAACACTTCCGCCTGATTTAACACAATTGAGAAAAGGAAGTTCACTTCGGTGTAAAACCAAGCAGGAGCAAATCCTGTTTTAATGTGTGGGATTCGAAACCAAATTTACAGCAGTGCAACCAGTAACTAACAAACTGGTTCAGTTGTTTGACAATAGTTGATGGCTAGGAGACCTTGGTTGTAAAGTTATTTGAGATAAATAACTGCAATGCCCAAGTTGCCACAATGCAAAACCTATGAGAAACAGTTGAACCACTATTTGTTTGCGACCGCAAAAACATGCACCGAATACAGTAATTTCAGGACTACCCGTTGTTTTAAAAACTTCCATTAAACGTACTGAATATTTTTTTTTCTACTGATGTAAGAAGCAGCTTTGTTTTTTGTTTTTTGGAACCCAGATTATGAACTTGTGTTTTACTTTATGCTGCCTTACAGATACCGTAAAACCTGACATCACATGTCCCACCTCAATCACGGACATGTCAACGGACGCCGGAGGTTCGACTGCTGCAGTTACTTGGTCACCACCACCGTCGGCTACGGATAATGTGGACACCTTAACTGCAAGTGACATCAGTTGTACAGATGGTGATAGCAATCCGGTGATCTCCGGTGGCACATTCAATTTGGGCAACACAACAGTCACGTGCATTGTATCTGATTCCGCTGGAAATTCAGATATGTGCATGTTCACCATCGAAATCATCGGTACGACTAAATAGTGGCTGTGTGCTCTCAATTAAAGGAACTGAGCAGTTTCTGATTAATTGAGAAATGTTAATAATGAAGGAGCAGATTGTTTTTGTTTTGAAGAAAGCACTTACACCTAACTTTCGTTTGATTTAATCCTTTCTTACACATATTTAAGTCCCTGACGTTACAAGATCACAGTATGTGTCAGGGGGTACAGAATTGTTCCTCGGATTTCACTTCCTTTAATAATATCCTCCAGAACCATGAGTCATAAAAAAATACATTCATGGAAGCGAACACTTCCGCCTGATTTAACACAATTGAGAAAAGGAAGTTCACTTCGGTGTAAAACCAAGCAGGAGCAAATCCTGTTTAATGTGTGGGATTCGAAACCAAATTTACAGCAGTGCAAACAGTAACTAACAAACTGGTTCAGTTGTTTGACAATGGTTGATGGCTAGGAGACCTTGGTTGTAAAGTTATTTGAGATAAATAACTGCAATGCCCAAGTTGCCACAATGCAAAACCTATGAGAAACAGTTGAACCACTATTTGTTTGCGACCGCAAAAACATGCACCGAATACAGTAATTTCAGGACTACCCGTTGTTTTTAAAACTTCCATTAAACGTACTGAATAGTTTTTTTTTCTACTGATGTAAGAAGCAGCTTTGTTTTTTGTTTTTTGAAACCCAGATTATGAACTTGTGTTTTACTTTATGCTGCCTTACAGATACCATAAAACCTGACATCACATGTCCCACCTCAATCACGGACATGTCAACGGACGCCGGAGGTTCGACTGCTGCAGTTACTTGGTCACCACCACCGTCGGCTACGGATAATGTGGACACCTTAACTGCAAGTGACATCAGTTGTACAGATGGTGATAGCAATCCGGTGATCTCCGGTGGCACATTCAATTTGGGCAACACAACAGTCACGTGCATTGTATCTGATTCCGCTGGAAATTCAGATATGTGCATGTTCACCATCGAAATCATCGGTACGACTAAATAGTGGCTGTGTGCTCTCAATTAAAGGAACTGAGCAGTTTCTGATTAATTGAGAAATGTTAATAATGAAGGAGCAGATTTTGTTTTGTTTTGAAGAAAGCACTTACACCTAACTTTCGTTTGATTTAATCCTTTCTTACACATAATTAAGTCCCTGACGTTACAAGATCACAGTATGTGTCAGGGGGTACCATATGGTTCCTCGGATTTCACTTCCTTTAATAATATCCTCCAGAACCATGAGTCATAGAAAAATACATTCATGGAAGCGAACACTTCCGCCTGATTTAACACAATTGAGAAAAGGAAGTTCACTTCGGTGTAAAACCAAGCAGGAGCAAATCCTGTTTTAATGTGTGGGATTCGAAACCAAATTTACAGCAGTGCAACCAGTAACTAACAAACTGGTTCAGTTGTTTGACAATAGTTGATGGCTAGGAGACCTTGGTTGTAAAGTTATTTGAGATAAATAACTGCAATGCCCAAGTTGCCACAATGCAAAACCTATGAGAAACAGTTGAACCACTATTTGTTTGCGACCGCAAAAACATGCACCGAATACAGTAATTTCAGGACTACCCGTTGTTTTAAAAACTTCCATTAAACGTACTGAATATTTTTTTTTCTACTGATGTAAGAAGCAGCTTTGTTTTTTGTTTTTTGGAACCCAGATTATGAACTTGTGTTTTACTTTATGCTGCCTTACAGATACCATAAAACCTGACATCACATGTCCCACCTCAATCACGGACATGTCAACGGACGCCGGAGGTTCGACTGCTGCAGTTACTTGGTCACCACCACTGTCGGCTACGGATAATGTGGACACCTTAACTGCAAGTGACATCAGTTGTACAGATGGTGATAGCAATCCGGTGATCTCAGGTGGCACATTCAATTTGGGCAACACAACAGTCACGTGCATTGTATCTGATTCCGCTGGAAATTCAGATATGTGCATGTTCACCATCGAAATCATCGGTACGACTAAATAGTGGCTGTGTGCTCTCAATTAAAGGAACTGAGCAGTTTCTGATTAATTGAGAAATGTTAATAATGAAGGAGCAGATTGTTTTTGTTTTGAAGAAAGCACTTACACCTAACTTTCGTTTGATTTAATCCTTTCTTACACATATTTAAGTCCCTGACGTTACAAGATCACAGTATGTGTCAGGGGGTACAGCATTGTTCCTCGGATTTCACTTCCTTTAATAATATCCTCCAGAACCATGAGTCATAAAAAAATACATTCATGGAAGCGAACACTTCCGCCTGATTTAACACAATTGAGAAAAGGAAGTTCACTTCGGTGTAAAACCAAGCAGGAGCAAATCCTGTTTAATGTGTGGGATTCGAAACCAAATTTACAGCAGTGCAAACAGTAACTAACAAACTGGTTCAGTTTTTTGACAATGGTTGATGGCTAGGAGACCTTGGTTGTAAAGTTATTTGAGATAAATAACTGCAATGCCCAAGTTGCCACAATGCAAAACCTATGAGAAACAGTTGAACCACTATTTGTTTGCGACCGCAAAAACATGCACCGAATACAGTAATTTCAGGACTACCCGTTGTTTTTAAAAACTTCCATTAAACGTACTGAATAGTTTTTTTTTCTACTGATGTAAGAAGCAGCTTTTTTTTTTTTTTGGAACCCAGATTATGAACTTGTGTTTTACTTTATGCTGCCTTACAGATACCATAAAACCTGACATCACATGTCCCACCTCAATCACGGACATGTCAACGGACGCCGGAGGTTCGACTGCTGCAGTTACTTGGTCACCACCACCGTCGGCTACGGATAATGTGGACACCTTAACTGCAAGTGACATCAGTTGTACAGATGGTGATAGCAATCCGGTGATCTCCGGTGGCACATTCAATTTGGGCAACACAACAGTCACGTGCATTGTATCTGATTCCGCTGGAAATTCAGATATGTGCATGTTCACCATCGAAATCATCGGTACGACTAAATAGTGGCTGTGTGCTCTCAATTAAAGGAACTGAGCAGTTTCTGATTAATTGAGAAATGTTAATAATGAAGGAGCAGATTGTTTTTGTTTTGAAGAAAGCACTTACACCTAACTTTCGTTTGATTTAATCCTTTCTTACACATATTTAAGTCCCTGACGTTACAAGATCACAGTATGTGTCAGGGGGTACAGAATTGTTCCTCGGATTTCACTTCCTTTAATAATATCCTCCAGAACCATGAGTCATAAAAAAATACATTCATGGAAGCGAACACTTCCGCCTGATTTAACACAATTGAGAAAAGGAAGTTCACTTCGGTGTAAAACCAAGCAGGAGCAAATCCTGTTTAATGTGTGGGATTCGAAACCAAATTTACAGCAGTGAAACAGTAACTAACAAACTGGTTCAGTTGTTTGACAATAGTTGATGGCTAGGAGACCTTGGTTGTAAAGTTATTTGAGATAAATAACTGCAATGCCCAAGTTGCCACAATGCAAAACCTATGAGAAACAGTTGAACCACTATTTGTTTGCGACCGCAAAAACATGCACCGAATACAGTAATTTCAGGACTACCCGTTGTTTTTAAAAACTTCCATTAAACGTACTGAATAATTTTTTTCTACTGATGTAAGAAGCAGCTTTGTTAGATTTTTTGGAACCCAGCTTATGAACTTGTGTTGTATTTTATGCTGCCTTACAGATACCATAAAACCTGACATCACATGTCCCACCTCAATCACGGACATGTCAACGGACGCCGGAGGTTCGACTGCTGCAGTTACTTGGTCACCACCACCGTCGGCTACGGATAATGTGGACACCTTAACTGCAAGTGACATCAGTTGTACAGATGGTGATAGCAATCCGGTGATCTCCGGTGGCACATTCAATTTGGGCAACACAACAGTCACGTGCATTGTATCTGATTCCGCTGGGAATTCAGATATGTGCATGTTCACCATCGAAATCATCGGTACGACTAAATAGTGGCTGTGTGCTCTCAATTAAAGGAACTGAGCAGTTTCTGATTAATTGAGAAATGTTAATAATGAAGGAGCAGATTTTGTTTTGTTTTGAAGAAAGCACTTACACCTAACTTTCGTTTGATTTAATCCTTTCTTACACATAATTAAGTCCCTGACGTTACAAGATCACAGTATGTGTCAGGGGGTACCATATGGTTCCTCGGATTTCACTTCCTTTAATAATATCCTCCAGAACCATGAGTCATAAAAAAATACATTCATGGAAGCGAACACTTCCGCCTGATTTAACACAATTGAGAAAAGGAAGTTCACTTCGGTGTAAAACCAAGCAGGAGCAAATCCTGTTTAATGTGTGGGATTCGAAACCAAATTTACAGCAGTGCAAACAGTAACTAACAAACTGGTTCAGTTGTTTGACAATAGTTGATGGCTAGGAGACCTTGGTTGTAAAGTTATTTGAGATAAATAACTGCAATGCCCAAGTTGCCACAATGCAAAACCTATGAGAAACAGTTGAACCACTATTTGTTTGCGACCGCAAAAACATGCACCGAATACAGTAATTTCAGGACTACCCGTTGTTTTTAAAAACTTCCATTAAACGTACTGAATAGTTTTTTTTCTACTGATGTAAGAAGCAGCTTTTTTTTTTTTTTGGAACCCAGATTATGAACTTGTGTTTTACTTTATGCTGCCTTACAGATACCATAAAACCTGACATCACATGTCCCACCTCAATCACGGACATGTCAACGGACGCCGGAGGTTCGACTGCTGCAGTTACTTGGTCACCACCACCGTCGGCTACGGATAATGTGGACACCTTAACTGCAAGTGACATCAGTTGTACAGATGGTGATAGCAATCCGGTGATCTCCGGTGGCACATTCAATTTGGGCAACACAACAGTCACGTGCATTGTATCTGATTCCGCTGGAAATTCAGATATGTGCATGTTCACCATCGAAATCATCGGTACGACTAAATAGTGGCTGTGTGCTCTCAATTAAAAGAACTGAGCAGTTTCTGATTAATTGAGAAATGTTAATAATGAAGGAGCAGATTGTTTTTGTTTTGAAGAAAGCACTTACACCTAACTTTCGTTTGATTTAATCCTTTCTTACACATATTTAAGTCCCTGACGTTACAAGATCACAGTATGTGTCAGGGGGTACAGAATTGTTCCTCGGATTTCACTTCCTTTAATAATATCCTCCAGAACCATGAGTCATAAAAAAATACATTCATGGAAGCGAACACTTCCGCCTGATTTAACACAATTGAGAAAAGGAAGTTCACTTCGGTGTAAAACCAAGCAGGAGCAAATCCTGTTTAATGTGTGGGATTCGAAACCAAATTTACAGCAGTGCAAACAGTAACTAACAAACTGGTTCAGTTGTTTGACAATAGTTGATGGCTAGGAGACCTTGGTTGTAAAGTTATTTGAGATAAATAACTGCAATGCCCAAGTTGCCACAATGCAAAACCTATGAGAAACAGTTGAACCACTATTTGTTTGCGACCGCAAAAACATGCACCGAATACAGTAATTTCAGGACTACCCGTTGTTTTTAAAAACTTCCATTAAACGTACTGAATAGTTTTTTTTCTACTGATGTAAGAAGCAGCTTTGTTTTTTTTTTTGGAACCCAGATTATGAACTTGTGTTTTACTTTATGCTGCCTTACAGATACCATAAAACCTGACATCACATGTCCCACCTCAATCACGGACATGTCAACGGACGCCGGAGGTTCGACTGCTGCAGTTACTTGGTCACCACCACCGTCGGCTACGGATAATGTGGACACCTTAACTGCAAGTGACATCAGTTGTACAGATGGTGATAGCAATCCGGTGATCTCAGGTGGCACATTCAATTTGGGCAACACAACAGTCACGTGCATTGTATCTGATTCCGCTGGAAATTCAGATATGTGCATGTTCACCATCGAAATCATCGGTACGACTAAAAAGTGGCTGTGTGCTCTCAATTAAAGGAACTGAGCAGTTTCTGATTAATTGAGAAATGTTAATAATGAAGGAGCAGATTGTTTTTGTTTTGAAGAAAGCACTTACACCTAACTTTCGTTTGATTTAATCCTTTCTTACACATATTTAAGTCCCTGACGTTACAAGATCACAGTATGTGTCAGGGGGTACCATATGGTTCCTCGGATTTCACTTCCTTTAATAATATCCTCCAGAACCATGAGTCATAGAAAAATACATTCATGGAAGCGAACACTTCCGCCTGATTTAACACAATTGAGAAAAGGAAGTTCACTTCGGTGTAAAACCAAGCAGGAGCAAATCCTGTTTTAATGTGTGGGATTCGAAACCAAATTTACAGCAGTGCCAACAGTAACTAACAAACTGGTTCAGTTGTTTGACAATAGTTGATGGCTAGGAGACCTTGGTTGTAAAGTTATTTGAGATAAATAACTGCAATGCCCAAGTTGCCACAATGCAAAACCTATGAGAAACAGTTGAACCACTATTTGTTTGCGACCGCAAAAACATGCACCGAATACAGTAATTTCAGGACTACCCGTTGTTTTAAAAACTTCCATTAAACGTACTGAATATTTTTTTTCTACTGATGTAAGAAGCAGCTTTGTTTTTTTTTTTTGGAACCCAGATTATGAACTTGTGTTTTACTTTATGCTGCCTTACAGATACCATAAAACCTGACATCACATGTCCCACCTCAATCACGGACATGTCAACGGACGCCGGAGGTTCGACTGCTGCAGTTACTTGGTCACCACCACTGTCGGCTACGGATAATGTGGACACCTTAACTGCAAGTGACATCAGTTGTACAGATGGTGATAGCAATCCGGTGATCTCAGGTGGCACATTCAATTTGGGCAACACAACAGTCACGTGCATTGTATCTGATTCCGCTGGAAATTCAGATATGTGCATGTTCACCATCGAAATCATCGGTACGACTAAATAGTGGCTGTGTGCTCTCAATTAAAGGAACTGAGCAGTTTCTGATTAATTGAGAAATGTTAATAATGAAGGAGCAGATTGTTTTTGTTTTGAAGAAAGCACTTACACCTAACTTTCGTTTGATTTAATCCTTTCTTACACATATTTAAGTCCCTGACGTTACAAGATCACAGTATGTGTCAGGGGGTACCATATGGTTCCTCGGATTTCACTTCCTTTAATAATATCCTCCAGAACCATGAGTCATAGAAAAATACATTCATGGAAGCGAACACTTCCGCCTGATTTAACACAATTGAGAAAAGGAAGTTCACTTCGGTGTAAAACCAAGCAGGAGCAAATCCTGTTTAATGTGTGGGATTCGAAACCAAATTTACAGCAGTGCAAACAGTAACTAACAAACTGGTTCAGTTGTTTGACAATAGTTGATGGCTAGGAGACCTTGGTTGTAAAGTTATTTGAGATAAATAACTGCAATGCCCAAGTTGCCACAATGCAAAACCTATGAGAAACAGTTGAACCACTATTTGTTTGCGACCGCAAAAACATGCACCGAATACAGTAATTTCAGGACTACCCGTTGTTTTAAAAACTTCCATTAAACGTACTGAATATTTTTTTTCTACTGATGTAAGAAGCAGCTTTGTTTTTTTTTTTGGAACCCAGATTATGAACTTGTGTTTTACTTTATGCTGCCTTACAGATACCATAAAACCTGACATCACATGTCCCACCTCAATCACGGACATGTCAACGGACGCCGGAGGTTCGACTGCTGCAGTTACTTGGTCACCACCACCGTCGGCTACGGATAATGTGGACACCTTAACTGCAAGTGACATCAGTTGTACAGATGGTGATAGCAATCCGGTGATCTCAGGTGGCACATTCAATTTGGGCAACACAACAGTCACGTGCATTGTATCTGATTCCGCTGGAAATTCAGATATGTGCATGTTCACCATCGAAATCATCGGTACGACTAAATAGTGGCTGTGTGCTCTCAATTAAAGGAACTGAGCAGTTTCTGATTAATTGAGAAATGTTAATAATGAAGGAGCAGATTGTTTTTGTTTTGAAGAAAGCACTTACACCTAACTTTCGTTTGATTTAATCCTTTCTTACACATATTTAAGTCCCTGACGTTACAAGATCACAGTATGTGTCAGGGGGTACAGAATTGTTCCTCGGATTTCACTTCCTTTAATAATATCCTCCAGAACCATGAGTCATAAAAAAATACATTCATGGAAGCGAACACTTCCGCCTGATTTAACACAATTGAGAAAAGGAAGTTCACTTCGGTGTAAAACCAAGCAGGAGCAAATCCTGTTTAATGTGTGGGATTCGAAACCAAATTTACAGCAGTGCAACCAGTAACTAACAAACTGGTTCAGTTGTTTGACAATAGTTGATGGCTAGGAGACCTTGGTTGTAAAGTTATTTGAGATAAATAACTGCAATGCCCAAGTTGCCACAATGCAAAACCTATGAGAAACAGTTGAACCACTATTTGTTTGCGACCGCAAAAACATGCACCGAATACAGTAATTTCAGGACTACCCGTTGTTTTTAAAAACTTCCATTAAACGTACTGAATAGTTTTTTTTCTACTGATGTAAGAAGCAGCTTTTTTTTTTTTTTTGGAACCCAGATTATGAACTTGTGTTTTACTTTATGCTGCCTTACAGATACCATAAAACCTGACATCACATGTCCCACCTCAATCACGGACATGTCAACGGACGCCGGAGGTTCGACTGCTGCAGTTACTTGGTCACCACCACCGTCGGCTACGGATAATGTGGACACCTTAACTGCAAGTGACATCAGTTGTACAGATGGTGATAGCAATCCGGTGATCTCAGGTGGCACATTCAATTTGGGCAACACAACAGTCACGTGCATTGTATCTGATTCCGCTGGAAATTCAGATATGTGCATGTTCACCATCGAAATCATCGGTACGACTAAATAGTGGCTGTGTGCTCTCAATTAAAGGAACTGAGCAGTTTCTGATTAATTGAGAAATGTTAATAATGAAGGAGCAGATTTTGTTTTGTTTTGAAGAAAGCACTTACACCTAACTTTCGTTTGATTTAATCCTTTCTTACACATAATTAAGTCCCTGACGTTACAAGATCACAGTATGTGTCAGGGGGTACCATATGGTTCCTCGGATTTCACTTCCTTTAATAATATCCTCCAGAACCATGAGTCATAGAAAAATACATTCATGGAAGCGAACACTTCCGCCTGATTTAACACAATTGAGAAAAGGAAGTTCACTTCGGTGTAAAACCAAGCAGGAGCAAATCCTGTTTAATGTGTGGGATTCGAAACCAAATTTACAGCAGTGCAACCAGTAACTAACAAACTGGTTCAGTTGTTTGACAATAGTTGATGGCTAGGAGACCTTGGTTGTAAAGTTATTTGAGATAAATAACTGCAATGCCCAAGTTGCCACAATGCAAAACCTATGAGAAACAGTTGAACCACTATTTGTTTGCGACCGCAAAAACATGCACCGAATACAGTAATTTCAGGACTACCCGTTGTTTTAAAAACTTCCATTAAACGTACTGAATATTTTTTTTTCTACTGATGTAAGAAGCAGCTTTGTTTTTTGTTTTTTGGAACCCAGATTATGAACTTGTGTTTTACTTTATGCTGCCTTACAGATACCATAAAACCTGACATCACATGTCCCACCTCAATCACGGACATGTCAACGGACGCCGGAGGTTCGACTGCTGCAGTTACTTGGTCACCACCACCGTCGGCTACGGATAATGTGGACACCTTAACTGCAAGTGACATCAGTTGTACAGATGGTGATAGCAATCCGGTGATCTCAGGTGGCACATTCAATTTGGGCAACACAACAGTCACGTGCATTGTATCTGATTCCGCTGGAAATTCAGATATGTGCATGTTCACCATCGAAATCATCGGTACGACTAAATAGTGGCTGTGTGCTCTCAATTAAAGGAACTGAGCAGTTTCTGATTAATTGAGAAATGTTAATAATGAAGGAGCAGATTGTTTTTGTTTTGAAGAAAGCACTTACACCTAACTTTCGTTTGATTTAATCCTTTCTTACACATATTTAAGTCCCTGACGTTACAAGATCACAGTATGTGTCAGGGGGTACAGAATTGTTCCTCGGATTTCACTTCCTTTAATAATATCCTCCAGAACCATGAGTCATAAAAAAATACATTCATGGAAGCGAACACTTCCGCCTGATTTAACACAATTGAGAAAAGGAAGTTCACTTCGGTGTAAAACCAAGCAGGAGCAAATCCTGTTTAATGTGTGGGATTCGAAACCAAATTTACAGCAGTGCAAACAGTAACTAACAAACTGGTTCAGTTGTTTGACAATAGTTGATGGCTAGGAGACCTTGGTTGTAAAGTTATTTGAGATAAATAACTGCAATGCCCAAGTTGCCACAATGCAAAACCTATGAGAAACAGTTGAACCACTATTTGTTTGCGACCGCAAAAACATGCACCGAATACAGTAATTTCAGGACTACCCGTTGTTTTTAAAAACTTCCATTAAACGTACTGAATAGTTTTTTTTCTACTGATGTAAGAAGCAGCTTTTTTTTTTTTTTTTGGAACCCAGATTATGAACTTGTGTTTTACTTTATGCTGCCTTACAGATACCATAAAACCTGACATCACATGTCCCACCTCAATCACGGACATGTCAACGGACGCCGGAGGTTCGACTGCTGCAGTTACTTGGTCACCACCACCGTCGGCTACGGATAATGTGGACACCTTAACTGCAAGTGACATCAGTTGTACAGATGGTGATAGCAATCCGGTGATCTCAGGTGGCACATTCAATTTGGGCAACACAACAGTCACGTGCATTGTATCTGATTCCGCTGGAAATTCAGATATGTGCATGTTCACCATCGAAATCATCGGTACGACTAAATAGTGGCTGTGTGCTCTCAATTAAAGGAACTGAGCAGTTTCTGATTAATTGAGAAATGTTAATAATGAAGGAGCAGATTGTTTTTGTTTTGAAGAAAGCACTTACACCTAACTTTCGTTTGATTTAATCCTTTCTTACACATATTTAAGTCCCTGACGTTACAAGATCACAGTATGTGTCAGGGGGTACAGAATTGTTCCTCGGATTTCACTTCCTTTAATAATATCCTCCAGAACCATGAGTCATAAAAAAATACATTCATGGAAGCGAACACTTCCGCCTGATTTAACACAATTGAGAAAAGGAAGTTCACTTCGGTGTAAAACCAAGCAGGAGCAAATCCTGTTTAATGTGTGGGATTCGAAACCAAATTTACAGCAGTGCAAACAGTAACTAACAAACTGGTTCAGTTGTTTGACAATAGTTGATGGCTAGGAGACCTTGGTTGTAAAGTTATTTGAGATAAATAACTGCAATGCCCAAGTTGCCACAATGCAAAACCTATGAGAAACAGTTGAACCACTATTTGTTTGCGACCGCAAAAACATGCACCGAATACAGTAATTTCAGGACTACCCGTTGTTTTTAAAAACTTCCATTAAACGTACTGAATAGTTTTTTTTCTACTGATGTAAGAAGCAGCTTTTTTTTTTTTTTTGGAACCCAGATTATGAACTTGTGTTTTACTTTATGCTGCCTTACAGATACCATAAAACCTGACATCACATGTCCCACCTCAATCACGGACATGTCAACGGACGCCGGAGGTTCGACTGCTGCAGTTACTTGGTCACCACCACCGTCGGCTACGGATAATGTGGACACCTTAACTGCAAGTGACATCAGTTGTACAGATGGTGATAGCAATCCGGTGATCTCAGGTGGCACATTCAATTTGGGCAACACAACAGTCACGTGCATTGTATCTGATTCCGCTGGAAATTCAGATATGTGCATGTTCACCATCGAAATCATCGGTACGACTAAATAGTGGCTGTGTGCTCTCAATTAAAGGAACTGAGCAGTTTCTGATTAATTGAGAAATGTTAATAATGAAGGAGCAGATTGTTTTTGTTTTGAAGAAAGCACTTACACCTAACTTTCGTTTGATTTAATCCTTTCTTACACATATTTAAGTCCCTGACGTTACAAGATCACAGTATGTGTCAGGGGGTACAGTATTGTTCCTCGGATTTCACTTCCTTTAATAATATCCTCCAGAACCATGAGTCATAAAAAAATACATTCATGGAAGCGAACACTTCCGCCTGATTTAACACAATTGAGAAAAGGAAGTTCACTTCGGTGTAAAACCAAGCAGGAGCAAATCCTGTTTAATGTGTGGGATTCGAAACCAAATTTACAGCAGTGCAAACAGTAACTAACAAACTGGTTCAGTTGTTTGACAATAGTTGATGGCTAGGAGACCTTGGTTGTAAAGTTATTTGAGATAAATAACTGCAATGCCCAAGTTGCCACAATGCAAAACCTATGAGAAACAGTTGAACCACTATTTGTTTGCGACCGCAAAAACATGCACCGAATACAGTAATTTCAGGACTACCCGTTGTTTTTAAAAACTTCCATTAAACGTACTGAATAGTTTTTTTCTACTGATGTAAGAAGCAGCTTTGTTTGTTTTTTTGGAACCCAGATTATGAACTTGTGTTTTACTTTATGCTGCCTTACAGATACCATAAAACCTGACATCACATGTCCCACCTCAATCACGGACATGTCAACGGACGCCGGAGGTTCGACTGCTGCAGTTACTTGGTCACCACCACCGTCGGCTACGGATAATGTGGACACCTTAACTGCAAGTGACATCAGTTGTACAGATGGTGATAGCAATCCGGTGATCTCAGGTGGCACATTCAATTTGGGCAACACAACAGTCACGTGCATTGTATCTGATTCCGCTGGGAATTCAGATATGTGCATGTTCACCATCGAAATCATCGGTACGACTAAATAGTGGCTGTGTGCTCTCAATTAAAGGAACTGAGCAGTTTCTGATTAATTGAGAAATGTTAATAATGAAGGAGCAGATTTTGTTTTGTTTTGAAGAAAGCACTTACACCTAACTTTCGTTTGATTTAATCCTTTCTTACACATAATTAAGTCCCTGACGTTACAAGATCACAGTATGTGTCAGGGGGTACCATATTGTTCCTCGGATTTCACTTCCTTTAATAATATCCTCCAGAACCATGAGTCATAAAAAAATACATTCATGGAAGCGAACACTTCCGCCTGATTTAACACAATTGAGAAAAGGAAGTTCACTTCGGTGTAAAACCAAGCAGGAGCAAATCCTGTTTAATGTGTGGGATTCGAAACCAAATTTACAGCAGTGCAAACAGTAACTAACAAACTGGTTCAGTTGTTTGACAATAGTTGATGGCTAGGAGACCTTGGTTGTAAAGTTATTTGAGATAAATAACTGCAATGCCCAAGTTGCCACAATGCAAAACCTATGAGAAACAGTTGAACCACTATTTGTTTGCGACCGCAAAAACATGCACCGAATACAGTAATTTCAGGACTACCCGTTGTTTTTAAAAACTTCCATTAAACGTACTGAATAGTTTTTTTTTCTACTGATGTAAGAAGCAGCTTTTTTTTTTTTTTTGGAACCCAGATTATGAACTTGTGTTTTACTTTATGCTGCCTTACAGATACCATAAAACCTGACATCACATGTCCCACCTCAATCACGGACATGTCAACGGACGCCGGAGGTTCGACTGCTGCAGTTACTTGGTCACCACCACCGTCGGCTACGGATAATGTGGACACCTTAACTGCAAGTGACATCAGTTGTACAGATGGTGATAGCAATCCGGTGATCTCAGGTGGCACATTCAATTTGGGCAACACAACAGTCACGTGCATTGTATCTGATTCCGCTGGGAATTCAGATATGTGCATGTTCACCATCGAAATCATCGGTACGACTAAATAGTGGCTGTGTGCTCTCAATTAAAGGAACTGAGCAGTTTCTGATTAATTGAGAAATGTTAATAATGAAGGAGCAGATTTTTTTTTTTTTTGAAGAAAGCACTTACACCTAACTTTCGTTTGATTTAATCCTTTCTTACACATAATTAAGTCCCTGACGTTACAAGATCACAGTATGTGTCAGGGGGTACCGTATTGTTCCTCGGATTTCACTTCCTTTAATAATATCCTCCAGAACCATGAGTCATAAAAAAATACATTCATGGAAGCGAACACTTCCGCCTGATTTAACACAATTGAGAAAAGGAAGTTCACTTCGGTGTAAAACCAAGCAGGAGCAAATCCTGTTTAATGTGTGGGATTCGAAACCAAATTTACAGCAGTGCAAACAGTAACTAACAAACTGGTTCAGTTGTTTGACAATAGTTGATGGCTAGGAGACCTTGGTTGTAAAGTTATTTGAGATAAATAACTGCAATGCCCAAGTTGCCACAATGCAAAACCTATGAGAAACAGTTGAACCACTATTTGTTTGCGACCGCAAAAACATGCACCGAATACAGTAATTTCAGGACTACCCGTTGTTTTTAAAAACTTCCATTAAACGTACTGAATAGTTTTTTTTCTACTGATGTAAGAAGCAGCTTTGTTTTGTTTTTTTGGAACCCAGATTATGAACTTGTGTTTTACTTTATGCTGCCTTACAGATACCATAAAACCTGACATCACATGTCCCACCTCAATCACGGACATGTCAACGGACGCCGGAGGTTCGACTGCTGCAGTTACTTGGTCACCACCACCGTCGGCTACGGATAATGTGGACACCTTAACTGCAAGTGACATCAGTTGTACAGATGGTGATAGCAATCCGGTGATCTCCGGTGGCACATTCAATTTGGGCAACACAACAGTCACGTGCATTGTATCTGATTCCGCTGGAAATTCAGATATGTGCATGTTCACCATCGAAATCATCGGTACGACTAAATAGTGGCTGTGTGCTCTCAATTAAAGGAACTGAGCAGTTTCTGATTAATTGAGAAATGTTAATAATGAAGGAGCAGATTTTGTTTTGTTTTGAAGAAAGCACTTACACCTAACTTTCGTTTGATTTAATCCTTTCTTACACATAATTAAGTCCCTGACGTTACAAGATCACAGTATGTGTCAGGGGGTACCATATGGTTCCTCGGATTTCACTTCCTTTAATAATATCCTCCAGAACCATGAGTCATAAAAAAATACATTCATGGAAGCGAACACTTCCGCCTGATTTAACACAATTGAGAAAAGGAAGTTCACTTCGGTGTAAAACCAAGCAGGAGCAAATCCTGTTTTAATGTGTGGGATTCGAAACCAAATTTACAGCAGTGCAACCAGTAACTAACAAACTGGTTCAGTTGTTTGACAATAGTTGATGGCTAGGAGACCTTGGTTGTAAAGTTATTTGAGATAAATAACTGCAATGCCCAAGTTGCCACAATGCAAAACCTATGAGAAACAGTTGAACCACTATTTGTTTGCGACCGCAAAAACATGCACCGAATACAGTAATTTCAGGACTACCCGTTGTTTTTAAAAACTTCCATTAAACGTACTGAATAGTTTTTTTTTCTACTGATGTAAGAAGCAGCTTTTTTTTTTTTTTGGAACCCAGATTATGAACTTGTGTTTTACTTTATGCTGCCTTACAGATACCATAAAACCTGACATCACATGTCCCACCTCAATCACGGACATGTCAACGGACGCCGGAGGTTCGACTGCTGCAGTTACTTGGTCACCACCACCGTCGGCTACGGATAATGTGGACACCTTAACTGCAAGTGACATCAGTTGTACAGATGGTGATAGCAATCCGGTGATCTCAGGTGGCACATTCAATTTGGGCAACACAACAGTCACGTGCATTGTATCTGATTCCGCTGGGAATTCAGATATGTGCATGTTCACCATCGAAATCATCGGTACGACTAAATAGTGGCTGTGTGCTCTCAATTAAAGGAACTGAGCAGTTTCTGATTAATTGAGAAATGTTAATAATGAAGGAGCAGATTTTGTTTTGTTTTGAAGAAAGCACTTACACCTAACTTTCGTTTGATTTAATCCTTTCTTACACATAATTAAGTCCCTGACGTTACAAGATCACAGTATGTGTCAGGGGGTACCATATTGTTCCTCGGATTTCACTTCCTTTAATAATATCCTCCAGAACCATGAGTCATAAAAAAATACATTCATGGAAGCGAACACTTCCGCCTGATTTAACACAATTGAGAAAAGGAAGTTCACTTCGGTGTAAAACCAAGCAGGAGCAAATCCTGTTTAATGTGTGGGATTCGAAACCAAATTTACAGCAGTGCAAACAGTAACTAACAAACTGGTTCAGTTGTTTGACAATAGTTGATGGCTAGGAGACCTTGGTTGTAAAGTTATTTGAGATAAATAACTGCAATGCCCAAGTTGCCACAATGCAAAACCTATGAGAAACAGTTGAACCACTATTTGTTTGCGACCGCAAAAACATGCACCGAATACAGTAATTTCAGGACTACCCGTTGTTTTTAAAAACTTCCATTAAACGTACTGAATAGTTTTTTTTTCTACTGATGTAAGAAGCAGCTTTTTTTTTTTTTTTGGAACCCAGATTATGAACTTGTGTTTTACTTTATGCTGCCTTACAGATACCATAAAACCTGACATCACATGTCCCACCTCAATCACGGACATGTCAACGGACGCCGGAGGTTCGACTGCTGCAGTTACTTGGTCACCACCACCGTCGGCTACGGATAATGTGGACACCTTAACTGCAAGTGACATCAGTTGTACAGATGGTGATAGCAATCCGGTGATCTCAGGTGGCACATTCAATTTGGGCAACACAACAGTCACGTGCATTGTATCTGATTCCGCTGGGAATTCAGATATGTGCATGTTCACCATCGAAATCATCGGTACGACTAAATAGTGGCTGTGTGCTCTCAATTAAAGGAACTGAGCAGTTTCTGATTAATTGAGAAATGTTAATAATGAAGGAGCAGATTTTTTTTTTTTTTTGAAGAAAGCACTTACACCTAACTTTCGTTTGATTTAATCCTTTCTTACACATAATTAAGTCCCTGACGTTACAAGATCACAGTATGTGTCAGGGGGTACCGTATTGTTCCTCGGATTTCACTTCCTTTAATAATATCCTCCAGAACCATGAGTCATAAAAAAATACATTCATGGAAGCGAACACTTCCGCCTGATTTAACACAATTGAGAAAAGGAAGTTCACTTCGGTGTAAAACCAAGCAGGAGCAAATCCTGTTTAATGTGTGGGATTCGAAACCAAATTTACAGCAGTGCAAACAGTAACTAACAAACTGGTTCAGTTGTTTGACAATAGTTGATGGCTAGGAGACCTTGGTTGTAAAGTTATTTGAGATAAATAACTGCAATGCCCAAGTTGCCACAATGCAAAACCTATGAGAAACAGTTGAACCACTATTTGTTTGCGACCGCAAAAACATGCACCGAATACAGTAATTTCAGGACTACCCGTTGTTTTTAAAAACTTCCATTAAACGTACTGAATAGTTTTTTTTCTACTGATGTAAGAAGCAGCTTTGTTTTGTTTTTTTGGAACCCAGATTATGAACTTGTGTTTTACTTTATGCTGCCTTACAGATACCATAAAACCTGACATCACATGTCCCACCTCAATCACGGACATGTCAACGGACGCCGGAGGTTCGACTGCTGCAGTTACTTGGTCACCACCACCGTCGGCTACGGATAATGTGGACACCTTAACTGCAAGTGACATCAGTTGTACAGATGGTGATAGCAATCCGGTGATCTCCGGTGGCACATTCAATTTGGGCAACACAACAGTCACGTGCATTGTATCTGATTCCGCTGGAAATTCAGATATGTGCATGTTCACCATCGAAATCATCGGTACGACTAAATAGTGGCTGTGTGCTCTCAATTAAAGGAACTGAGCAGTTTCTGATTAATTGAGAAATGTTAATAATGAAGGAGCAGATTTTGTTTTGTTTTGAAGAAAGCACTTACACCTAACTTTCGTTTGATTTAATCCTTTCTTACACATAATTAAGTCCCTGACGTTACAAGATCACAGTATGTGTCAGGGGGTACCATATGGTTCCTCGGATTTCACTTCCTTTAATAATATCCTCCAGAACCATGAGTCATAAAAAATACATTCATGGAAGCGAACACTTCCGCCTGATTTAACACAATTGAGAAAAGGAAGTTCACTTCGGTGTAAAACCAAGCAGGAGCAAATCCTGTTTTAATGTGTGGGATTCGAAACCAAATTTACAGCAGTGCAACCAGTAACTAACAAACTGGTTCAGTTGTTTGACAATAGTTGATGGCTAGGAGACCTTGGTTGTAAAGTTATTTGAGATAAATAACTGCAATGCCCAAGTTGCCACAATGCAAAACCTATGAGAAACAGTTGAACCACTATTTGTTTGCGACCGCGAAAACATGCACCGAATACAGTAATTTCAGGACTACCCGTTGTTTTTAAAAACTTCCATTAAACGTACTGAATAGTTTTTTTTTCTACTGATGTAAGAAGCAGCTTTTTTTTTTTTTTTGGAACCCAGATTATGAACTTGTGTTTTACTTTATGCTGCCTTACAGATACCATAAAACCTGACATCACATGTCCCACCTCAATCACGGACATGTCAACGGACGCCGGAGGTTCGACTGCTGCAGTTACTTGGTCACCACCACCGTCGGCTACGGATAATGTGGACACCTTAACTGCAAGTGACATCAGTTGTACAGATGGTGATAGCAATCCGGTGATCTCAGGTGGCACATTCAATTTGGGCAACACAACAGTCACGTGCATTGTATCTGATTCCGCTGGGAATTCAGATATGTGCATGTTCACCATCGAAATCATCGGTACGACTAAATAGTGGCTGTGTGCTCTCAATTAAAGGAACTGAGCAGTTTCTGATTAATTGAGAAATGTTAATAATGAAGGAGCAGATTTTTTTTTTTTTTTGAAGAAAGCACTTACACCTAACTTTCGTTTGATTTAATCCTTTCTTACACATAATTAAGTCCCTGACGTTACAAGATCACAGTATGTGTCAGGGGGTACCGTATTGTTCCTCGGATTTCACTTCCTTTAATAATATCCTCCAGAACCATGAGTCATAAAAAAATACATTCATGGAAGCGAACACTTCCGCCTGATTTAACACAATTGAGAAAAGGAAGTTCACTTCGGTGTAAAACCAAGCAGGAGCAAATCATGTTTAATGTGTGGGATTCGAAACCAAATTTACAGCAGTGCAAACAGTAACTAACAAACTGGTTCAGTTGTTTGACAATAGTTGATGGCTAGGAGACCTTGGTTGTAAAGTTATTTGAGATAAATAACTGCAATGCCCAAGTTGCCACAATGCAAAACCTATGAGAAACAGTTGAACCACTATTTGTTTGCGACCGCGAAAACATGCACCGAATACAGTAATTTCAGGACTACCCGTTGTTTTTAAAAACTTCCATTAAACGTACTGAATAGTTTTTTTTTCTACTGATGTAAGAAGCAGCTTTTTTTGTTTTTTTGGAACCCAGATTATGAACTTGTGTTTTACTTTATGCTGCCTTACAGATACCATAAAACCTGACATCACATGTCCCACCTCAATCACGGACATGTCAACGGACGCCGGAGGTTCGACTGCTGCAGTTACTTGGTCACCACCACCGTCGGCTACGGATAATGTGGACACCTTAACTGCAAGTGACATCAGTTGTACAGATGGTGATAGCAATCCGGTGATCTCCGGTGGCACATTCAATTTGGGCAACACAACAGTCACGTGCATTGTATCTGATTCCGCTGGAAATTCAGATATGTGCATGTTCACCATCGAAATCATCGGTACGACTAAATAGTGGCTGTGTGCTCTCAATTAAAGGAACTGAGCAGTTTCTGATTAATTGAGAAATGTTAATAATGAAGGAGCAGATTTTGTTTTGTTTTGAAGAAAGCACTTACACCTAACTTTCGTTTGATTTAATCCTTTCTTACACATAATTAAGTCCCTGACGTTACAAGATCACAGTATGTGTCAGGGGGTACCATATGGTTCCTCGGATTTCACTTCCTTTAATAATATCCTCCAGAACCATGAGTCATAAAAAAATACATTCATGGAAGCGAACACTTCCGCCTGATTTAACACAATTGAGAAAAGGAAGTTCACTTCGGTGTAAAACCAAGCAGGAGCAAATCCTGTTTTAATGTGTGGGATTCGAAACCAAATTTACAGCAGTGCAACCAGTAACTAACAAACTGGTTCAGTTGTTTGACAATAGTTGATGGCTAGGAGACCTTGGTTGTAAAGTTATTTGAGATAAATAACTGCAATGCCCAAGTTGCCACAATGCAAAACCTATGAGAAACAGTTGAACCACTATTTGTTTGCGACCGCAAAAACATGCACCGAATACAGTAATTTCAGGACTACCCGTTGTTTTAAAAACTTCCATTAAACGTACTGAATAGTTTTTTTTCTACTGATGTAAGAAGCAGCTTTGTTTTTTTGTTTTTTGGAACCCAGATTATGAACTTGTGTTTTACTTTATGCTGCCTTACAGATACCATAAAACCTGACATCACATGTCCCACCTCAATCACGGACATGTCAACGGACGCCGGAGGTTCGACTGCTGCAGTTACTTGGTCACCACCACCGTCGGCTACGGATAATGTGGACACCTTAACTGCAAGTGACATCAGTTGTACAGATGGTGATAGCAATCCGGTGATCTCCGGTGGCACATTCAATTTGGGCAACACAACAGTCACGTGCATTGTATCTGATTCCGCTGGGAATTCAGATATGTGCATGTTCACCATCGAAATCATCGGTACGACTAAATAGTGGCTGTGTGCTCTCAATTAAAGGAACTGAGCAGTTTCTGATTAATTGAGAAATGTTAATAATGAAGGAGCAGATTTTGTTTTGTTTTGAAGAAAGCACTTACACCTAACTTTCGTTTGATTTAATCCTTTCTTACACATAATTAAGTCCCTGACGTTACAAGATCACAGTATGTGTCAGGGGGTACCATATGGTTCCTCGGATTTCACTTCCTTTAATAATATCCTCCAGAACCATGAGTCATAGAAAAATACATTCATGGAAGCGAACACTTCCGCCTGATTTAACACAATTGAGAAAAGGAAGTTCACTTCGGTGTAAAACCAAGCAGGAGCAAATCCTGTTTTAATGTGTGGGATTCGAAACCAAATTTACAGCAGTGCAAACAGTAACTAACAAACTGGTTCAGTTGTTTGACAATAGTTGATGGCTAGGAGACCTTGGTTGTAAAGTTATTTGAGATAAATAACTGCAATGCCCAAGTTGCCACAATGCAAAACCTATGAGAAACAGTTGAACCACTATTTGTTTGCGACCGCAAAAACATGCACCGAATACAGTAATTTCAGGACTACCCGTTGTTTTTAAAAACTTCCATTAAACGTACTGAATATTTTTTTTTCTACTGATGTAAGAAGCAGCTTTTTTTTTTTTTTTTGGAACCCAGATTATGAACTTGTGTTTTACTTTATGCTGCCTTACAGATACCATAAAACCTGACATCACATGTCCCACCTCAATCACGGACATGTCAACGGACGCCGGAGGTTCGACTGCTGCAGTTACTTGGTCACCACCACTGTCGGCTACGGATAATGTGGACACCTTAACTGCAAGTGACATCAGTTGTACAGATGGTGATAGCAATCCGGTGATCTCAGGTGGCACATTCAATTTGGGCAACACAACAGTCACGTGCATTGTATCTGATTCCGCTGGAAATTCAGATATGTGCATGTTCACCATCGAAATCATCGGTACGACTAAATAGTGGCTGTGTGCTCTCAATTAAAGGAACTGAGCAGTTTCTGATTAATTGAGAAATGTTAATAATGAAGGAGCAGATTGTTTTTGTTTTGAAGAAAGCACTTACACCTAACTTTCGTTTGATTTAATCCTTTCTTACACATATTTAAGTCCCTGACGTTACAAGATCACAGTATGTGTCAGGGGGTACAGTATTGTTCCTCGGATTTCACTTCCTTTAATAATATCCTCCAGAACCATGAGTCATAAAAAAATACATTCATGGAAGCGAACACTTCCGCCTGATTTAACACAATTGAGAAAAGGAAGTTCACTTCGGTGTAAAACCAAGCAGGAGCAAATCATGTTTAATGTGTGGGATTCGAAACCAAATTTACAGCAGTGCAAACAGTAACTAACAAACTGGTTCAGTTGTTTGACAATAGTTGATGGCTAGGAGACCTTGGTTGTAAAGTTATTTGAGATAAATAACTGCAATGCCCAAGTTGCCACAATGCAAAACCTATGAGAAACAGTTGAACCACTATTTGTTTGCGACCGCAAAAACATGCACCGAATACAGTAATTTCAGGACTACCCGTTGTTTTTAAAAACTTCCATTAAACGTACTGAATAGTTTTTTTTCTACTGATGTAAGAAGCAGCTGTGTTTGTTTTTTTGGAACCCAGATTATGAACTTGTGTTTTACTTTATGCTGCCTTACAGATACCATAAAACCTGACATCACATGTCCCACCTCAATCACGGACATGTCAACGGACGCCGGAGGTTCGACTGCTGCAGTTACTTGGTCACCACCACCGTCGGCTACGGATAATGTGGACACCTTAACTGCAAGTGACATCAGTTGTACAGATGGTGATAGCAATCCGGTGATCTCCGGTGGCACATTCAATTTGGGCAACACAACAGTCACGTGCATTGTATCTGATTCCGCTGGGAATTCAGATATGTGCATGTTCACCATCGAAATCATCGGTACGACTAAATAGTGGCTGTGTGCTCTCAATTAAAGGAACTGAGCAGTTTCTGATTAATTGAGAAATGTTAATAATGAAGGAGCAGATTGTTTTTGTTTTGAAGAAAGCACTTACACCTAACTTTCGTTTGATTTAATCCTTTCTTACACATAATTAAGTCCCTGACGTTACAAGATCACAGTATGTGTCAGGGGTTACCATATTGTTCCTCGGATTTCACTTCCTTTAATAATATCCTCCAGAACCATGAGTCATAAAAAAATACATTCATGGAAGCGAACACTTCCGCCTGATTTAACACAATTGAGAAAAGGAAGTTCACTTCGGTGTAAAACCAAGCAGGAGCAAATCCTGTTTTAATGTGTGTGATTCGAAACCAAATTTACAGCAGTGCAACCAGTAACTAACAAACTGGTTCAGTTGTTTGACAATAGTTGATGGCTAGGAGACCTTGGTTGTAAAGTTATTTGAGATAAATAACTGCAATGCCCAAGTTGCCACAATGCAAAACCTATGAGAAACAGTTGAACCACTATTTGTTTGCGACCGCAAAAACATGCACCGAATACAGTAATTTCAGGACTACCCGTTGTTTTTAAAAACTTCCATTAAACGTACTGAATAGTTTTTTTTCTACTGATGTAAGAAGCAGCTTTGTTTTTTGTTTTTTGGAACCCAGATTATGAACTTGTGTTTTACTTTATGCTGCCTTACAGATACCATAAAACCTGACATCACATGTCCCACCTCAATCACGGACATGTCAACGGACGCCGGAGGTTCGACTGCTGCAGTTACTTGGTCATCACCACCGTCGGCTACGGATAATGTGGACACCTTAACTGCAAGTGACATCAGTTGTACAGATGGTGATAGCAATCCGGTGATCTCAGGTGGCACATTCAATTTGGGCAACACAACAGTCACGTGCATTGTATCTGATTCCGCTGGGAATTCAGATATGTGCATGTTCACCATCGAAATCATCGGTACGACTAAATAGTGGCTGTGTGCTCTCAATTAAAGGAACTGAGCAGTTTCTGATTAATTGAGAAATGTTAATAATGAAGGAGCATATTTTGTTTTGTTTTGAAGAAAGCACTTACACCTAACTTTCGTTTGATTTAATCCTTTCTTACACATAATTAAGTCCCTGACGTTACAAGATCACAGTATGTGTCAGGCGGTACCGTATTGTTCCTCGGATTTCAATTCCTTTAATAATATCCTCCAGAACCATGAGTCATAGAAAAATACATTCATGGAAGCGAACACTTCCGCCTGATTTAACACAATTGAGAAAAGGAAGTTCACTTCGGTGTAAAACCAAGCAGGAGCAAATCCTGTTTAATGTGTGGGACTCGAAACCAAATTTACAGCAGTGCAACCAGTAACTAACAAACTGGTTCAGTTGTTTGACAATAGTTGATGGCTAGGAGACCTTGGTTGTAAAGTCATTTGAGATAAATAACTGCAATGCCCAAGTTGCCACAATGCAAACCTATGAGAAACAGTTGAACCACTATTGTTTGCGACCGCGAAAACATGCACCGAATACAGTAATTTCAGGACTACCCGTTGTTTTTAAAATCTTCCATTAAACGTACTGAATAATTTTTTTTTCTACTGATGTAAGAAGCAGCTTTTTTTTTTTTTTTTTGGAACCCAGATTATGAACTTGTGTTTTACTTTATGCTGCCTTACAGATACCATAAAACCTGACATCACATGTCCCACCTCAATCACGGACATGTCAACGGACGCCGGAGGTTCGACTGCTGCAGTTACTTGGTCACCACCACCTTTGGCTACGGATAATGTGGACACCTTAACTGCAAGTGACATCAGTTGTACAGATGGTGATAGCAATCCGGTGATCTCAGGTGGCACATTCAATTTGGGCAACACAACAGTCACGTGCATTGTATCTGATTCCGCTGGGAATTCAGATATGTGCATGTTCACCATCGAAATCATCGGTACGACTAAACAGTGGCTGTGTGCTCTCAATTAAAGGAACTGAGCAGTTTCTGATTAATTGAGAAATGTTAATAATGAAGGAGCAGATTTTTTTTGTTTTTTAAGAAAGCACTTACACCTAACTTTCGTTTGATTTAATCCTTTCTTACACAATTAAGTCCCTGACGTTACAAGATCACAGTATGTGTCAGGGGGTACCGTATTGTTCCTCGGATCTCACTTCCTTTAATATTATCCTCCAGAACCATGAGTCATAGAAAAATACATTCATGGAAGCGAACACTTCCGCCTGATTTAACACAATTGAGAAAAGCAAATTCACTTCGGTGTAAAACCAAGCAGGAGCAAATCCTGTTTAATGTGTGGGACTCTAAACCAAATTTACAGCAGTGCAACCAGTAACTAACAAACTGGTTCAGTTGTTTGACAATAGTTGATGGCTAGGAGACCTTGGTTGTAAAGTTATTTGAGATAAATAACTGCAATGCCCAAGTTGCCACAATGCAAAACCTATGAGAAACAGTTGAACCACTATTTGTTTGCGACCGCAAAAACATGCACCGAATACAGTTATTTCAGGACTACCCGTTGTTTTTAAAAACTTCCATTAAACGTACTGAATAGTTTTTTTTCTACTTATGTAAGAAGCAGCTTTGTTTGTTTTTTGGAACCCAGCTTATGAACTTGTGTTTTATTTTATGCTGCCTTACAGATACCATAAAACCTGACATCACATGTCCCACCTCAATCACGGACATGTCAACGGACGCCGGAGGTTCGACTGCTGCAGTTACTTGGTCACCACCACCGTCGGCTACGGATAATGTGGACACCTTAACTGCAAGTGACATCAGTTGTACAGATGGTGATAGCAATCCGGTGATCTCAGGTGGCACATTCAATTTGGGCAACACAACAGTCACGTGCATTGTATCTGATTCCGCTGGGAATTCAGATATGTGCATGTTCACCATCGAAATCATCGGTACGACTAAATAGTGGCTGTGTGCTCTCAATTAAAGGAACTGAGCAGTTTCTGATTAATTGAGAAATGTTAATAATGAAGGAGCAGATTTGTTTTTGTTTTTAAGAAAGCACTTACACCTAACTTTCGTTTGATTTAATCCTTTCTTACACATAATTAAGTCCCTGACGTTACAAGATCACAATATGTGTCAGGGGGTGGCGTATTGATCCTCGGATTTCACTTCCTTTAATAATATCCTCCAGAACCATGAGTCATAGAAAAATACATTCATGGAAGCGAACACTTCCGCCTGATTTAACACAATTGAGAAAAGGAAGTTCACTTCGGTGTAAAACCAAGCAGGAGCAAATCCTGTTTAATGTGTGGGATTCGAAACCAAATTTACAGCAGTGCAACCAGTAACTAACAAACTGGTTCAGTTGTTTGACAATAGTTGATGGCTAGGAGACCTTGGTTGTAAAGTTATTTGAGATAAATAACTGCAATGCCCAAGTTGCCACAATGCAAAACCTATGAGAAACAGTTGAACCACTATTTGTTTGCGACCGCAAAAAACATGCACCGAATACAGTAATTTCAGGACTACCCGTTGTTTTTAAAAAGTTCCATTAAACGTACTGAATAGTTTTTTTTTCTACTCATGTAAGAAGCAGCTTTGTTTGTTTTTTTGGAACCCAGCTTTTGAACTTGTGTTTTATTTTATGCTGCCTTACAGATACCATAAAACCTGACATCACATGTCCCACCTCGATCACGGACATGTCAACGGACGCCGGAGGTTCGACTTCTGCAGTTACTTGGTCACCACCACCTTTGGCTACGGATAATGTGGACACCTTAACTGCAAGTGACATCAGTTGTACAGATGGTGATAGCAATCCGGTGATCTCAGGTGGCACATTCAATTTGGGCAACACAACAGTCACGTGCATTGTATCTGATTCCGCTGGGAATTCAGATATGTGCATGTTCACCATCGAAATCATCGGTACGACTAAATAGTGGCTGTGTGCTCTTAATTAAAGGAACTGAGCAGTTTCTGATTAATTGAGAAATGTTAATAATGAAGGAGCAGATTTGTTTTGTTTGTTTTTAAGAAAGCACTTACACCAAACTTTCGTTTGATTTAATCCTTTCTTACACATATCGTCACCGTTTTCACGAAGAGCCACATATCTCCAAAATTACATTTTTTTTCGATTTTGATTTTTTTTCGATATTTCGCATTAAAACAATGTACTTAACCATTTTGACATGTTTCTGTAAGCAAAACATCATTAATTTCTAAGTTACATTAATGTTGCAAGGGGCAGAAATCTCGATAACTGCATTTTGCGTTTTCACGAAGAGCCACATACATTTTGGCCCTTTGAACGCGTACAAAACCCATTGCACGGAAATACGTAAAAGTAGGTCAAATGAGATTTGCGTTTTCACGAAGAGCCACATATCTTTGTTACATTTTCAGGCGCGCGCGCGTACTCACGCGCGCCTATGGAAATACACGTTGAACAGAAAGTGCCAATATGTCGGAAACGTGAATTTGCGTTTTCACAAAGAGCCACATATCTTTACTAATTAATTTCCACTAATAAACTGCTTTATTGAGTCTTATTACTGGGTTTATGTAAAACTTCAGCACACGTAGAATCGTGTGATGGTTTTCTTGCTGCACAAAGTTGTTGCAAAATAGTATTTCTTGCAGTTTTAAAATATGAGAAACTTCTTTTGTGATTATCTCGAAAACACTTTACTTCAAAATCAACATAATATATATAGTATGTGGCTGTTCGTGAAAACGGTGACGATATTTAAGTCCCTGACGTTACAAAATCACAATATGTGTCAGGGGGTAACGTATTGTGCCTCGGATTTCACTTCCTTTAATAATATCCCCCAGAACCATGAGTCATAGAAAAATACATTCATGTAAGCCAATACTTCCGCCTGATTTAACACAATTGAGAAAAGGAAGTTCACTTCGGTGTAAAACCAAGCAGGAGCAAATCCTGTTTTAATGTGTGGGACTCGAAACCAAATTTACAGCAGTGCAACCAGTAACTAACAAACTGGTTCAGTTGATTGACAATAGTTGATGGCTAGGAGACCTTGGTTGTAAAGTTATTTGAGATAAATAAATGCCCAAGTTGTCACAATGCAAAACCATGAGAAAAAGTTGGACCACTATTTGTTTACGACCGCAAAAACATGCACTGAATACAGTAATTTCAGGACTACCCGTTGTTTTTAAAAACACCAATTAATTAACGAACTGAATAGTGGGTTTTTTTTTACTTATATAAAAAGCAGCTTTGTTTGTTTTTTGGAACCCAGCTTATGAACTTGTGTTTTATTTCATGGTGCCTTACAGATACCATAAAACCTGAACTCACATGTCCCGCCTCAATCACGGACATGTCAACGGACGCCGGAGGCTCGACTGCTGCCGTTACTTGGTCACCACCACCGTCGGCTACGGATAATGTGGACACCTTAACTGCAAGTGACATCAGTTGTACAGATGGTGATAGCAATCCGGTGATCTCAGGTGGCACATTCAATTTGGGCAACACAACAGTCACGTGCATTGTATCTGATTCCGCTGGGAATTCAGATATGTGCACGTTCACCGTCGAAATCATCGGTACGACTAAATAGTGGCTGTGTGCTCTCAATTAAAGGAACTGAGCAGTTTCTGATTAATTGAGAAATGTTAATAATGAAAGAGCAGATTTTTTTTGTTTTTAAGAAAGCACTTACACCTAACTTTTGTTTCATTTAATCCTTTCTTACACATAATTAAGTCCCTGACGTTGCAAGATCACAGTATGTGTCAAGTGGTAACGTATTGTTCCTCGGATTTTACTTCCTTTAATAATATCCTCCAGAACCACGAGTCATAGAAAAATACATTCATGGAAGCGAACACTTCCGCCTGATTTAACACAATTGAGAAAAGGAAGTTCACTTTGGTGTAAAACCAAGCAGAAGCAAATCTTGTTTAATGTGTGGGACTCGAAACCAAATTTAAAGCAGTGCAACCAGTAACTAACAAACTGGTTCAGTTGTTTGACAATAGTTGATGGCTAGGAGACCTAGGTTGTAAAGTTATTTGAGATAAATAACTGCAATGCCCAAGTTGTCACAATGCAAAACCTATGAGAAACAGTTGAACCACTATTTGTTTACGACCCCAAGAACATGCACTGAATACAGTAATTTCGGGACTACCCGTTGTTTAAAAAAAAAAAAATTAAACGCACTGAATAGTGTTTTTTTTTTTACTTATATAAAAAGCAGCTTTGTTTGTTTTTTTGGCACCAAGCTTATTAACTTGTGTTTTATTTCATGGTGCCTTACAGATACCATAAAACCTGAACTCACATGTCCCACCTCAATCACGGACATGTCAACGGACGCCGGAGGTTCGACTGCTGCCGTTACTTGGTCACCACCACCGTCGGCAACGGATAATGTGGACACCTTAACTGCAAGTAACATCAGTTGTACAGATGGTGATAGCAATCCGGTGATCTCAGGTGGCACATTCAATGTGGGCAACACAACAGTCACGTGCATTGTATCTGATTCCTCTGGGAATTCAGATATGTGCATGTTCACCATCGAAATCATCGGTACGACTAAATAGTGGCTGTGTGCTCTCAATTAAAGGAACTGAGCAGTTTCTAAATTAATTGAGAAATGTATATAATGAAGGAGCAGATGTTTTTTTTGGGGGGGGAAGAAAGCACTTTCACCTAACTTTCGTTTGATTTAATCCTTCCTTACACATAATTAAGTCCCTGACGTTACAGGATCACAGTATGTGTCAGGTGGTAACGTATTGTTCCTCGGATTTTACTTCCTTTAATAATATCCCACAGAACAATGAGTCATAGAAAAATACATTCATGGAAGCGAACACTTCCGCCTGATTTAACACAATTGAGAAAAGGAAGTTCACTTCGGCGTAAAAACCAAGCAGGAGCAAATCCTGTTTAATGTGTGGAACTCGAAACCAAATTTACAGCAGTGCAACCAGTAACTAACAAACTGGTTCAGTTGTTTGACAATAGTTGATGGCTAGGAGACCTTGGTTGTAAAGTTATTTGAGATAAATAACTGCAATGCACAAGTTGCCACAATGCAAAACCTTTGAGAAACAGTTATACCACTATTTGTTTGCCACCGCAAAAACATGCCCCGAATACAGTAATTTCAGGACTACCCGTTGTTTTTAAAAACTCCAATTAAACGCACTGAATAGTGTTTTTTTTCTACTTATATAAGAAGCAGGTTTGGGTTTTTTGGCACCAAGCTTATTAACTTGTGTTTATGTTGTAGAAATAATAAGTGGCGATTGTATTTAATTTTGCTTCTCAGCAACACCCGTATTGACCGTGCCGACTGTTGGTGACGAGTGCCTTGCACCTGGGGAAGCATCAATTCCAGTGTCATGGGATCAAGTGAGCGCAACCAACTCAGATGGTCAAGCAATAACTTGTACGGATGATGCAGGGGGAACCAGTGTAACAGTCACAGGAGGAGAATTTCCAGTAGGTTCTCATAATGTAACCTGCACTGTGGCCAATGAAGGTGGTTGCACGGCATCAGCATACTTCACCTTCGATATAATCGGTAAGATTTGATTCGTAATTGACACCCTTTGAAATATGATTTAAGTCAACCCAATTTTTGTTCGAAAGTTCTTTGCATTGTTTAGAGGCCAGCATTTTGATAAAATATGGATCTTTTGAGACTAGGTGTTACACTTAATTGTACCTGCTTCATCGCCCAATTTACCATGCAAATCTTCCAATCTTTTCAATTTGGCTTGTGAAACATTAATTGAAATTAGTCACAAAACATGTTCATGAATGTAAACATCCGTGTGGAGCAGTCTAGTGTACTTGAACTTTTTACTTTTTATATTGATTTCGACAGGGCTTAAAATTTTAGACCAAGAAGCCCTTAATATCAAATTAATCACTTAAGATAACATCATCCTGTAAGGTGTTGGAACACAGTGAATTTCACTTTAAAAATAAATCTTTCCAATTGACGTGCCTAAAGTATTACTGAATGTATCATTTAATCAATAGAGTTATTTGATGATTTGGAATGTAATCATGTTGCAGGAATAATAAGTGGCGATTGTATTTTTTGCTTCACAGCAACACCCGTATTGACCGTGCCGACAGTTGGTGACGAGTGCATTGCACCGGGGGAAGCATCAATTCAAGTGTCATGGGATCAAGTGAGCGCAACCAACTCAGATGGTCAAGCAATAACATGTACGGATGATGCAGGGGGAACCAGTGTAACAGTCACAGGAGGAGACTTTCCAGAAGGCTCTCATAATGTAACCTGCACTGTGACCAATGAAGGTGGTTGCACGGCATCAGCATTCTTCACCTTCGATGTAATCGGTAAAATTTGATTCGTAATTGACACGCTTGGAAATATGATTTAAGTCTACCAGATTTTTGTTCGAAAGTTCTTTGCATTGTTTAGAGGCCAGTATTTTGATAAAAGATGGATCTTTTGAGACTAGGTGTTACACTTAATTGTACCTGCTTCATCGCCCAATTTACCATGCAAATCTTCCATTTTCTTCAATTTGGCTGGTGAAACATTGATTAAAATTAGTCACAAAATATGTTCATGAATGTAAACATCATTATTGAGCAGTCTAGTGTACTTGAACTTGTTATTTTTTATATTAATTTCGACAGGGCTTAAAATTTTAGACCAAGAAGCCCTTAATATCAAATTAATTACTTAATATAACATCATCCTGTAATGTTTTGGAACAGAGTGAATTTCACTTTAAAAAGAAATTTTTCAAATTGACGTGCCTAAAGTATTACTGAATATAACATTTAATCAATAGAGTGATTTGATGATTTGGAATGTAATTATGTAGTAGGAATAATAAGTGGCGATTGTATTTAATTTTGCTTCACAGCAACACCCGTATTGACCGTGCCGACTGTTGGTGACGAGTGCATTGCACCGGGGGAAGCATCAATTCCAGTTTCATGGGATCAAGTGAGCGCAACCAACTCAGATGGTCAAGCATTAACTTGTACGGATGATGCAGGGGGAACCAGTGTAACAGTCACAGGAGGAGACTTTCCAGTAGGCTCTCATAATGTAACCTGCACTGTGACCAATGATGGTGGTTGCACGGCATCAGCATACTTCACCTTCGATGTAATCGGTAAGATTTGATTTGTAATTGACACCCTTTGAAATATGATTGAAGTCAACCCGATTTGTTTTCGAAAGTTCTTTGCATTGTTTGGAGGCCAGCATTTTGATAAAAGATGGATCTTTTGAGACTAGGTGTTACACTTAATTGTACCTGCTTCATCGCCCAATTTACCATGCAAATCTTCCAATCTTTTCAATTTGGCCAGTGAAACATTGATTGAAATTAGTCACAAAATATGTTCATGAATGTAAACATCCGAATGCAGCAGTCTAGTGTGAACTTGTAACTTTTTATATTGATTCCGACAGGGCTTAACATTTTAGACCAACAAGCCTTTAATATCAAATTAATCACTTAAAATAACATCATCCTGAAATGTTTGATGGGAACACAGTAAATTTCACTTTAAAAATAAATCTTTTAAATTGAAGTTCCTATTTTATTACTGAATATATCATTTAATCAATAGAGTTATTAGATGATTTGGAATGTAATTATGTTGTAGGAATAATAAGTGGCGATTGTTTTTAATTTTGCTTCACAGCAACACCCGTATTGACCGTGCCGACTGTTGGTGACGAGTGCATTGCAGCGGGGGAAGCATCAATTCCAGTGTCATGGGATCAAGTGAGCGCAACCAACTCAGATGGTCAAGCAATAACTTGTACGGATGATGCAGGGGGAACCAGTGTAACAGTCACAGGAGGAGAATTTCCAGTAGGTTCTCATAATGTAACCTGCACTGTGACCAATGATGGTGGTTGCACGGCATCAGCATACTTCACCTTCGATGTAATCGGTAAGATTTGATTTGTAATTGACACCCTTTGAAATATGATTTAAGTCAACCCGATTTGTTTTCGAAAGTTCTTTGCATTGTTAAGAGGCCAGCATTTTGATAAAATATGGATCTTTTGAGACTAGGTGTTACACTTAATTGTACCTGCTTCATCGCCCAATTTACCATGCAAATCTTCCAATCTTTTCAATTTGGCTTGTGAAACATTAATTGAAATTAGTCACAAAACATGTTCATGAATGTAAACATCCGTGTGGAGCAGTCTAGTGTACTTGAACTTTTTACTTTTTATATTGATTTCGACAGGGCTTAAAATTTTAGACCAAGAAGCCCTTAATATCAAATTAATCACTTAAGATAACATCATCCTGTAAGGTGTTGGAACACAGTGAATTTCACTTTAAAAATAAATCTTTCCAATTGACGTGCCTAAAGTATTACTGAATGTATCATTTAATCAATAGAGTTATTTGATGATTTGGAATGTAATTATGTTGCAGGAATAATAAGTGGCGATTGTATTTTTTGCTTCACAGCAACACCCGTATTGACCGTGCCGACAGTTGGTGACGAGTGCATTGCACCGGGGGAAGCATCAATTCAAGTGTCATGGGATCAAGTGAGCGCAACCAACTCAGATGGTCAAGCAATAACATGTACGGATGATGCAGGGGGAACCAGTGTAACAGTCACAGGAGGAGACTTTCCAGTAGGCTCTCATAATGTAACCTGCACTGTGACCAATGATGGTGGTTGCACGGCATCAGCATACTTCACCTTCGATGTAATCGGTAAGATTTGATTTGTAATTGACACCCTTCAAAATATGATTTAAGTCAACCCGATTTGTTTTCGAAAGTTCTTTGCAATGTTTAGAGGCCAGCATTTTGATAAAAGATGGATCTTTTTAGACTAGGTGTAACACTTAATTGTACCTGCTTCATCGCCCAATTTACCATGCAAATCTTCCAATTTTTTTCAATTTGGCTGGTGAAACATTGATTGAAATTAGTCACAAAATATGTTCATGAATGTAAACATCCATATGGAGCAGTCTAGTGTACTTGAACTTGTTACTTTTTATATTGATTTCGACAGGGCTTAAAATTTTAGACCAAGAAGCCCTTAATATCAAATTAATTACTTAAAATAACATCATCCTGTAATGTTTTGGAACACAGTGAATTTCACTTTAAAAATAATTTTTTCCAAATGACGTGCCTAAAGTATTACTGATTATAACATTTAATCAATAGAGTGATTTGATGATTTGGAATGTAATTATGTAGTAGGAATAATAAGTGGCGATTGTATTTAATTTTGCTTCACAGCAACACCCGTATTGACCGTGCCGACTGTTGGTGACGAGTGCATTGCACCGGGGGAAGCATCAATTCCAGTGTCATGGGATCAAGTGAGCGCAACCAACTCAGATGGTCAAGCAATAACATGTACGGATGATGCAGGGGGAACCAGTGTAACAGTCACAGGAGGAGACTTTCCAGTAGGCTCTCATAATGTAACCTGCACTGTGACAAATGATGGTGGTTGCACGGCATCAGCATACTTCACCTTCGATGTAATCGGTAAGATTTGATTTGTAATCGACACCCTTTGAAATATGATTTATGTCAACCCGATTTTTTTTTCGAAAGTTCTTTGCATTATTTAGAGGCCAGCATTTTGATAAAAGATGGATGTTTTGAGATTAGGTGTTACACTTAATTGTACCTGCTTCATCGCCCAATTTACCATGCAAATCTTCCAATCTTTTCAATATGGCCGGTAAAACATTGATTGAAATTAGTCACAAAATATGTTCATGAATGTAAACATCCGTATGCAGCAGTCTAGTGTACTTGAACTTGTTACTTTTTCAATTGATTTCGACATGCCACAAAAGTTTAGGCCAACAAGCCTTTAATATCAAATTAATCACTTAATATAACATCATCCTGTAATGTTTTGGAACACAGTAAATTTCACTTTAAAAATAACTTTTTCCAATTGACGTGCCTACAGTATTACTCAATATATCATTTAATCAATAGAGTGATTTGATGATTTGGAATGTAATTATGTTGTAGGAATAATAAGTGGCGATTGTATTTTTTGCTTCACAGCAACACCCGTTTTGACCGTGCCGACTGTTGGTGACGAGTGCATTGCACCGGGGGAAGCATCAATTCCAGTGTCATGGGATCAAGTAAGCGCAACCAACTCAGATGGTCAAGCAATAACTTGTACGGATGATGCAGGGGGAACCAGTGTAACAGTCACAGGAGGAGACTTTCCAGTAGGCTCTCATAATGTAACCTGCACTGTGACCAATGATGGTGGTTGCACGGCATCAGCATACTTCACCTTCGATGTAATCGGTAAGATTTGATTTGAAATTGACACCCTTTGAAATATGATTGAAGTCAACCCGATTTGTTTTCGAAAGTTCTTTGCATTGTTTGGAGGCCAGCATCTTGATAAAAGATGGATCTTTTGAGACTAGGTGTAACACTTAATTGTACCTGCTTCATCGCCCAATTTACCATGCAAATCTTCCAATTTTTTTTCAATTTGGCTGGTGAAACATTGATTGAAATTAGTCACAAAATATGTTCATGAATGTAAACATCCATATGGATCAGTCTAGTGTACTTGAACTTGTTACTTTTTATATTGATTTCGACAGGGCTTAAAATTTTAGACCAAGAAGCCCTTAATATCAAATTAATTACTTAAAGGGAATATACAACATTTGCAAACATCGAAAAAAAAAACTACCAAGTTTTTGCGAAATACCTTAATAGGATGTTGGTAAATGACAGCCTGAAGCATCCTGTAAAATTATGGCACCTGGTATACTGTCATTTTCAAGAAAAGTGGTATTTTTGTATCAATTTCCAACGCTGATCGGCCGATCAGCGTTGGAAACAACTGGCTTTTTTTTCAAATACTGGCCCCAATTGACCATTGCACTTGTTTGCAATCGATTACAAACCTATGAACGGGTACGAGCCAGCTAGACTGGTTCCCTGACCTTACAATTCCCCAATGTATGTAAACTGCTCTGTTTCTTCTTATATGGAGTCAGGGAACCAGACTACAGGAAAATGATCGTTTTTCTTGGTTTTTATAGCATTTTCGAACCCAAAACCTCCAAAAAGTCAGTGCAACTATATTTGCTTTATATTTCCAACCCCCAAATTCCATCCATTTCTGAAAATTACAGCAAAAGCAAATGATGTATATTTCCTTTAAAATAACATCATCCTGTAATGTTTTGGAACACAGTGAATTTCATTTTAAAAATATTTTTTTCCAAATGACGTGCCTAAAGTATTACTCAATATAACATTTAATCAATAGAGTGATTTGATGATTTGGAATGTAATTATGAAGTAGGAATAATAAGGGGCGATTGTATTTAATTTTGCTTCACAGCAACACCCGTATTGACCGTGCCGACTGTTGGTGACGAGTGCATTGCACCGGGGGAAGCATCAATTCCAGTGTCATGGGATCAAGTGAGCGCAACCAACTCAGATGGTCAAGCAATAACATGTACGGATGATGCAGGGGGAACCAGTGTAACAGTCACAGGAGGAGACTTTCCAGTAGGCTCTCATAATGTAACCTGCACTGTGACCAATGATGGTGGTTGCACGGCATCAGCATACTTCACCTTCGATGTAATCGGTAAGATTTGATTTGTAATCGACACCCTTTGAAATATGATTTAAGTCAACCCGATTTTTTTTTCGAAAGTTCTTTGCATTATTTAGAGGCCAGCATTTTGATAAAAGATGGATGTTTTGAGATTAGGTGTTACACTTAATTGTACCTGCTTCATCGCCCAATTCACCATGCAAATCTGCCAATCTTTTCAATATGGCCGGTAAAACATTGATTGAAATTAGTCACAAAATATGTTCATGAATGTAAACATCCGTATGCAGCAGTCTAGTGTACTTGAACTTGTTACTTTTTCAATTGATTTCGACATGCCACAAAAGTTTAGGCCAACAAGCCTTTAATATCAAATTAATCACTTAATATAACATCATCCTGTAATGTTTTGGAACACAGTAAATTTCACTTTAAAAATAACTTTTTCCAATTGACGTGCCTACAGTATTACTCAATATATCATTTAATCAATAGAGTGATTTGATGATTTGGAATGTAATTATGTTGTAGGAATAATAAGTGGCGATTGTATTTTTTGCTTCACAGCAACACCCGTTTTGACCGTGCCGACTGTTGGTGACGAGTGCATTGCACCGGGGGAAGCATCAATTCCAGTGTCATGGGATCAAGTAGGCGCAACCAACTCAGATGGTCAAGCAATAACTTGTACGGATGATGCAGGGGGAACCAGTGTAACAGTCACAGGAGGAGACTTTCCAGTAGGCTCTCATAATGTAACCTGCACTGTGACCAATGATGGTGGTTGCACGGCATCAGCATACTTCACCTTCGATGTAATCGGTAAGATTTGATTTGAAATTGACACCCTTTGAAATATGATTGAAGTCAACCCGATTTGTTTCGAAAGTTCTTTGCATTGTTTGGAGGCCAGCATTCTGATAAAAGATGGATCTTTTGAGACTAGGTGTTACACTTAATTGTACCTGCTTCATCGCCCAATTTACCATGCAAATCTTCCAATCTTTTCAATTTGGCCGGTGAAACATTGATTGAAATTAGTCACAAAATATGTTCATGAATGTAAACATCCGAATGCAGCAGTCTAGTGTACTTTAACTTGTAACTTTTGATATTGATTCCGACAGGGCTTAACATTTTAGACCAACAAGCCCTTATTAACAAATTAATCACTTAAAATAACATCATCCTGAAATGTTTGATGGGAACACAGTAAATTTTACTTTAAAAATTAATCTTTTAAATTGAAGTTCCTATTTTATTACTGAATATATCATTTAATCAATAGAGTTATTAGATGATTTGGAATGTTATTATGTTGTAGGAATAATAAGTGGCGATTGTTTTTAATTTTGCTTCACAGCAACACCCATATTGACCGTGCCGACTGTTGGTGACGAGTGCATTGCAGCGGGGGAAGCATCAATTCCAGTGTCATGGGATCAAGTAAGCGCAACCCACTCAGATGGTCAAGCAATAACTTGTACGGATGATGCAGGGGGAACCAGTGTAACAGTCACAGGAGGAGAATTTCCAGTAGGCTCTCATAATGTAACCTGCACTGTGACCAATGATGGTGGTTGCACGGCATCAGCATACTTCACCTTCGATGTAATCGGTAAGATTTGATTTGTAATTGACACCCTTTGAAATATGATTTAAGTCAACCCGATTTGTTTTCGAAAGTTCTTTGCATTGTTTAGAGGCCAGCATTTTGATAAAATATGGATCTTTTGAGACTAGGTGTTACACTTAATTGTACCTGTTTCATCGCCCAATTTACCATGCAAATCTTCCAATCTTTTCAATTTGGCTTGTGAAACATTAATTGAAATTAGTCACAAAACATGTTCATGAATGTAAACATCCGTGTGGAGCAGTCTAGTGTACTTGAACTTTTTACTTTTTTATATTGATTTCGACAGGGCTTAAAATTTTAGACCAAGAAGCCCTTTATATCATATTAATCACTTAATATAACATCATCCTGTAATGTTTTGGAACACAGTAAATTTCACTTTAAAAATAAATCTTTCCAATTGACGTGCCTATAGTATTACTGAATGTATCATTTAATCAATAGAGTTATTTGATGATTTGGAATGTAATTATGTTGCAGGAATAATAAGTGGCGATTGTATTTTTTGCTTCACAGCAACACCCGTATTGACCGTGCCGACTGTTGGTGACGAGTGCATTGCACCGGGGGAAGCATCAATTCAAGTGTCATGGGATCAAGTGAGCGCAACCAACTCAGATGGTCAAGCAATAACATGTACGGATGATGCAGGGGGAACCAGTGTAACAGTCACAGGAGGTGACTTTCCAGTAGGCTCTCATAATGTAACCTGCACTGTGACCAATGATGGTGGTTGCACGGCATCAGCATACTTCACCTTCGATGTAATCGGTAAGATTTGATTTGTAATTGACACCCTTCAAAATATGATTTAAGTCAACCCGATTTGTTTTCGAAAGTTCTTTGCAATGTTTAGAGGCCAGCATTTTGATAAAAGATGGATCTTTTGAGACTAGGTGTAACACTTAATTGTACCTGCTTCATCGCCCAATTTACCATGCAAATCTTCCAATTTTTTTCAATTTGGCTGGTGAAACATTGATTGAAATTAGTCACAAAATATGTTCATGAATGTAAACATCCGTATGGAGCAGTCTAGTGTACTTGAACTTGTTACTTTTTATATTGATTTCGACAGGGCTTAAAATTTTAGACCAAGAAGCCCTTAATATCAAATTAATTACTTAATATAACATCAACCTGTAATGTTTTGGAACACAGTGAATTTCACTTTAAAAAGAATTTTTTCCAAATGACGTGCCTAAAGTATTACTGAATATAACATTTAATCAATAGAGTGATTTGATGATTTGGAATGTAATGATGTAGTAGGAATAATAAGTGGCGATTGTATTTAATTTTGCTTCACAGCAACACCCGTATTGACCGTGCCGACTGTTGGTGACGAGTGCATTGCACCGGGGGAAGCATCAATTCCAGTGTCATGGGATCAAGTGAGCGCAACCAACTCAGATGGTCAAGCAATAACATGTACGGATGATGCTGGGGGAACCAGTGTAACAGTCACAGGAGGAGACTTTCCAGTAGGCTCTCATAATGTAACCTGCACTGTGACCAATGATGGTGGTTGCACGGCATCAGCATACTTCACCTTCGATGTAATCGGTAAGATTTGATTTGTAATCGACACCCTTTGAAATATGATTTAAGTCAACCCGATTTTTTTTTCGAAAGTTCTTTGCATTATTTAGAGGCAAGCATTTTGATAAAAGATGGATGTTTTGAGATTAGGTGTTACACTTAATTGTACCTGCTTCATCGCCCAATTTACCATGCAAATCTTCCAATCTTTTCAATATGGCCGGTAAAACATTGATTGAAATTAGTCACAAAATATGTTCATGAATGTAAACATCCGTATGCAGCAGTCTAGTGTACTTGAACTTGTTACTTTTTCAATTGATTTCGACATGCCACAAAAGTTTAGGCCAACAAGCCTTTAATATCAAATTAATCACTTAATATAACATCATCCTGTAATGTTTTGGAACACAGTAAATTTCACTTTAAAAATAACTTTTTCCAATTGACGTGCCTACAGTATTACTCAATATATCATTTAATCAATAGAGTGATTTGATGATTTGGAATGTAATTATGTTGTAGGAATAATAAGTGGCGATTGTATTTTTTGCTTCACAGCAACACCCGTTTTGACCGTGCCGACTGTTGGTGACGAGTGCATTGCACCGGGGGAAGCATCAATTCCAGTGTCATGGGATCAAGTAAGCGCAACCAACTCAGATGGTCAAGCAATAACTTGTACGGATGATGCAGGGGGAACCAGTGTAACAGTCACAGGAGGAGACTTTCCAGTAGGCTCTCATAATGTAACCTGCACTGTGACCAATGATGGTGGTTGCACGGCATCAGCATACTTCACCTTCGATGTAATCGGTAAGGTTTGATTTGAAATTGACACCCTTTGAAATATGATTGAAGTCAACCCGATTTGTTTTCGAAAGTTCTTTGCATTGTTTGGAGGCCAGCATTTTGATAAAAGATGGATCTTTTGAGACTAGGTGTTACACTTAATTGTACCTGCTTCATCGCCCAATTTACCATGCAAACCTTCCAATCTTTTCAATTTGGCCGGTGAAACATTGATTGAAATTAGTCACAAAATATGTTCATGAATGTAAACATCCGTGTGGAGCAGTCTAGTGTACTTGAACTTTTTACTTTTTATATTGATTTCGACAGGGCTTAAAATTTTAGACCAAGAAGCCCTTTATATCATATTAATCACTTAATATAACATCATCCTGTAATGTTTTGGAACACAGTGAATTTCACTTTCAAAAGAAATCTTTTTCCAATTGACGTGCCTAAAGTATTACTGAATATATCATTTGATCAATAGAGTGATTTGATGATTTGGAATGTAATTATGTTGTAGGAATAATAAGTGGCGATTGTATTTAATTTTGCTTCACAGCAACACCCGTATTGACCGTGCCGACTGTTGGTGACGAGTGCATTGCACCGGGGGAAGCATCAATTCCAGTGTCATGGGATCAAGTGAGCGCAACCAACTCAGATGGTCAAGCAATAACTTGTATGGATGATGCAGGGGGAACCAGTGTAACAGTCACAGGAGGAGACTTTCCAGTAGGCTCTCATAATGTAACCTGCACTGTGACCAATAATGGTGGTTGCACGGCATCAGCATACTTCACCTTCGATGTAATCGGTAAGATTTGATTTGTAATTGACTCCCTTTGAAATATGATTGAAGTCAACCCGATTTTTTTTCAAAAGTTCTTTGCATTGTTTAGAGGCCAGTATTTTGATAAAAGATGGATCTTTTGAGACTAGGTGTTACACTTAAATGTACCTGCTTCATCGCCGAATTTACCATGCAAATCTTCCATTTTTTTTTCAATTTGGCTGGTGAAACATTGATTAAAATTAGTCACAAAATATGTTCATGAATGTTAACATCCGTATGGAGCAGTCTAGTGTACTTGAACTTGTTACTTTTTGATATTTATTTGGACAGGGCTTAAAATTTTAGACAAGAAGCCCTTAATATCAAATAAATTACTTAATATAACATCATCCTGTAATGTTTTGGAACACAGTGAATTTCACTTTCAAAAGAAATCTTTTTCCAATAGACGTGCATAAAGTATTACTGAATATATCATTTGATCAATAGAGTGATTTGATGATTTGGAATGTAATTATGTTGTAGGAATAATAAGTGGCGATTGTATTTAATTTTGCTTCACAGCAACACCCGTATTGACCGTGCCGACTGTTGGTGACGAGTGCATTGCACCGGGGGAAGCATCAATTCCAGTGTCATGGGATCAAGTGAGCGCAACCAACTCAGATGGTCAAGCAATAACGTGTATGGATGATGCAGGGGGAACCAGTGTAACAGTCACAGGAGGAGATTTTCCAGTAGGCTCTCATAATGTAACCTGCACTGTGACCAATAATGGTGGTTGCACGGCATCAGCATACTTCACCTTCGATGTAATCGGTAAGATTTGATTTGTAATTGACACCCTTTGAAATATGATTGAAGTCAACCCGATTTGTTTTCGAAAGTTCTTTGCATTGTTTAGAGGCCAGCATGTTGATAAAAGATGGATCTTTTGAGACTAGGTGTTACACTTTAATGTACCTGTTTCATCGCCCAATTTACCATGCAAATCTTCCAATTGTTTCTATTTGGCTGGTGAAACATTGATTGAAATTAGTCACAAAATATGTTCATGAATGTTAACATCCGTATGGAGCAGTCTAGTGTACTTGAACGTGTTACTTTTTTTATATTTATTTGGACGGGGCTTAAAATTTTAGACAAGAAGCCCTTAATATCAAATAAATTACTTAATATAACATCATCCTGTAATGTTTTGGAACACAGTGAATTTCACTTTCAAAAGAAATCTTTTTCCAATTGACGTGCCTAAAGTATTACTGAATATATCATTTGATCAATAGAGTGATTTGATGATTTGGAATGTAAATATGTTGTAGGAATAATAAGTGGCGATTGTATTTAATTTTGTTTCACAGCAACACCCGTATTGACCGTGCCGACTGTTGGTGACGAGTGCATTGCACCGGGGGAAGCATCAATTCCAGTGTCATGGGATCAAGTGAGCGCAACCAACTCAGATGGTCAAGCAATAACTTGTACGGATGATGCAGGGGGAACCAGTGTAACAGTCACAGGAGGAGACTTTCCAGTAGGCTCTCATAATGTAACCTGCACTGTGACCAATGATGGTGGTTGCACGGCATCAGCATACTTCACCTTCGATGTAATTGGTAAGATTTGATTTGTAATTGACACCCTTTGAAATATGATGAAGTCAACCCGATTTTTGTTCGAATTTCTATGCATTGTTTAGAGGCCATCATTTTGATAAAAGATGGATCTTTTGAGACTAGGTGTTACACTTAATTGTACCTGCTTCATCGCCCAATTTACCATGCAAATCTTCCAATCTATCAATTTGGCCGGTGAAACATTGATTGAAATTAGTCACAAAATATGTTCACGAATGTAAACATTCGTATGGATCAGTCTGGTGTACTTGAACTGGTTACTTTTTATATTGATTTGGACAGGGCTAAAAAAATTTAGACAAGAAGCCCTTAATTTCAAATTATTCACTTAATAAAACATCATCCTGTAATGTTTTGAAACACAGTAAATTTCACTTAAAAAATAAATCTTTCCAATTAATGTGCCTATAGTATTACTGAATATATCATTTGATCAATAGAGTGATTTGATGATTTAGAATGTAGGAATAATAAGTGGCGATTGTATTTTTGCTTCACAGCAACACCCGTTTTGACCGTGCC
>NW_024037076.1:9244247-9602882 GCF_015706575.1 Patiria miniata | reverse complement strand
GGCCTACAAGCTTACAAATTTGCAAGGCTTCAGACTCGAAACTTTTAGAGTGAGCCCCAGACGTATGTGCATGATGCCCCCGTTTCGTTTTTGTGCAGTAAGTCCCCATAGCAAGGGCTGTCAGCGCCAGCCGACATGGCACTCATGAGTCGCGGTCTAAAGGTACCTTAACATGGATGGATTTTGACAAACTATAACTTGGTGATAGCGCATGAATAAGCTCTACAAGCTGACAAATTTGCAAGGCTTCAGTTATGAAACTTTTGGAGTGAGCCCCAGACGTACGTGCATGATGCCCTTTTTTCGTTTTTTGTGCAGTAAGTCCCATAGCAAGGGCTGTCAGGCGCCAGCCGACATGGCTCTCATGAGTCGCGGTCTTAAGGTACCTTAACATGGATGGATTTTGACAAACTATACTCCTTGGTGGATAGCACATGAATTGGCCTACAAGCTGACAAATTTAGCAAGGCTTCAGACTTGAAACTCTTGGAGTGAGCCCCCAGACGTAGGTGCATGATGCGCCCAGTTTCGTTTTGTGCAGTAAGTCCCGTAGCAAGGGCTGTCAGCGGCCAGCCGACAGGGCTCTCATGATCGCGGTCTAAAGGTACCTTAACATGGATGGATTTTGACAAACTATACCTTGGTGGATAGCGGATGAATAGGCCTACAAAGCTGACAATTTGCAAGGCTTCAGTCTTGAAATTTTTGGAGTGATCCCCAAACGTAGGTGCATGATGCCGTTGTTTCGTTTTTGTTCATAAGTCCCATAGCAGGGGCTGTCAGCGCCAGCCGACATGGCTCTCATGAGTCGCGGTCTTAAGGTACTTCACATAGATGGATTTTGACAAACTATACCTTCGTGGATAGCGGATGAATAGGCCTACAAGCTGACAAATTTGCAAGGCTTCAAATCTGAAACTTTTAGATTGAGCCCCAGACGAAGGTGCATGATCCGCCCAGTTTCGTTTTTGTGTGCAGTAAGTCCCATCGCAAGGGCTGTCAGCGCCAGCCGACATGGCTCTCATGAGTCGCGGTCTAAAGGTACCTTAACATGGTTGGATTTTGACAAACTTTAGCTTGTTGGATAGCACATGAATAGGCCTACAAGCTGACAAATTTGCAAGGCTTCAGACTTGAAACTCTTGGAGTGAGCCTCAGACGTACGTGCATTATGCGCCCAGTTTCGTTTTTTTGTGCAGTAAGTCCCGTAACAAGGCTGTCAGCGCCAGCCGACATGGCTCTCATGAGTCGCGTTCTAAAGTACCTTAACATGGATGGATTTTGACAAATTATACCTTGGTGGATAGCGGATGAATAGGCCTACAAGCTGACAAATTTGCAAGGCTTCAGACTTGAAACTTTTAGAGTGAGCCCCAGACGTAGGTGCATGATCCGCCCAGTTTCGTTTTTGTGCAGTAAGTCCCATAGCAAGTGCTGTAAGCGCCAGCCGACATGGCTCTCATGAGTCGCGGTCTAAAGGTACCTTAACATGGATGGATTTTGACAAATTATACCTTGGTGGATAGCGCATGAATAGATCTACAAGCTGAGAAATTTGCAAGGCTTCAGTCTTGAAACTTTTGGAGTGAGCCCCAGACGTAGCGTGCATGATGCCCTTGTTTCGTTTTTGTGCAGTAGGTCCCATAGCAAGGGCTGTCAGCGCCAGCCGACATGGCTCTCATGAGTCGCGGTCTAAAGGTACCTTAACATGGATGGATTTTGACAAACTATAACTTGGTGGATAGCGCATGAATAGGTCTACAAGCTGACAAATTTGCAAGGCTTCAGTCTTGAAACTTTTGGAGTGAGCCCCAGACGTAGGTGCATGATGCCCTTGTTTCGTTTTTGTGCAGTAAGTCCCATAGCAAGGGCTGAAAGCGCCAGCCGACATGGCTCTCATGAGTCGCGGTCTTAAGGTACCTTAACATGGATGGATTTTGACAAACTATACCTTGGTGGATAGCACATGAATTGGCCTACAAGCTGACAAGTTAGCAAGGCTTCAGACTTGAAACTCTGGAGTGAGCCCCCCACGTAGGTGCATGATGCGCCCAGTTTTCGTTTTTGTGCAGTAAGTCCCGTAGCAAGGCTGTCAGCGCCAGCCGACAGGGCTCTCATGAGTCGCGGTCTAAAGTACCTTTAACATGGATGGATTTTGACAAACTATACCTTGGTGGATTGCGGATGAATAGGCCTACAAGCTGACAAATTTGCAAGGCTTCAGTCTTGAAATTTTTGGAGTGATCCCCAGACGTAGGTGCATGATGCCCTTGTTTCGTTTTTGTTCATAATATAGTCCCATAGCAGGGGCTGTCAGCGCCAGCCGACATGGCTCTCATGAGTCGCGGTCTTAAGGTACCTTCACATAGATGGATTTTGACAAACTATACCTTTCGTGGATAGCGGATGATAGGCCTACAAGCTGACAAATTTGCAAGGCTTCAGACTTGAAACTTTTAGATTGAGCCCCAGACGAAGGTGCATGATCCGCCCAGTTTCGTTTTTGTGCAGTAAGTCCCATCGCAAGGGCTGTCAGCGCCAGCCGACATGGCTCTCATGAGTCGCGGTCTAAAGGTACCTTACATGGATGGATTTTGACAAACTTTAGCTTGTTGGATAGCACATGAATAGGCCTACAAGCTGACAAATTTGCAAGGCTTCAGACTCGAAACTTTTAGAGTGAGCCCCAGACGTAGGTGCATGATGCCCCCAGTTTCGATTTTTTTGCAGTAAGTCCCATAGCAAGGGCTGTCAGCGCCAGCCGACATGGCTCTCATAAAGAGTCGCGGTCTAAGGTACCTTCACATTGATGGATTTTTGACAAACGTATACCTTGGTGGATAGTGGATGAATAGGCCTACAAGCTGACAAATTTGCAAGGCTTCAGACTCGAAACTTTCAGAGTGAGCCCCAGACGTAGGTGCATGATGCCCCCAGTTTCGTTTTTTTTTGCAGTAAGTCCCATAGCAAGGCTGTCAGCGCCAGCCGACATGGCTCTCATGAGTCGGGTCTTAATGTACCTTCACATAGATGGATTTGGACAAACTATACCTTCGTGATAGCGGATGAATAGGCCTACAAGCTGACAAATTTGCAAGGCTTCAGACTTGAAACTTTTAGAGTGAGCCCCAGACGTAGGTGCATGATCCGCCCAGTTTCGTTTTTGTGCAGTAAGTCCCATAGCAAGTGCTGTAAGCGCCAGCCGACATGGCTCTCATGAGTCGCGGTCTAAAGGTACCTTAACATGGATGGATTTTGACAAATTATACCTTGGTGGATAGCGCATGAATAGGCCTACAAGCTGACAAATTTGCAAGGCTTCAGTCTTGAAACTTTTGGAGTGAGCCTCAGACGTAGGTGCATGATGCCCTTGTTTCGTTTTTGTGCAGTAAGTTCCATAGGAAGGGCTGTCAGCGCCAGCCGACAAGGCTCTCACGAGTCGCGGTCTTAAGGTACCTTAACATGGATGGATTTGGACAAACTATACCTTCGTGGATAGCCTACAAGCTGACAAATTTGCAAGGCTTCAGACTTGAAACTCTTGGAGTGAGCCTCAGACGTACGTGCATTATGCGCCCAGTTTCGTTTTTGTGCAGTAAGTCCCGTAGCAAGGATGTCAGCGCCAGCCGACATGGCTCTCATGAGTCGCGTTCTAAAGGTACCTTAACATGGATGGATTTTGACAAATTATACCTTGGTGGATAGCGCATGAATAGGCCTACAAGCTGACAATTTGCAAGGCTTCAGTCTTGAAACTTTTGGAGTGAGCCTCAGACGTAGGTGCATGATGCCCTTGTTTCGTTTTTTGTGCAGTAAGTTCCATAGGAAGGGCTGTCAGCGCCAGCCGACAAGGCTCTCACGAGTCGCGGTCTTAAGGTACCTTAACATGGATGGATTTTGACAAATTATACCTTGGTGATGTAGCGCATGAATAGGCCTACAAGCTGACAAATTTGCAAGGCTTCAGTCTTGAAACTTTTGGAGTGAGCCTCAGACGTAGGTGCATGATGTCCCTTGTTTCGTTTTTGTGCAGTAAGTTCCATAGGAAGGGCTGTCAGCGCCAGCCGACAAGGCTCTCAAGAGTCGCGGTCTTAAGGTACCTTAACATGGATGGATTTGGACAAACTATACCTTCGTGGATAGCCTACAAGCTGACAAATTTGCAAGGCTTCAGACTTGAAACTCTTGGTGAGCCTCAGACGTACGTGCATTATGCCCCAGTTTCGTTTTTTGTGCAGTAAGTCCGCGTAGCAAGGGATGTCAGCGCCAGCCGACATGGCTCTCATGAGTCGCGTTCTAAAGGTACCTTAACATGGATGGATTTTGACAAATTATACCTTGGTGGATAGCGCATGAATAGGCCTACAAGCTGACAAATTTGCAAGGCTTCAGTCTTGAAACTTTGGAGTGAGCCTCAGACGTAGGTGGCATGATGCCCTTGTTTCGTTTTTGGTGCAGTAAGTTCCATAGGAAGGGCTGTCAGCGCCAGCCGACAAGGCTCTCACGGAGTCGCGGTCTTAAGGTACCTTAACATGGATGGATTTTGACAAACTATACCTTGGTGGATAGCGGATGAATAGGCCTACAAGCTGACAAATTTGCAAGGCTTCAGACTCGAAACTTTAAGAGTGAGCCCCAGACGTAGTGCATGATGCCCCCAGTTTCGTTTTTTTTGCAGTAAGTCCCATAGCAAGGGCTGTCAGCGCCAGCCGACATGGCTCTCATAAGTCGCGGTCTTAAGGTACCTTCACATGATGGATTTGGACAAACTATACCTTGGTGGATAGCGGATGAATAGGCCTACAAGCTGACAAATTTGCAAGGCTTCAGACTTGAAACTTTTAGAGTTAGCCCCAGACGTAGGTGCATGATCCGCCCAGTTTCGTTGTTGTGCAGTAAGTCCCATAGCAAGTGCTGTAAGCGCAGGCCGACATGGCTGTCATGAGTCGCGGTCTAAAGGTACCTTAACATGGATGGATTTTGACAAACTATAGCTTGTTGGATAGTGGATGAACAGGCCACAAGCTGACAAATTTGCAAGGCTCAGACTAGAAACTTTCAGATTAGCCCCAGACGTAGGTGCATGATGCGCCCAGTTTCGTTTTTGTGCAGTAAGTCCCATAGCAAGGGCTGTCAGCACCAGCCGACATGACTCTCATGAGTCGCAATCTAAAGGTACCTTAACATAGATGGATTTTCGACAAACTATACCTTGGTGGATAGCGGATGAATAGGCCTACAAGCTGACAAATTTGCAAGGCTTGATACTTGAAACTTTGGAGTGAGCACCAGACGTAGGTGCATGATGCGCCCAGTTCGTTTTTTTGTGCAGTAAGTCCCCTAACAAGGGCTGTCAGCGCCAGCCGACATGGCTCTCATGAGTCGCGGTCTAAAGGTACCTTAACATAGATGGATTTTGACAAACTATACCTTGGTGGATAGTGATGAATAGGCCTACAAGCTGACAAATTTGGCAAGGCTTCAGACTTGAAACTTTTGGAGTGAGCCCCAGACGTAGGTGCATGATGCCCTTGTTTCGTTTTTGTGCAGTAAGTCCCATAGCAAGGGCTGTCAGCGCCAGCCGACATGGGTCTCATGAGTCGCGGTCTTAAAGTACCTTAACATGAATGGATTTTGACAAACTATACCTTGGTGGATAGCGGATGAATAGGCCTACAAGCTGACAAATTTGCAAGGCTTCAGACTTGAAACTTTTGGAGTGAGCCCAAGACGTAGGTGCATGATGCCCTTGTTTCCTTTTTTTGCAGTAAGTCCCATAGCAAGGGCTGTCAGCGCCAGCCGACATGGCTCTCATGAGTCGCGGTCTAAAGGTACCTTAACATGGATGGATTTTGACAAACTTAACATGGATGGATTTTGACAAACTATAACTTGGTGGATAGCGCATGAATAGCCTACAAGTTGACAAATTTGCAAAGCTTCAGTGTTGAAACTTTTGAGTGAGCCCCAGACGTAGGTGCATGATGCCCTTGTTTCGTTTTTGTGCAGTAAGTTCCATAGGAAGGGCTGTCAGCGTCAGCCGACATGGCTCTCATGAGTCGCGGTCTTAAGGTACCTTAACATAAATGGATTTGGACAAACTATACCTTGGTGGATAGCGGATGAATAGGCCTACAAGCTGACAAATTTGCAAGGCTTCAGACTTGAAACTTTTAGAGTGAGCCCCAGACGTAGGTGCATGATCCGCCCAGTTTCGTTTTTTTGCAGTAAGTCCCATAGCAAGTGCTGTAGCGCCAGCCGACATGGCTCTCATGAGTCGCGGTCTAAAGGTACCTTAACATGGATGGATTTTGACAAACTATAGCTTGTTGGATAGTGGATGAACAGGCCTACAAGCTGACAAATTTGCAAGGCTTCAGACTAGAAACTTTCAGATTGAGCCCCAGACGTAGGTGCATGATGAGCCCAGTTTCGTTTTTGTGCAGTAAGTCCCATAGCAAGGGATGTCAGCACCAGCCGACATGACTCTCATGAGTCGCAATCTAAAGGTACCCTAACATAGATGGATTTCGACAAACTATACCTTGGTGGATAGCGGATGAATAGGCCTACAAGCTGACAAATTTGCAAGGCTTGATACTTGAAACTTTTGGAGTGAGCACCAGACGTAGGTGCATGATGCGCCCAGGTTCGTTTTTTGTGCAGTAAGTCCCATAGCAAGGGCTGTCAGCGCCAGCCGACATGGCTCTCATGAGTCGCGGTCTAAAGGTACCTTAACATAGATAGATTTTGACAAACTATACCTTGGTGGATAGCGGATGAATAGGCCTACAAGCTGACGAATTTGCAAGGCTTCAGACTTGAAACTTTTGGAGTGAGCCCCAGACGTAGGTGCATGATGCCCTTGTTTCGTTTTTGTGCAGTAAGTCCCATAGCAAGGGCTGTCAGCGCCAGCCGACATGGGTCTCATGAGTCGCGGTCTTAAAGTACCTTAACATGAATGGATTTTGACAAACTATACCTTGGTGGATAGCGGATGAATAGGCCTACAAGCTGACAAATTTGCAAGGCTTCAGACTTGAAACTTTTAGAGTGAGCCCCAGACGTAGGTGCATGATGCCTCCAGTTTCGTTTTAGTGCAGTAAGTCCCATAGCAAGGGCTGTCAGCGCCAGCTGACATGGCTCTCGTGAGTCGCCGTCTAAAGGTACCTTAACATGGATGGATTTTGACAAACTATACCTGGTGGATAGCGGATGAACAGGCCTACAAGCTGACAAATTTGCAAGGCTTCAGACTTGAAACTTTTGGAGTGAGCCCAAGACGTAGGTGCATGATGCCCTTGTTTCCTTTTTTTTGGCAGTAAGTCCCATAGCAAGGGCTGTCAGCGCCAGCCGACATGGCTCTCATGAGTCGCGGTCTAAAGGTACCTTAACATGGATGGATTTTGACAAACTTAACATGGATGGATTTTGACAAACTATAACTTGGTGGATAGCGCATGAATAGGCCTACAAGATGACAAATTTGCAAAGCTTCAGTGTTGAAACTTTTGGAGTGAGCCCCAGACGTAGGTGCATGATGCCCTTGTTTCGTTTTTGTGCAGTAAGTTCCATAGAAGGGCTGTCAGCGTCAGCCGACATGGCTCTCATGAGTCGCGGTCTTAAGGTACCTTAACATAAATGGATTTTGACAAACTATACCTTGGTGGATAGCGGATGAATAGGCATACAAGCTGACAAATTTGCAAGGCTTCAGACTTGAAACTTTTGGAGTGAGCCCCAGACGTAGGTGCATGATGCCCCCAGTTTCGTTTTTGTGCAGTAAGTCCCATAGCAAGGGCTGTCAGCGCCAGCCGACATGGCTCTCATAAGTTGCGGTCTAAAGGTACCTTAACATGGATGGATTTTGACAAACTATAGCTTGTTGGATAGCGTATGAATAGGCCTACAAGCTGACGAATTTGCAAGGCTTCAGATTTGGATCTTTTAAAGTGAGCCCCAGACGTAGGTGCATGATGCCCCCAGTTTCGTTTTTGTGCAGTAAGTCCCATAGCAAGGGCTGTCAGCCGACAGGGCTCTCATGAGTCGCGGTCTAAAGGTACCTTAACATGGATGGATTTTGACAAACTATAGCTTGTTGGATAGCGCATGAATAGGCCTACAAGCTGACAAATTTGCAAGGCTTCAGACTTGAAACTCTTGGAGTGAGCCCCAGACGTAGGTGCATGATGCGCCCAGTTTCGTTTTGGTGCAGTAAGTCCCGTAGCAAGGGCTGTCAGCGCCAGCCGACATGGCTCTCATGAGTCGCGGTCTAAAGGTACCTTAACATGTTTGGATTTTGACAAACTATACCTTGGTGGATAGCGGATGAATAGGCCTACAAGCTGACAAATTTGCAAGGCTTGATACTTGAAACTTTTGGAGTGAGCCCCAGACGTAGGTGCATGATTCCCCCAATTTCGTTTTTGTGAAGTAAGTCCCATAGCAAGGGCTGTCAACGCAAGCCGACATTGCTCTGATGAGTCGCGGTCTAAAGGTACCTTAACATGTTTGGATTTTGACAAACTATACCTTGGTGGATAGCGGATGAATAGGCCTACAAGCTGATCAATTTGCAAGGCTTCAGACTTGAAACTTTTGGAGTGAGCCTCAGACGTAGGTACATGATGCCCCTAGTTTCGTTTTTGTGCAGTAAGTCCCATAGCAAGGGCTGTCAGCGCCAGCCGACATGGCTCTCATGAGTCGCGGTCTAAAGGTACCTTAACATGTTTGGATTTTGACAAACTATACCTTTGTGGATAGCGGATGAATAGGTAAACAAGCTGACAAATCGGCAAGGCTTCAGACTTGAAACTTTTGGAGTGAGCCCCAGACGTATGTTTATAATGCCCCCCTTTTCGTTTTTGTGCAGTAAGTCCCATAGCAAGGGCTGTCACCGCCAGCCGACACAGCTCTCATGTGTCGCGGTCTTAAGGTACCTCAACATGAATGGATTTTGAAAAACTGTCGCTTCTTGGAAAGCGGATAAATAGGCCAACAAGCTGACGAATCGGCAAGGCTTCAGACTTTGATATTTTAGAGTTAGCCCCAGACGTAGGTACATGAAGATCTCCCCCAGTTTCGTTTTTGCGCAATAAGTCCCATAGCAAGGCTCTCAGCGCCAGCCGACACAGCTCTCATGTGTTGCGGTCTAAAGGTACCTTAACATGGATAGATTTTGAATAACTATTGCTTGTTGGATAGCAAAAGAATACGCCAACAAGCTGACAAATCGGCAAGGCTTCAGACTTGAAACTTTTGGAGTGACCCCAGACGTAGGTACATAGAGTAACCCCCAGTTTTGTTTTGTGCAGTAAGTCCAATAGCAAGGGCTGTCAGCGCCAGCCGACGCAGCTCTCATGTGTCGCGGTCTAAAGTACCTTAACATGGATGGATTTTGAAAAACTGTCGCTTGTTGGAAAGCGGATAAATAGGGTAACAAGCTGACAAATCGGCAAGGCTTCAGACTTGACACTTTTAAAGTTAGCCACAGACGTAGGTACATGAAGATCCCCCAGTTTCGTTTTTGTGCAGTAAGTCCCATAGCATGGGCTGTCAGCGTCAGCCGACACAGCTCTCATGTGTCGCGGTCTAAAGGTACCTTCACATAGATGGATTTTGACAAACTATACCTTGGTGGATAGCGGATGAATAGGCCAACAAGCTGACGAATCGGCAAGGCTTCAGACTTGAAACTTTTGGAGTGAGCCCCAGACGTAGGTATATGATGCCCCCAGTTTCGCTTTTGTGCAGTAAGTCCCATAGCAAGGGCTGTCAGCGCCATCCGACAAGGCTCTCATGAGTCGCGGACTAAAGTTACCTTAACATAGATGGATTTTGACAAACTATAGCTTGATGGATCGCGGACTAATAGGCCAACAAGCGGACGAATCGGCAAGGCTTCAGACTTGAAACTTTTGGAGTGAGCCCCAGACGGAGGTATATGATGCCCCCAGTTTCGCTTTTGTGCAGTAAGTCCCATAGCAAGGGCTGTCAGCGCCAGCCGACAAGGCTCTCATGAGTCGCGGACTAAAGTTACCTTAACATAGATGGATTTTGACAAACTATAGCTTGATGGATGGCGGACTAATAGGCCAACAAGCGGACGAATCGGCAAGGCTTCAGACTTGAAACTTTTGGACTGAACTCCAGACGTAGGTAAATGATGCCCCCAATTTCGTTTTTGTGCAGTAATTCCCATAGCAGGGCTGTCAGCGCCAGCCCACATGGCTCTCATGTGTGGCGTTCTAAAGGTACCTTAACATGGATGGATTTTGACAAGCTAAAGCTTGTTGGATAGCAGATAATAAGCCAACAAGCTGATATATCGGCAAGGCTTCAGACTTGAAACTTTTGGAGTGAGCTTCAGATGTATGTAAATGATGCCCCCAGTTTCGTTTTTGTGCAGTAAGTCCAATAGCAAGTGCTGTCAAAGCCAGCCAACATGGCTCTCATGTGTCGCGGTCTAAAGGTACCTTAACATAGATGGATTATGACAAACTATAGCTTGTTGGATAGCGGATGAATAGGCCAACAAGCTGACAAATCGGCAAGGCTTCAGACTTGAAACTTTTGGAGTGAGCCCCAGACGTAGTTACATGATGCCCCCAATTTCGTTTTTGTGCAGTATTTCCCATAGCAAGGGCTGTCAGCGCCAGCCGACATGGTTGTCATGTGTCGCGGTCTAAAGGTACCTTAACATAGATGGATTTTGACAAACAATAGCTTGTTGGATAGCAAATGAATTGGCCAACAAGGTGATATATCGGCAAGGTTTCAGACTTGAAACTTTTGGAGTGAGCTTCAGATGTATGTAAATGATGCCCCCAGTTTCGTTTTTGTGCAGTAAGTCCAATAGCAAGGGCTGTCAGCGCCAGCCGACATGGTTGTCATGTGTCGCGGTCTAAAGGTACCTTAACATAGATGGATTTTGACAAACAATAGCTTGTTGGATAGCAAATGAATAGGCCAATAAGCTGACAAATCGGCAAGGCTTCAGACTTGAAACTTTTGGAGTCAGTTCTTGACGTAGGTATATGATCCCCCTATTTTCGTTTTTGTGCAGTAAGTCCCATAGCAAGGGCTGTCAGCGCCAGCTGACATGGCTCTCATGTGTCGCGGTCTAAAGGTACCTTAACATAGATGGATGTTGACAAGCTATAGCTTGTTGGATAGCAAACTAATAGGCCAACAAGCTGACGAATCGGCAAGGCTTCAGACTTGAAACTGTTGGAGTGAGCCTCAGACGTAGGTACATGATGCCCCCAGTTTTGTTTTTGTGCAGTAAGTCCCGTAGCAAGGGCTGTCAGCGGCATCCGACATGGCTCTCATTTGTCGCTGTCTAAAGGTACCTTAACATGGATGGATTTTGACAAACTATAGCTTGTTGGATAGCGGATGAATAGGCTAACAAGCTGACAAATCGGCAAGGCTTCAGACTTCAAACAGTTGGAGTGAGCCCCAGACGTAGGTTCATCGTACCCAAGCCTGCATGTAGCCATTTTACAAGTTTCATCCATCCATTTTCTCAGGCAAATAGGACCAATTTTTCAACCGTAATTTTATCAAGCCTGCGCTCAGATGGAAGCCCAAAAATCAGGGAGTTGGTGTTTGGCTATTTTTACACAATTTCGCCGTTTTTAAAGCCAAACGGTCTCCGTTTTTAAAAGAAATTTTCCGACATCTGACTGATGAGGTGTCGGACTTATATGGTTGCAGACCAGTAAATAACCTTCCCTTGACCACAATGGTAAATGCTCCCACTTTGGAAATTTGGGAAAAATGCTCACAACTCTCCAAGGTGTTCGAGACACACATCAAATTAAAGCTTATTTCGTCATCTTTATTTTCTATTCATTTTTTTTTTGGGGGGGGGGGGTGGCGGCAACTGATAACTTTTAGGAGAAATTTCCATCCGAAGATGATCACCCCTGAAAATTGTCCTGAAGCCCATCGCCATTTTGAAAAACGATGCCTACACGTTATGGTAAAATAGAGCGCTTTAAAGGGCCCCAATTTCATTAAAATTGAACGGAACTACAAGCTCACAGTCCTGTGCACGGCTTCCACCAGAAGTTCATGGCCCACAGAATGCTCAAATACTGAAGATTTTGAGGGCATGCAAATCGTGATTTGGCCGGCGTAGGCAATTTCGGACCGATTTACTGGTCTGCAACCTTACTCTATGGCGGCGTCGGACTTATGATACGACCCACAAGAACCGGGTGGTACGCGTACGGTGCGCCTACAGCATGTGCACGGCCGGCGCGCGCTACACATCCCCAGGATCCGTTGGAACCTGTCTGTGAACCAAGGTCCGCGCTAGGGCGACCGTTTTAGCCGATTCTCGGCTAACTCTGACAGAATTTTTGTTAAAAAAAAATGCGTTTCACAGAAAATTTGACAGAATGGATTTTGTTTTGGAAGGTTTCAGCATATGGAGGTACAATTGTTTCAGGTAGAATTCTGCAAAAATGGTTCTGACAGAAAAACAGCTAATTTGAACCAAAAATCGTTCATTTGTTTAAAAAAGCTTCAATCCTTTCAAGCGTGGCCGGATCCACGTACGTTTTGCCCGAAATTTACCTATGTTAATAATTTCATAACTATCTTTATGCGACTATAAATCTGCATGTGATTTTAAGTGTTTATAGCGTATTTCGAGTAATGGGAATTTGGCAGATTTTTGATAAATCTGACAGATTTTTGATGTGCATTTAGCAGAATTTGGTCCAGCAGATAGGCCACATTTGGGGCTAGTGAATGTGATGATGTTACGCCCCAACTATCGGTCCCAACTATTGTTGGGACTGTCCCAACTATAGTGCGGCAGTTGGGGTCGGCCCAACTATGGTTAGGACTAGAGTTGAACTGGACGCCCAATACAGGGTGTTAATGTTCCGCAGCGCTGGCACCATTCATTCGGCGTGCGTGCATGCCGCAGGGCTGGCTGGTCACGTGGCACTGCCTTGTTGGATGAGTTGTCCAGCTGGGTTTATAGTCCAGCAACATTTTTTTGCAAAATTCAAAGATTGGCGTGGCCCAACTATAGATGGGCCCCACCCATAGCTTATGCCAATGGTCCCAAGTAAACTCGAACATATATGAGCTGGGAAAGATTTCCATATACGAAGTTCACTCAACACTCTGTGTACAAACCCTATGAGAGTGGACTGTGTTTTTAAGAAATGCTTGTATTTTTTCAGTGCTCAAATTGACTTTGATGACATGAAATTGCTATCTGGGGGCTTGTTAGGCAATACAGAGGAAAATTAGTGAACTTCGCTTATGGTAGTCTTGCCATGAGCTGTGTAGGGAATGTTTTACAGTCGTACATCAATGTAAACTATAGTTGGGACCGCAAAATAAAAATACTGCAGTGGCCAAACTATAGATAGGCCCCACCCATAGCTAATTACATTGGTCCCAAGTATTAAAAGTCAGACATCAGAGCTGTAGGGAATGTTTTATAGTCGTACATCAATGTAAACTATAGTTGCGGGACCGAAAAATAAAAAGATGGGAGTGGCCCAACTATAGATTGGCCCCATCAATAGCTATTTCAATGGTCCCAAGTAAAGTCAGATGTGTATCAGAGCTGGGAATGTTTTATAGTTGTACATGAATGTAAACCATAGTTGGGACACTGCAAAATAAAAAGATTGGAGTGGCCCAACTATAGATGGGCCAGTCCAACTGTGGAACTACAGTTGGGACCGTCCTAACAGTAGTTGGGACAATCCCAACTATAGTTGGGACCGATACCACAGTTAGGGCGTAACAATGACACTGTGTGCGGCTCAGGTGCGATCGTATACATGTGTATCTACGGGCCCGGTTCCTATTTAAGGGCACAAATTCCACTTTTACATTATTTGACCTACCAAACTTGTTGGCGACATGAAGAACATACAGGTATGCTGTAGATAAAGGGAAGGGTTTTGAATTTTTGAGGGAAAGTGGGGGTAACATGACGATGACAACGACAAAACGCAACACAAAAATATAGATGGCGATCACCGAGCGATGTATCGTTAGCACGCAAGTCGCTCTGCACGGCACCATCCGGCCCGCAAACCCATGTAATTTCTACCGCAAGAAATTGTTCAAAAATTACCAAAAAGATGTCATTACATTAAGAGAAGTCACTGACAAAATCATTTTTTTAGTAATAAAAAAAAAAATTGATTCTAATTTCATCGAATCAAAGCAGGGGCCCAACACTAAACGATCGGCGTTTCGAGTCAACTTGGTCTGTGACCAACTCGGTCCGTAATCAAATCGGTCCGTGACCAACTCGGGCCGTTACCAACTCGGTCGGTAACCAACTGGGTTCGTAACCAGCTAGGCCAACCCCTTCGCTGAGGTCGCATGGACAATCAAAAATACACATCTACATGTATATCCGGGGGGCTCGGTGTATAAGCCGCCCTTTGTACAATTGTATAAGCCGCAGTAATCACTTCATGGGCAAATACATTGTATAGTTATATTCCGAAAATTAACGGTAATTAATATTGAAATGCTGCTTTGCCATTAAGCACAACCCAAACCCCTACTGTCAGTGACTTCCTAAACCTTACGATTACAGACTTAAGCCTATTTATGTATTTTAATTTTTTTTTGCGGGGGGGGGGGGGGGGGGGCGCTGTCGCCGGCCCGTGGCGATGGCTGATGGGGCTGTGCCGTCAGACGCAGCACTGTCACCGGCCATGCACCATGGGGATGGCTGGTGGGGCTGTGCGGCAATGGCCGGTGGGGCTGCGCGGTCAGGCGGGTCGATGTTATTTCTTAAACGCCACAGGTCGAACAGAACGATCCAAACAAAGATATATTCTTTTCGAGCGTACTATTAAACTTGCAAAAGTGCTTTGAGAAGTGCAATCCACACGTAGATATTTCCACGCTTGGTCGGCAAACCGTCGGCACATTTTGCCAACCACGGGTTGCAAAACTTTGGAAGGTCCAACGCTGCAAAAATGAAGAAGAGTTATAACAGATGACCAAATTATTATTTGATTGTTAGAAATACAACATTGTCAACAAAGCTCACGTGCCTTCAGTTTACCGTGTATTGAGGGCGTTATGACTTTCGTTAAAAAAAAAAAAAATGTTGTCAACTGACAAGGATTAAAATTCACGCGCTCGACACCAGCTGAGTCTAGGGAGCGCTCTTCACCATGTACACAAATTGTGTACTGTGCCGTTTGAGATGGTTTTTGAACATGGTTTATATGCATGTACATGCTAAATCGACCAGTGGCGTTTGAGATGGTTTTGTACATGGTTTATATGCATGTACAGGCTAATTCGACCTGTGCCGTTTGAGATGGTTTTTGTACATGATTGGTTTATATGCATGTATAGGTAAAATCGACCTGGGCGTTTGAAATGGATTTTGTACATAGTGAATATGCATGTACAGGCTAAATCGACCTGTGGCGTTTGAAATGGGTTTTGTACATGGTTTATATGCATGTACAGGCTCATCGACCTGTGGCGTTTGAGATGGTTTTTGTACATGGTTAATATGTATGTGCAGGTTAAATCGACCTGTGGCGTTTGAGATGGTTTTGTACATGGTCTATATGCATGTACAGGCCAAATCGACCTGTGCCGTTTGAGATGGTTTTTGTACATGGCTTATATGTATGTGCAGGTTAAATCGACTTGTGGCGTTTGAGATGGTTTTTGTAAATGTTTTATATGCATGTTCAGGCTCATCGACCTGTGGCGTTTGAGATGGTATTTGTACATGGTTTATATGTATGTGCAGGATAAATCGACCTGTGCCGTTTGAGATGGTTTTGTACATGGTCTTTATGCATGTACAGGCTAAATCGACCTGTGCCGTTTGAGATGGTTTTTGTACATGGCTAATATGTATGTGCAGGTTAAATCGACTTGTGGCGTTTGAGATGGTTTTGTACATGGTTTATATGCATGTATACATATGTAGGTTCAATCGACCTGTGACGTTTGAGATGGTTTTTGTACATGGTTTACATGCATGTACAGTGTACAAGCTAAATCGACCTGTGGCGTTTGAGATGTACTAGAACTCGAAAAAAGGACAGATACATATCACCAAGGTCAAATCGAGGAAAAAAAACACCACAAATAAAAAAAAAAAATGACAACTTCTCGGGGGCGGGGGGGGGGGGGGAGCTCCCCCGGACAAATTATAAAGAAAAGACTGAATATTTAGTATGTATGCAGTTGTATGAGGCTGTTCGTTTGTGAACTGCCACAGACTACTTCAAATAGGTATACATATTACTTTGGTATTTAGGTAAATTTCGACAATCGCATTAAATTGCATTACCGTAGCAATTTTATTATTTTTTTTTACATGAAAAGAGTTTTTATTCCTTCAAGACATTTTTATCGATTTCTTTGTCAATAAAAGTTCAGAAGTATAAACGAAGTACAATTACCATGTTGTTTATTTGTGGTTAGTGTAACCATTGCGCAGACGATTAGAGATGCATAGCCCACGAGTATAAAACGGCGGGAACACGACCCACGATCGAACACAGCAAGCACTCTAAAGGATCTCACACCACTTATCCGTCGGGGCATGGTCGGGTTTTGCAAGAATGATCCGTGTCAAAAACAAGACCCGCATCGACTGGGCTGAAGGTGCTTGCTAGATGATTAGTACTTTGTTATTTCTCATGGGGATGCCAAAATATCGTTATTACAGTTTTGTCCAACATGAAATGATCAAGTTTTAAATTTAAGATCTAATGTTATGTATTTACTACATGAACATCGATTGGTAGACCCCAGCCGGATCATAACAATTTTGTGAATTCTGACCTCAGGGTAACATGTTTTCAACAATAATAGAAGTGCGTGGCATTTGGTGACCATCTGTACTTCTGAAACATCTTTTTAAAAAGTTAAGCTTGATATTAACAAAAAAAAAAAAGGGAATACAAATTTGATGCAGCCTAAAAAAAAAAGAGCGGATGGGCCGTTGGTGGTTTTCAGGTAACGGATGGAGCAACAAAAAAAACAAAAATCCTTAAAACTATATTCAAAATAAAAAAAAACTGGTAAGGCAGTTTCAGCTGAAACCAAATAATTGCAGTTTTAATGCTGCCTCTCAAAGCTTCCAAATAGGGGAACATGAATTTAGTTTCTCTGAAAAAAAAGTTTGCAAACAGAAAGTGGGTCCTTCAATTTGATGAGACTTTGACATGTATAATCGGTCTGCGATGTATAGGTGCTCATAAAGCTCGTTTTGTCAGTTGAAAATGAACAAGATATGCTCATTCAGGACAGATTGTACAAACTTAAGCAATCTAAATGACATTCTTCTTGTGTGGGTGACAACTGTGCAGGTTTAAATTGTCCCTCACCCTCCCTGCAAAAAAAATAATAAATGAGATCTTGCCTATACATGCATAAAAAAAAACATGTGCAAAAAGCATCTCAAACGCCACAGGTCGATTTAGCCTATACGTGCATATATAAACCATGTACAAAAAGCATCTCAAACGCCACAGGTCGATTTAGCCTATACGTGCATATATAAACCATGTACAAAAAGCATCTCAAACGCCACAGGTCGATTTAGCCTATATGCGCATAAAAAAACATGTACAAAGAGCGTCTCAAACGCCACAGGTTGATTTAGCCTGAACATGCATATAAACTATGTACAAAAACCATCTCAAACGCGACAGGTCGATTTAGCCTGCACATGCATATAAACCATGTACAAAACCCATCTCAAACGCCACAGGTCGATTTAGCTGCACATGCATATAAACCATGTACAAAACCCATCTCAAACGCCACAGGTCGATTTAGCCTGTACATGCATGTAAACCATGTACAAAAACCCTCTCAAACGCTACATGTAGATTTATCCTGTACATGCATATAAACCATGTACAAAACCATCTAAAACGCCACAGGTCGATTTTGCCTGAACATGCCTAAACCATGTACAAAAACCATCTCAAACGGCACAGATCGATTTTGCCTATACATGCATATAAATCATGTACAAAACCATCTCAAATGCCACAGGTCGATTTTGCCGGTACATGCATTAAAACATGCACAAAAACCATCTCAAACGCCACAGGTCGATGAGCCTGAACATGCATATAAAACATGCACAAAAACCATCTCAAACGCCACAGGTCGATTTTGCCTGTACATGCATTAAAACATGCACACAAACCATCTCAAACGCCACAGGTCGATTTTGCCTGTACATGCATTAAAACATGCACAAAAACCATCTCAAACGCCACAGGTCGATGAGCATGAACATGCATATAAAACATGTACAAAACCATCTCAAACGCCACAGGTCGATTTATAAACCATGTACAAAAACCATCTCAAGGCGCCACAGGTCGATGCACTCATGCAGATTTATTCCGCGGCCAGTGCCAAACACAGGTCGACTTATTCGTTATAACTCCATAGAAATACATGAAAAAAAAAATCAGGAACAATAAACCAGGCCACTGAAGAAGGACCGGGTCCGAACGCTTGAGAATTATTTTGGTAAGCACTACTTTGCCGGAAACTTTCTATACCTCCATATAACTTGCATGAAATATTGATAATAATTTATGCACTTAATTCAGACGTAACTAATAATACAAATTAAAGCACGATAAATTTGGCAAAAAGGACACGTAAAACATTCCAAAATTGAAATCAGCCTGTACATAATAAAGAAAAACACACAACAAACTTTTTTATAACGAAACACTTCCGGGCTAGATTTTAACGCTAAGCCAGTGAATGACTTGATCAAGTCTATACCAGCCTCGCACGGCGCCCTCGTGTGGTACGAAACCCATTTTCCTCCGGATCTTTCTGCTGATGCAGCGTTCGACCTTTGGCGTTTGAGAAATAACATCGAAAAACACACAACAAACTTTTTTTTATAACGAAACACTTCCGGGCTACTAATAGTATTTATCGTTGCGTAACGATAAGTGTGTTTATAATACGTACAGACCTACGACTAACGAGCCTGCCTGATGCAATTTTCCAAACAAATGAAAACAGTTGACTCATTATTGCCCGAAATACCGACGTCTGTTCGTCCATGGAGCCGGCTAAAACAGATGCACAAAGCAATGTTTTACGTTTCTCCGCCAAATTGTTTTTGAGGAGAATTCTAAGGAAGCCTGATGGCCGAGTGGTTAGATCCGTCGTCCACGAATCGCGGAGTCCGGGATCAAAACCCGTCGGTGTCTCTTTTGCTTTTCAACGCACGCATTCTATTCAGTCATTATAAGATGTTAAATGTCCCGTCGTAATTTACCAACTGTACCTTAGCTTAATCGGTAAGCACTGCGGCTGGTACTGTCCGTGAGTTCCAGGTTGGCGCCTTCGTACAGGTTCAGGGCATGTGGTCCACTCGGAGGATCAGGGCTTAGGGGCCGCCCTGTTCCTCCCTTAGCTCTTTGCTTTTACATGGTGCCTGGCCCTCCGGGGTTACATGGATGGACAGGGAAGGAAGTGTGTATTGGCCGGGACACCCGAGAGCCCAGAAGAGAACTAAGGGGTTGGCTGGGGCATTGTTATGGCTCAGACCGACCCCTGAAAGCTTGGCTAGCACATAACTTTTTGATTTTTGTTTAATCCTCTATCTTTTATATTTGGTTTAGTTTGATATCTACAGCTGCTCATCAGGTCTACGGGAAGTATTAAAATTGAAAGAAAGGTCTACGTCATCAATCAACGAATATTTAATAATTGACTATAATCAAAACGAAGTTTCGTTCGATCAATATGACGTTACCATTAATAATGGCGCAATTTATGAAGTTGACGTAAGAAACGCAGTTTACGATATTATAACGAAAAAAAAAAAGATGTACATTGTTATCACAATAATTACGAACATTGATATAGCACCAAAATCCGCCTAAAAAGACGCTGAAGGCGCTGTACAAGTTGAAAGTATTAACAATTATTATAACATTAAATTTAAGAAAAATAATTGTAATTATAAGGTGTGAAAATATCAATACAAAGAATTAAAATGTCAAAGATAAAAATAGTCAAACAAGAAAAGCCGACTAAACAAAAGCCAATAAACGCAACAAAACATGAAAAATAAACAAGAACAAATAAAAATACACCCCTATAAAAAATAGCAAAACTCCAATTTGTTTAGACAGGAATCATATATGAAAAAAATATTAAAGAATCCAGTGGCGTATCCAGCGGGAAAGGGGGGGGGGGCACTTTCCTCCCCCTGGCGGATTGTTTTTGACAATTTTTTTGTGTCAGCAATGATTTAAATAAATGTTTATAGAGTTCTTCTGACAGCAATCCCACCAAAGAAAACCCGCTCAAAACCAGTGCAATGCGCAGTGATAATGTCCATATATATGTAGTATGCATAATAATGGTCAGTTTTGAAGAACGCCCCCATTTGGAAGATGGGAACCAGCCAACAGCCCCCGCCCTTAACCCCCCCCCCCCCCCCCCCCATTTTGATTTTGCGGGGGCCACGTGTCCGGAGAAAAAAACATGTCTACATTTCGGCGCGGATGTGCGGTTGCCCCCCCCCCCTCCCCCCCCCCCCCCCCCCCCGACATCCAAATTAAATACACAGATTATATACACATACCCCACTGTCGGAGCAGGGACGGGGGGGGGGGGTGGTTGCATTATTTTTAGGTAAATTCTACAAAAGTGTTTGAGAGAGCTGGGGGTTGCCCCCCCCCCCCCTCCCCTTCTGGATCCGCACCTGGGTTACTCTTGTACGTGTACAGTGCTGGTGTGCCGGCGCGACGTCAGACCATATTATACGTCCTGTCAAAAAATGGGGGGTGGTTGCAGAGTCAGGGGCGGATCCACGAAATTTTACAGGGGGGGGGGGGGGGGGGTTCATCGTCCAAAAAATCTGAAATGTAGACAGGATTTTTTCTCCGGACTAGTCTTCAACTCCAAAAATCAATAGGTGGGGGTGGAGGCTCATACTATACTTTCAATGGGGGAGCTGCTCAAATCTTGCGATTATTAACACTAGATGTGGCCTGTTTTCGAGTAGTATAATCGGGGTGTAAGTGGGCCCCCCCCAAAAAAAAAAAACCAATTATTTTCTGCCGAGAGAAATTTTGGAAAAAATACAAATAAAAAAAAAAAAAAAAAAAATGAAGGCCCCCCCCAACCGAAATCCTGGGTGCGCCACAGTACTGAGCTGGCTCTGTCCGTATTTTGTGCAAAGGCGGACATGTATTCCCAGTAAACAAATTTGGGGTGTCAGAGCAGGGGGGGGGGGGGGGGGGACTTTCACATGTTTTATCATAATTTCGATGTAATTTTTTTTTTTGGACAGCGCAGAGGGGACCCCCTCCGAATCCGCGCCTGACAGTCGCAAATTGCAACGGGCTACAGGCGGGCACGCGCGAAGCAAAATGGGGCCGGCAACATCGGCTGACGGAAAAAAGTAAAAGTAAGTGTAAGTGCCCCCCCCAAAAAAAAAAAAAAACAATTTTTTTCTGCCGAGAGAAATTTTGGGAAAAAAAATTTGAACAAAATTCAACTTTTAACAAATAAAAAAAAATGAAAAAAAATGAAGGCCCCCCCAACCGAAATCCTGGGTGCGCCACAGTACTGAGCTGGCTCTGTCCGTATTTTGTGCAAAGGCGGACATGTATTCCCAGTAAACAAATTTGGGGTGTCAGAGCAGGGGGGGGGGGGGGACTTTCACATGTTTTATCATAATTTCTATGTAATTTTTTTTTTGGACAGCGCAGAGGGGACCCCCTCCGAATCTGCGCCTGACAGTCGCAAATTGCAACGGGCTACAGGCAGGCACGCGCGAAGCAAAATGGGGCAGGCAACATCGGCTGACGGAAAAAGTAAAAGTAAGTGTAAGTGCCCCCCCCCAAAAAAAAAAAAAAAAAAAACAATTATTTTCTGCCGAGAGAAATTTTGGAGAAAAAAAATTGAACAAAATTCAACTTTTAACAAATAAAAAAAAAAAAAAAAAAATGAAGGCCCCCCCCAACCGAAATCCTGGGTGCGCCACAGTACTGAGCTGGCTCTGTCCGTATTTTGTGCAAAGGCGGACATGTATTCCCAGTAAACAAATTTGGGGTGTCAGAGCAGGGGGGGGGGGGGACTTTCACATGTTTTATCATAATTTCTATGTAATTTTTTTTTTGGACAGCGCAGAGGGGACCCCCTCCGAATCCGCGCCTGACAGTCGCAAATTGCAACGGGCTACAGGCGGGCACGCGCGAAGCAAAATGGGGCCGGCAACATCGGCTGACGGAAAAAGCGTGTCATCACGTCAGTCGGCAGCGATGAAGAGCGCCACCTGCTCTCCGCTTTGAACAGTGTCCTTTTATGGGTGCAATAGACTGCCATATAATAGATCCCAATGATAAATGCCCCCCCACTTCAGAAAGTCAGAAAAATACGCACAATTTACCATCCAAGGTGTTCAAGACACACATCAAAATTAAACCTTATTTTTATCATCTTCAAATTTTCGTCATTTCAATTTTGGGGGGTAATCTAATGACTTTTGGGAGAAATTTCCATCCAAATATGATCACCCCTTAAAATATAGTTCTGAAGCCCATCGCCATTTTGAAAAACGTTGCCTACACTCCATTGCTAAATAGAGCGCTTTTAAGGCTCCAATTTCATACAAATTGTACAGAAATACAAGCTCACGTTTCAGTGCACGGCTTCCACCTTTTTTTTGGTACGAACTCTCAAGTTCATGGCCCACAATATGCTCAAATATCGAAGAATTTCAGGGCATGCAAATCGTGATTTGGCCGGCGTAGGCAATTTTGGACCGATTTACCGGCCTGCACCTAGACTGTTTCCCGGCCCCATCTCAAGATATTTTTGAAGACCACCTGAGGACAATGGGGTCTGGGAAACAGACTAGCCCGCACCCTTTAAAAAGCTGCAGCAACACGTCTTTATATATAGGCCACGATAAGTTACCCAGAATGCCATCCTCATTTCCTTCGCAAGATTCTGTGAAGCTCATCATAACCCTTCCCGGCTCAGCGCCCTATATATAGGTCCGGTTTGCAGGGCGGGGGTATACGAACGACGCGCTATCGTAAAGGATGTACATCGGTATCGTGAACAGCGCCGCGCCCCTAATGTAATTTTGTGTCCTGGTGTAATGTTGTTTTCGTCTACATTGAAATATTCGGGTTTTTTTAATTGAAGGATTCAACTTGCTGAACATTCAGATTCTTTTTCACGTAAATAATGTTTGATAATTAACAGGCTGATGAAAGGCTGTTGGGAACAGCGAACTTCGGAATATAGGCCTGATTTTCAGTATTAACAAACAAATCAGTAAAAACAATTATCGTTTCCTGTTTTAGAGACGTTCGTGCCATGTTAAAAGGGTAGTGACGGAGTTGAGAATCTGTATTTGTCCAATTTCCAAATACAGAGAATAGTACTCAGGCGCGGATCCAGAGGGGGTCGAACCCCCCACCCACCCCGGCTCTGATACACACAGAATTTGTATAGGCTAACAATTATAATAATGATAAGATCGGATATAAACATCTTACGGGACTGACACCCCCCCCCCCCCGCCAAAATTCCTGTATCCGCCCCTGATCGCACCTGATGCATGTTTAAAAAAAAGCCTACATAATAATAGTGTTTATTGTTGCGTAACGATAAGCGTGTTTATCATACGTACAGACCTACGACTAACAAGCCTGCCTTTAATATACAATTTATCATACAAATGAAAACAGTTGACTCATTATTGACCGATATAGCGACGTCTGTTCGTCCATGGAGCAAACAGATGCACACAGCAATGTTTTTCTTCGCCTATAGTTAAAACAAATTGTTTTTGAGGAGAATTCTAAGGAAGCCTGATGGCCGAGTGGTTAGATCCGTCGTCCATGAATCGCGGAGTCCAGGATCAAAACCCGTCGGTGTCTCTTTTGCTTTTCAACGCACGCGTTCTATTCAGTCATTATAAGATGTTTAATTTCCCGTCGTAATTTACCAACTGTACCTTAGCTTAATCGGTAAGCACTGCGGCTGGTACTGTCCGTGAGTTCCAGGTTGGCGCCTTCGTACAGGTTCAGGGCATGTGGTCCACTCGGAGGATCAGGGCTTAGGGGCCGCCCTGTTCCTCCCTTAGCTCTTTGCTTTTACATGGTGCCTGGCCCTCCGGGGTTACATGGATGGACAGGGAAGGAAGTGTGTATTGGCCGGGACACCCGAGAGCCCAGAAGAGAACTAAGGGGTTGGCTGGGGCATTGTTATGGCTCAGACCGACCCCTGAAAGCTTGGCTAGCACATAACTTTTTGATTTTTTTTAATTCTCTATCTTTTATATTTGGTTTAGTTTGATATCTACAGCTGCTCATCAGGTCTACGGGAAGTATTAAAATTGAAAGAAAGGTCTACGTCATCAATCAACGAATATTTAATAATTGACTATAATCAAAACGAAGTTTCGTTCGATCAATATGACGTTACCATTAATAATGGCGCAATTTATGAAGTTGACGTAAGAAACGCAGTTTACGACATTATAACGAAAAAAAATAAGATGTACATTGTTATCACAATAATTACGAACATTGATATAGCACCAAAATCCGCCTAAAAAGACGCTGAAGGCGCTGTTCAAGTTGAAAGTATTAACAATTATTATAACATTAAATTTAAGAAAAATAATTGTAATTATAACGTGGAAAGGTGTGAAATATCAATACAAAGAATTAAAATGTCAAAGATAAAAATAGTCAAACAAGAAAAGCCGACTAAACAAAAGGCCAATAAACGCAACAAAACATGAAAAATAAACAAGAAAAAATAAAAATACACCCCTATAAAAATAGCAAAACTCCAGTTTGTATAGACAGGAATCATATATGAAAAAAATATTAAAGAATCCAGTGGCGTATCCAGCGGGAAAGGGGGGGGGGAGCACTTTCCTCCCCCTGGCGGATTGTTTTTGACAATTTTTTTGTGTCAGCAATGATTTAAATAAATGTTTATAGAGTTCTTCTGACAGCAATCCCACCAAAGAAAACCCGCTCAAAACCAGTGCAATGCGCAGTGATAATGTCCATATATATGTAGTATGCATAATAATGGTCAGTTTTGAAGAGCGCCCCCATTTGGAAGATGGGAACCAGCCAACAGCCCCCGCCCTTAACCCCCCCCCCCCCCCCCCCATTTTGATTTTGCGGGGGCCACGTGTCCGGAGAAAAAAAACATGTCTACATTTCGGCGCGGATGTGCGGTTGCCCCCCCCCCCTCCCCCCCCCCCCCCCCGACATCCAAATTAAATACACAGATTATATACACATACCCCACTGTCGGAGCAGGGACGGGGGGGGGGGTGGTTGCATTATTTTTAGGTAAATTCTACAAAAGTGTTTGAGAGAGCTGGGGGTTGCCCCCCCCCCCCCTCCCCTTCTGGATCCGCGCCTGGGTTACTCTTGTACGTGTACAGTGCTGGTGTGCCGGCGCGACGTCAGACCATATTATACGTCCTGTCAAAAAATGGGGGGTGGTTGCAGAGTCAGGGGCGGATCCAGGAATTTTTACAGGGGGGGGGGGGTTCATCGTCCAAAAAATCTGAAATGTAGACAGGATTTTTTCTCCGGACTAGTCTTCAACTCCAAAAATCAATAGGTGGGGGTGGAGGCTCATACTATACTTTCAATGGGGGAGCTGCTCAAATCTTGCGATTATTAACACTAGATGTGGCCTGTTTTCGAGTAGTATAATCGGGGTGTAAGTGGGCCCCCCCCCCAAAAAAAAAAAACCCAATTATTTTCTGCCGAGAGAAATTTTGGAAAAAATACAAATAAAAAAATTAAAAAAAAATGAAGGCCCCCCCCCAAACCGAAATCCTGGGTGCGCCACAGTACTGAGCTGGCTCTGTCCGTATTTTGTGCAAAGGCGGACATGTATTCCCAGTAAAAAAATTTGGGGTATCAGAGCAGGGGGGGGGAGGAGACTTTCACATGTTTTATCATAATTTCGATGTAATTTTTTTTTTTGGACAGCGCAGAGGGGACCCCCTCCGAATCCGCGCCTGACAGTCGCAAATTGCAACGGGCTACAGGCGGGCACGCGCGAAGCAAAATGGGGCCGGCAACATCGGCTGACGGAAAAAGTAAAAGTAAGTGTAAGTGGCCCCCCCCCCAAAAAAAAAAAAAAAACCCAATTATTTTCTGCCGAGAGAAATTTTGGAAAAAAAAATTTGAACAAAATTCAACTTTTAACAAATAAAAAAAAAAAAAAAAAAAAATGAAGACCCCCCCAACCGAAATCCTGGGTGCGCCACAGTACTGAGCTGGCTCTGTCCGTATTTTGTGCAAAGGCGGACATGTATTCCCAGTAAACAAATTTGGGGTGTCAGAACAGGGGGGGGGGGGACTTTCACATGTTTTATCATAATTTCTATGTAATTTTTTTTTTTTTGGACAGCGCAGAGGGGACCCCCTCCGAATCCGCGCCTGACAGTCGCAAATTGCAACGGGCTACAGGCGGGCACGCGCGAAGCAAAATGGGGCCGGCAACATCGGCTGACGGAAAAAGTAAAAGTAAGTGTAAGTGGCCCCCCCCCAAAAAAAAAAAAAAAAACCCAATTATTTTCTGCCGAGAGAAATTTTGGAAAAAAAAATTTGAACAAAATTCAACTTTTAACAAATAAAAAAAAAAAAAAAAAAAATGAAGACCCCCCCCCAACCGAAATCCTGGGTGCGCCACAGTACTGAGCTGGCTCTGTCCGTATTTTGTGCAAAGGCGGACATGTATTCCCAGTAAACAAATTTGGGGTGTCAGAGCAGGGGGGGGGGGGGACTTTCACATGTTTTATCATAATTTCTATGTAATTTTTTTTTTTGGACAGCGCAGAGGGGACCCCCTCCGAATCCACGCCTGACAGTCGCAAATTGCAACGGGCTACAGGCGGGCACGCGCGAAGCAAAATGGGGCCGGCAACATCGGCTGACGGAAAAAGTAAAAGTAAGTGTAAGTGGCCCCCCCCCCCCCAAAAAAAAAAAAAAAACAATAATTTTCTGCCGAGAGAAATTCTGGAAAAAAAAATTTGAACAAAATTCAACTTTTAACAAATAAAAAAAAAAAAAAAAAAAAAAAAGAAGACCCCCCCAACCGAAATCCTGGGTGCGCCACAGTACTGAGCTGGCTCTGTCCGTATTTTGTGCAAAGGCGGACATGTATTCCCAGTAAAAAAAATTGGGGTGTCAGAACAGGGGGGGGGGGACTTTCACATGTTTTATCATAATTTCTATGTAATTTTTTTTTTTTGGACAGCGCAGAGGGGACCCCCTCCGAATCCGCGCCTGACAGTCGCAAATTGCAACGGGCTACAGGCGGGCACGCGCGAAGCAAAATGGGGCCGGCAACATCGGCTGACGGAAAAAGCGTGTCATCACGTCAGTCGGCAGCGATGAAGAGCGCCACCTGCTCTCCGCTTTGAACAGTGTCCTTTTATGGGTGCAATAGACTGCCATATAATAGATCCCAATGATAAATGCCCCCCCACTTCAGAAAGTCAGAAAAATACGCACAATTTACCATCCAAGGTGTTCAAGACACACATCAAAATTAAACCTTATTTTTATCATCTTCAAATTTTCGTCATTTCAATTTTGGGGGGTAATCTAATGACTTTTGGGAGAAATTTCCATCCAAATATGATCACCCCTTAAAATATAGTTCTGAAGCCCATCGCCATTTTGAAAAACGTTGCCTACACTCCATTGCTAAATAGAGCGCTTTTAAGGCTCCAATTTCATACAAATTGTACAGAAATACAAGCTCACGTTTCAGTGCACGGCTTCCACCTTTTTTTTGGTACGAACTCTCAAGTTCATGGCCCACAATATGCTCAAATACCGAAGAATTTCAGGGCATGCAAATCGTGATTTGGCCGGCGTAGGCAATTTTGGACCGATTTACCGGCCTGCACCTAGACTGTTTCCCGGCCCCATCTCAAGATATTTTTGAAGACCACCTGAGGACAATGGGGTCTGGGAAACAGACTAGCCCGCACCCTTTAAAAAGCTGCAGCAACACGTCTTTATATATAGGCCACGATAAGTTACCCAGAATGCCATCCTCATTTCCTTCGCAAGATTCTGTGAAGCTCATCATAACCCTTCCCGGCTCAGCGCCCTATATATAGGTCCGGTTTGCAGGGCGGGGGTATACGAGCGACGCGCTATCGTAAAGGATGTACATCGGTATCGTGAACAGCGCCGCGCCCCTAATGTAATTTTGTGTCCTGGTGTAATGTTGTTTTCGTCTACATTGAAATATTCGGGGTTTTTTTAATTGAAGGATTCAACTTGCTGAACATTCAGATTCTTTTTCACGTAAATAATGTTTGATAATTAACAGGCTGATGAAAGGCTGTTGGGAACAGCGAACTTCGGAATATAGGCCTGATTTTCAGTATTAACAAACAAATCAGTAAAAACAATTATCGTTTCCTTTTTTAGAGACGTTCGTGCCATGTTAAAAGGGTAGTGACGGAGTTGAGAATCTGTATCTGTCCAATTTCCAAATACAGAGAATAGCAGTCAGGCGCGGATCCAGAGGGGGTCGAACCCCCCATCAACCCCGGCTCTGATACACACAGAATTTATATAGGTTATAAATATACTACCGGACTGACCCCCCCCCCCCCCCCCCCCCCCCCCCAACGCACCTGATGCCTGTTTCATTGCAGTTTGTTGATCACACACCCTTGCACGTTAATACAAAGTGCAACTTTTTTCGGTAGCATTTTTCGGTTGCATAATTTTGTACACGTTATCACTGCGGTTTATGGCTGGATTGCTAAGGAATTTCTGTACTGATTGAGCAAGATGGGCCCAGTAGGTTTTGAGTTTAGACAAGACAGTTTGGAATTGCAGCAGCGCGCAGGCTCCTTTTGCTGCCCACCCAGAGCTTCTTCCTATGCAAAACAAAAGATAAAAAGTAATTATAGCCACGATGTAATGAGTAAATTGTTTGGTTCTGTAGAAGAAAAGAGAAATGGACAACTACGGTTGCCGTCATTTCCTCCGAGATAATTCATGCATTTTGGTGAGCCGGGTAGTTGCAGCATTTGGACTACAGAGGGCGCAGTTTAGTAATTCAACATGGCGGCGAACTTGAATCCCCCTTCTCATTTTTCCCAGCCACTTGTTGATCCAGAAAAGAAAGGTTTGTAATGCTATATTGCTAACCATGCTAACAACATTTGCAGAATACCCCGCCACTCGGAAATACACCCCTAAAATCTCTGGCTACGCGGATACGGAGTGGGAGTCCCCTTGAATATGCTTGAGAACGAAGCAACACAAACATGACATTGACAAACAATGACAAAAGGAATGGGATTGGGAGTTGCTGAAAATTTTTTAAGTCCAAACCAACTACCCTGTTGGCGGCTACCACCAGGGTTACGCGGATACGGAGTGGGAGTGCAGTGGAGCATGACGCAAGTAGTGCTGATGAGAAGGTTTAGTGAGGGCAATCAGTACTCCTAGAACTATGAGGCTCCGCGTGAGCGGAGCCTCATAGATCAAGAAGCCCGCAAAATTGCCTGCAGCACAAAACACTAATAAAGTACAAAAACGTCCATCAAAATGCAGCCATTTCACACAGAACCGCTGCACAGTTTGCCCCTATACTCCGTACTTTATCTCTTGACATACTCACGTATCTTGTGCGGAACTAACATAGGTGGATTCTGTCGGTTTTTAGGCCAAAATGATGAAAAATATGCCCTTTCCGCATTGAGCCAACCTGACACTTGAAACGTGCACGCATTATGATCGAGCGATGATTTTTGGTTCGCTCGGAGCGCGCCGCGGGGGGTATGGTACATGCACTTGTACGCATGCACATCATTTCGCTTGTACCGTACCCCCCGCGGCGCGCTCCGAGCGAACCGAAAATCATCGCTCGATCATATGCGTGCACTTTTCAGGTGTCAGGTTGGCTCAGTGCGGAAAGGGCATATTTTTCATCATTTTGGCCTAAAAACCGACAGAATCCACCTATGTTAGTTCCGCACAAGATACGTGAGTATGTCAAGAGATAAAGTACGGAGTATAGGGGCAAACTGTGCAGCGGTTCTGTGTGAAATGGCTGCATTTTGATGGACGTTTTTGTACTTTATTAGTGTTTTGTGCTGCAGGCAATTTTGCGGGCTTCTTGATCTATGAGGCTCCGCTCACGCGGAGCCTCATAGTTCTAGGAGTAGGCAATCAGCCGTGACTCCGTAGCCGGCTACGGCTCCAGTACGAGGTGGACAATGGTGGATAGATTGAGTCATGTGAGTGGCGGGGTATTCTGCAATTGTGCCCTTTTTACTTTATTTTAGAACATGTAGGCTAAGGCCTACCACTTTCCATGCTTTCTGATGGCTGACAATTCATTGCAGGGAAAAACTAGTGGCATAGGCCTACGTTAATTTCATTTTTTGATCTGCGGCATAATATTTTAAGTCAAAACATGGCGATCGTGCAGTAGGGGGACGTCTCTATAGTCCGAAGTACCATTGGTTCGAAGTACCATTGGTCCGAAGTACTATTGGTCCGAAGTCCCATTGGTCCGAAGTCCCATTGGTCCGAAGTCCCATTGGTCCGAAGTCCCATTGGTCCGAAGTCCCATTGGTCCGACAGCCCATTGGTCCGACAGCCCATTGCTCTATACATTCCATTGGTATAAACGTCCCATTGGTCCGAAGTCCCATTGGTCTGAAGTCCCATTGGTCCGAAGTCCCATTGGCAGTGATTGGTCCGACGCCCCATAGGATTAGGGTAAGGGTTAGGGTCAGTCAACCTGAACAAGTCAAGTGGAACTACACAGTAGGCCCCCTATTATGTTTCGGACCAATGAGACTTCGGACCAATGGGACTTCGGACCAATGGGACTTTGGACCAATGGTACTTCGGACTATCGAGACGTGACCATCGTGTAGTGTAGGGCCCCTGTTTTGTTTTGATCAAATTAGAATCAAGATTTGTTTTTATTACTAAAAATTGACATTGTTTACCTAAAGCGGACTTCTCTCAATGTTATGGCACCTAAGTTTTTGGTAATTTTTCAACAGTTTCTTGGGGTAGAAATTTCGATTTTCCTATGCGGTTTACGGGCCGGTTGGTGCATGCCGTGTAGCGCGACTTGCGTGCTCACGGTACACATTGTACATCGTGCGTTGACCGCCATCTTTATTTTCTTGTTGCGTTTTGTCGTTGTCATCGTCATTTTACCCCCAATTTCCCTCAAAAAATCAAAAACCTTCCTTATATCTATGACATATGCCTACCTGTATACTTGAACTACATGTAGTTTGGTAGGCCAAATAATTTAAAAGTGGATTTTGCTCTCTTATTAGGAACAGGGCCTGTAGATACACGATCTCCCAAATGTCCCCCCCCCCCCCCCACGCTGCCCCAGGTCCGATGTCGGGATTTGGTCACGTTTTTCATGCCCCAGGGTGGGGATTTCGGTCACTCAAATAACATTGTAAACATTGGCGTTCTACATTGTACATGGAAAGACAAGATTTTCACTAGTGCGCACCACGTATGTACATGTATGTCATTGTCTAGTCCGAAAATTTGGGACTTTCAATACTGTGTATGAGAGTCCAAAAACTTAAGGTATTAAAAACATGCAAAACAAGAAATAATGAGGACCTTTTCTTTTGCCAAATGGAATTTTTGGAGAAATTTGCTGGCTAAAGAGTGAGTAAAGTTGGCCTGATGTAGTTTTGCACGTTTCAAAGCACTCCAGAGCCCCATCTGGTCATTGTCAGGCATGGTCGGGGATTGTCACTAAATTTTGCCCGAGGGGTGGGGATTTTGTCACTTCAAAAGTGACAATCCCCACGTCTTGGGTGGGGCAGTGGGGGGGGGGGGAGGGGGGAACAATTGATAGGCGCATAAAAGCTAGGGCAAATTCCGCCCACCCCCCCCCCCCAAGATTTCGGCAATCGAGTGACGAAAAATTATGAAACATGCATAGGCCTACATGCATAGAACGAGCTACATGTACAATTCGTTTGTCGACCCTGGCCAAAAAAAATTTTATTACAGATTTGAACAGAGCACAATCTCAGCATTAGGCCTACTGATGTGAAAACCGCATGCTGGCACCATCTTTAGTTAAAAAAAATATGGAAGTTGGAACACCAAGAGATGTGATTAAGCTGTTAAGTGATGTGATGAAGTGGCTCAATTTTGGCCTTGTATCCAAATAAAAATTCCCGATAAATGACTTATTTAGCTTGATCGCATCACATACTCAAGACATTTCATGGCTGTAGGTCAAAGGGTTTTGCAATTATGGCTAATTATTTTATTCATATGCATGAATGGTAATTCTGATTTGTGTACACTACGTACATGTACAATGTAGATGGGGGAAATTCATTTTTTTGCGCGAGAAAACTTTTCGCTGTGCGGCAACCCATGGTCCGAATTTTATGTTTTTGGTATCAAAAGATGCGCAAGACTTGAGGCTAAAAAGTCAGAACAGCTCGGGTCGCGATTTTTGTTTCCAAGGCTATTGCAGATTCCACCCCCCCCCCCTTCCTTTAGGGTTAATGAAAATCTGAATGCTATAAAAATCGACACCTTTTCTGTTAAATACACCATCTCACGTGACCATGGTCCCTCTCCAAATTAATTATGTATGCATAAGCATGGGCAATACCACCAATGAGTCCGTATTTCATCAAACCTAAAATCAAGCTACACCAGCTGTTGCTTGACTTCAGTAATCCTTGGTGTATATTGTGCCCTCATGTGTACGTAAAGTACACAATAGTAGTGTATAAAGAGTTTCTCAATTGTCTTCCTTTACACTTTTTCATGTCTGTCTTTCCCTCCTCAGCTCCAGGAAGTCGCTTGCTGCCTCCCTCCTCCTTCCAGAGCCGGGATGCTGCTGATCCATGGCAGGCCTTGACCAAAGCCAAGGGCAAAATTGATCAACTTCAACAAGAGAATGAACTCCTTCGGTAGGCCTAATTGTTTAACTTCGAAGAAGTTCAGTCATGTGAAATTTTTTGAACACAAACTTGAAAACAGATCTGTAAAGTGATTGATTACAGAATGCTTGCTGTTATTATTAAAAGGGTTTTATATTTCAAGGTTGGACATGCATACATTGTACTTTGCAGTGTTGACCTTAATAAGCACCTTAACCCTAACCAACTCCCTAGGCCTTTTTGCTAGGATGTAGCCTCAATCCTGCAAAATCCTCCAATTGGCCTCAAGGAAAAATAGCATTTCCTCAATCCGGCAAATTCCTCCATCAAACATATTTCTTGAATAAGGTCCGCGGAGGGGTGAACACTGCCTGAATCCTGCAAAATTATGCGGCAGTGACTGTCAATATGTTGAGACTTGGCCAGTGACATCCTGAAGAAGTGCGGAGGATTTCAAGCATAATCCAGGCCTGTATTTATGCATGGCTGAGCAACAACAACACAAGGTCCGGCCCAAGACTTTGACAAAGTGCACCCTTTGAAATCAGTAACGCACCTTGCCATGTATGTAACCTCAATCCTCCAAATTCCTCCACTTTGGCGAAGAAGATTTTGAAGGATTCAGGGCGGTTAGCATGGTTAGGGTTAAAAATGTGTGGTTCTATCAACCACATTTAAGGTGGGACTTAACTGTAAAAGCGAAATTGTATTTCATTTGCAGAAGTTCAAAACCACAGGAAAAGGCAGTTTCAACCGGACAAGAGACCTGTGAACATGTAAGTTCTTTTCATATGACTTAGCAAGGCAATCTCTGTATTATTTACATAGACTGCTTATTTTTTTAGCTTGTATTGAAATCAAGAAGAAGTTGTTATTAACTTCAACTCAGTCACACAACTTTTTCCAAATGAACATTGTAAAAATGTCACCAGCTAACATTTTTTTACCAATTCTAGTTGATAAGATTTGTTATTGAAGTTGGTAAAATATACATACATGTAACTTGTGGTGACATCCGACATGTAACTTGCAGTCCTCCCCCCCCCCCCCCCCCCCCCCCCGATGATTTATAGACCAATACCAATTGCCTACTCTTTGTGGCTTTCCACCGTTACTGGAATGCTCCAAGTTTGAAGCTCAGGCGACACCCAGGCATTGATGTGTTCAGAGATACACACAATCATGAAACGCGTGTGATGAGCATTTACGTGTGGAAGTGTTCCAGTAATGGCTACTAGAACAGTCACTGTCATTTCAAAATCGGATTGTTGTATAAAACAAGATTTGTTTTTACGACATTTGATGGATCGCTTAATTACATGAAAATCCACAACATTTGTCCTGATAATTTCCTAGCCCTGCAAAGCAATCTCAAGAGCCCCCGTAGAGCCGCCTCCACCTGCCCCACCGTCCCCCCTCCCTGCACACCAGTTCCTGCACCTCCAGCACACTGCCGACATCCTGAGCAAGCAGGCCACTGAGCTGGCCCAGGTCAGGTCGGAGGTCATGACCTTGAGGTCACAGCGGCAGAGAGAGGTCGGGGAGCTGGAGGAGAAGCTAAGGGAAACGGAGGTCAGGTATAGAACAGAGACAGCGACTCTTACAGCAGCAAGGAAATGCCAAGAGGAAGAACACACGGCACAGGTAGCCACATCAATTCAACCACACTTACTGAAATTTGTATTGTTGAGGAGACATTTCTTTGTTCTCGTGCAGTAAAGTTTTTGAGTTTGAAAGTGAAACTTAATATTCCTTTCCTAAAACTCTTCCATTTGCGACAGATCAACCCACCTTGGAAATTCCTAGTTTTTGAGTAAAATCCATATATCTATTTCGTGAAAATCTAGTGGAGATGTATTCATCTATAGAAATTGCCCTTTGGAGATGTATACAATATTTTGTTCCCTATTGTGTGCACGTCTCGAGAGGGCACGGTGTATCGGATCAATACAGGGTGTGTCAAGAAAAGCGGAACCCTAATGTCGGTACTATTGTTTAAGTGAAGTTCTGCATGTAGCACTTTCAATATCTAGGATATGAAAGCCCAATTCATTTAAGCTTTCTTTTAGTACAAGAATCATTCAAATCACTCCTGTGTCCAAGTTATGGAATTTTCAACACAACCAGTGTTTTAGAGTTCTGACCTCAGATCACAAAAAAAGTGTGCGTTCTTTCAGCAAAACGAAAACAATTCACACACATCTGTATGTGATTTGTTTTTGTTTTGCTGAATACCTTCTTGTGATCCATGGAAAGAACTTTAAAACGGTGGTTGTATTTAAAATTCTGTAACTTGAAAAGTACAAGAGTGATTTGAATCATTCTTGTGCTAAAAGAAAGCCTATGAATTGGGCTTTCATATCCTAGATTTTGAAAGTGCTACATGCAGAACTTCTCTAAAACGATGGTCCCGATATTTGGGTTTCGTTATTTTTACTCACCCTGTACGATAACAATTTACAGTGGCACCATGTGACAAATCTCTTTTGTGAGTTTGTGAGGTTCTGAAAAGAACCGGAGGAACTTAACATTTTTGGGCAGTATGCTCTGGCCGTTGTCAGGAGACTGAAGGGATTCCAACAGTGAAGGGGTGTTACAGTTGTCTGGAAGCAGTGAAGCTAGTGAAGGATGAAACAAGGGGGTCCTAGCGAGCAGCTAGGAGATGCTGCATGATCAATCAAATCAGTTTTTACATTTTTTTTTTTGGCAAAAATATTAAATTAGTTTTCTGATGAGTAATTTTTATATAGGCACATCTCCATGAGCAAGATAGTTTAACGTTACAGTTTTGCACTTTTGAAGCCGCGTATACACAGCCCTACAAGCGCCATGCTAGTAAATATTGGGGGCCTCGTCGAGCAAAACACAACTGTCTAACGACTTGTCCTCAAGTCTACGATGTTGTACAGTGTACTACAATTGCCTCTCCACCCATGCTACCCAGGTGAGGGTAGAGGACCGAATGTGCACTGATATTGGCTGCTGTGTGATCTCGTGGCCTGATGCAGGGGAGAACAATTGTAAAACGCTTTGGGATTATTGATACGATGGAAAGTGCTACATGTACAAATGTACATGTATTTATAAGCATCAATATTTGTGATGCATCAAGCTAAATGATGCGTTTGTCGCCCCTGGTCATTTCTGTTCTTTACAGATTTGAAAACTGCACAATCTCAGCATTACTGCTGTGTAAACTGCATGCTGGCAACATCTTTAGTTCAAAAATTATGGAAGTCGGATCACCTATATGATGTATGATATATGACGAAGTGATGTGATGAAGTGGTCCTTTTTTGACCTGTATCTCCAAATGAAAGTTTCCGACAAACAACTCATCTAGCTTGATCGCATCACATTTATTTAGGTTATCGTAAAAGACATTCAATACAATTTAAGTATCAAGTGGAAAACAAAAAATTTACACAAATACAGCTCTTTCTCCTAGCCTAAAGTTAAAGAAAAAGTGTCCTTTTGTGTGTTTGTAATTGATTGATTTTCTCTATTGGTGGATTTCGGAAGATGAGCATTCTGAGGAGAACACACGAAGCAGAGATGGCATCCAAACAGGACATGATCACAAGTCTGAAAGAAGACTCAAAGAAAACTCAGACACTGTATCAGCAGGAAGTGAGTCAACTGAGGGAGAAGTTACTCACGAGTGAGGAGGGGAGCGAGAAGATCAGGAATGAGCTCACCAACAGCAACAGGTAAGGAGCATAATGTTTATGAAAATTTGGTGTAAATCATAGAGCTACATGTATATTAAAGATATAGTCCATCATTTGTAATTTGTGCATTTTGTTCGTTTGAAGCAACAAAAGTGTTCAAAATCTAATGAAGGATACTGAACAACTAACCTGATGAAGTTTCAGCTCAGCTTCAGCTGTATATTCCGAGAAAAACAGCATTCTAGGATCTGAATTTCAAATCAAAAATTGCTGAATCATGTTTTGAATTGGGCCTGAATTCAGCGTCCGAGACGCGTTCTCACTGAGCCGATTGCAGCTACGCGATGTCGCGCACCGATCCGACGAATTATAGCAACCGCCAGCGTGTGTGCGTCGTGCCAATGCTTGCGCGCGCTTCGCCGAATAACAAAACGAACTACTAATTTAAATTTTCCTACGGTGCGCCTTAAGACGCACCATTGGAAAGGCCTTCTTTCGTTGATTACTTCAAAATGACAGTTTGCCAGAAAGAATAATTTCACAGGGAGTTTAGTCCCCTTATTATCTTTCAACCAAGTATGTTTTTCAACAATAGTTACGCTAGTTACTTTTCGGATGGCTGCAAATGATGGACTATAGCTTTAAATTACTAGAGCGCTAACTTATGTACATGTACATAGTGATGCCTGCTGGGCGCATCCATGTTTGTACACAAACATATGGAGACCTAGAAATTTTGTACGTATTTTGTACATCTATTTGCATATCTGCGTTTGATTCCATACCGGTGCGTCATCGAAGCATGTCTTTTGCTCTACACACACAGCGCAACCTGTGTGCGTATCCACTGCAGCCTTTTTACACTCGTAAGAAGCGTGCGTACGTTCTACTTGTGCGTTGCATTTAGAGTACACTTTCAAAATTCAATCCATCTATTTTGATTGTGTTCTACAAACACGCACATGAATTCAAAATGTCTGCGCCCAGAGCGGCTTCAAAGTGTCTCTGCGCGCAAGAATGAGGAGTTAGTGCTCTAGTAATTTATTATAATACCTCACCCACAGATTCTGTGTCTTGATTGGCCGAGAGTATCTTTCTGTGCACGGCCAAAAGTACTATACCCGTAGCAACCAAAGTACTATACCATTAGCAACCAAAGTACTATTTCAACGGCGCGGTATTTGTGTGCAAATGCATGCTGGTGTGCGCGTTGAGAGTAGCGCGTTTTGTTCCAAAGAGAGCGCGCCGCAGAGTTGGGTTCAAACATTTCGTGAAGGGGTAGTTTGGAAGAGAGAAATACATTTTCCACCAATTGTGTATTGAAATTGACGTTTATTTCAACTGTATTCAGATTTAGATATTTTAAAATATTAAAACCAAGCAGAATCTGTGGTTAGGGTGTTATAAAACAAATATGGAATGCTTTATCTCGAGGTAAAGTCAAACTAGCTTCCCTCGGTGATCCATGGAGCATTCTATTTTCCCTCAGCTTCGCCTCGGGAAAATAGAACGTCCACAGATCACCTCGGGAGGTTAGTTTTACTACACCACTCGAAGCATTCAATATTTGTATAATATAACTCCATGGTGTAAATAAACATTTGCCTGGATCCCGTGAATTGACTTTTTTTCATGCATTCATTTTCCGTATGTTTGATAATTTGATATATTTTGGAAAAATTCATCATTAGCCAAAACTGATGTTGGAATTGGATTGCAGTCGGTTGTTCATTTTTTTCAGTGTGTAGTTTTACGATTCCTTTTTCTATGAATCGCAGGTAACAACCATGTTGTGTGTATTTCCTTATGTTTACCTCAAATTTTCTGCTCAAACGACAAATCCCACATCTGTGAAAATGTACTCCTTTGGTAGATTGGTGTTAGTTTTCATTTTTGTTATGAAGTACAAGTATCGCAAAAAGTAATGTCTGAATGTGGAATGTCATGTTTCGTTAATTACTGATCAAAGAAAGGAATTTGGCGGCTTCGTTTGGGGCAGTAGAAGCAAATTTTTTTTCACAAAATGCAATATTTTGAATTCAGTATACATTGTGTACACTAGAATGCTATTATAACAAACGTGTTTGGATACACATCAACAAAAGTATTTGTACAGTAGTGATCAGTAAAATTTGAGGCTCTGCATGGTGGAGATGCTAATAAATGAAAGGTCTGCGGAAACACCATGTGCGAATAATTTCTCAAACTAAGAGAATGGTTCTGAAAAGAACCAGAGGAACTCCTCTGGTTCTTTTCAGAACCATTCTCTGAGAAATTATTCCCACATGGTGTTTCCGCAAATTAACCTTTCATTTAACAGTAGTGATTCTTTTAGTATCGTGATGAATGGCAAATGGAAGCCACGTAAATCAACGCTTTCGATCTCTGGCTGTGCTCCGTGGTCAGACATGAGTCGTATGGCGGTTGCCTTAGACGCCTTTTTCATGCATTTGGTTCGGCCACGTTCGGTTCACAATTCAGCTTCTCAGCTGTGAGTAAGGATGATTAGCCCCCCCCCCCATTATTATTATTTAACATATTGCTAGCCAAACTTGGTCACAGGTGGTTATTGAAGTAGTGGTGTTTGCTGTGGAGGTGTTCTTTAACACTTTCTCTATTTGATTAAAACAGAGAGAAAGGCCTAGCTGTCGAGTCCTTGCAGAGTCGGGTGAACAAACTCAAGGCGTACATCGGCGACACCCAGGCAGCCAGTAGGAGCACCGCACTGTGGCAAGTAGAGAGAGAAAAACACCTCAAGAAAATCAAAGTAAGCAAAGCAGGCTTTACATTGTACCTCATGTTTACCTGTTAAGTCGATGTTCATCCACCAGGCGGCGAAGCCGTCAAGCACTGCAAAGCTAGCCTTCGAGGATGGATGGATGGCAGCTAACATAAAACTACCCACGTGCCAAGGCTGTACAATCACGTACTGCACGAGGCACGAACAGCGACCTCATGCTGCTTGGCTACAATGCGCAAATCAGTTTGTGCTGAAGGAATACACGGGCAATTTGCATAAATTGTTTTATCAGCCGTGCGAAGCACGCATATATATTGTGATCGTCCATTTTCTTTCTTTCTTTCTTTCTTTCTTTCTTTCTTTCTTTCTTCGGCAAACGGTCACGTGACCAATGAAAAAATGGCTATAACTCCTGAACTATTCAGCCGATTTCAAACAAACTTGGTCAAATTAAACCTTGACACATGTCCTACCTAGCCATGTTTGTAAAATCCAGCCAGTGGTCATCCAGTGGTCAGAACTGGTCATCTAATGAATATTTACAAAATGCTTTTTCTCCCACAGTCTTGACCAAATTAATGTAAAACTTAGTCAGTTATATCTTTAGACCAAGCCTCACAAAAAGTGTTCACAGAATTTGGCCAGTGGTCTATTGGTCAGAAGGGGTCATTTTATGATAAAAAATAAAAAGCTGTTTTACATTTCAAATCTTTGCAGCCCTGTTCAGTGTATTTTTTCATCTCTAATTCTCAAATTTCATATTCCTGACTTATTTGGTTGTCGAGTTATTTGAAGTTTATCATTTTCTTAACGTACGTAAAAACAATATAAAAACATAGGAATTCTGGGAAGGTTTCAAACCACCACGCACGATACTGTGGATGTTGTGTAGCATTCAAAAATGAACTCATTCGTGCGCGGCCGACCACGTTGACAGGCAATTGCATGCACAGTGCCGCACTCTCCATAGACTTTGTACGCAACCGCTGAAGTGGCGTCTGAATACTGCATTCTTTTGATTTGTTTTAGCGGCAGCTAGTGCCACCTGCGTAAAGGTAGCCGCTTATTCGTCCAGACACTCCGCCGTGGATTAAAAAGTACGGAGGCCAATAAACAACACTATTGCTATGATTAATTTTTGATGGTTTATGTGGATTAATCTACAGGCATACTGTTTCATGTATTGTCTTGGTGGTTATTTTGTGTAATGTTTCAGCGGGCTTAATATCAAATGCTCATAGTTGCTTCTCTTGCATGCTTTTGCCGATCTCAGCCACATTTAGCAATGATCACCTTGTGGTCGGTGCGAGTCAGTATTCAGACAAACCGTTAAAACGGCAATTTAGGGCTGATATCCGTGATTCAGGAAGCACATTAGCTCTAGTTTCAGCTGGATTTATATCGGGTTATATTATGTCTGCGAACTCCAAACTCTTTGGAGAATGCAACCACACTATCCAGCTGTCTGTCCATTTAAAAAATATGAGCCTCCACTACCAAGTATTGAATAATAATCTCATCTATATTCGCATACGGGGTCGTCGCTGAAAATCCAGCGACAAAATCAAGAAAAACATAAGCCAAAGCGCACAAATGTTTTTGTGGTTTTGAAAATCTGTTTTACACGTGGAGGTCCTGATTTTGAAATGACCTATGGTGATCTGCTGATTAATATTAAGAAACTAACCCAGTGTTTTCATGATTGATCTTTTTGACACTTGTGTCAGGATTTGGAGAGGGATTTGGACAATCAACGATCCGCTGTACAGCTGCTGAATGTTCGTCTGTCATCAACCAATGAGATCCTTGGAATCCAGGAGGCAGAGTTATCAAGGGTAAGAGGGTAGAGCACAGGAGTGTCTTCAACAGGGGAATGGAAAGTAATTTAATTTGTGACTGCGCCAGACATGTTTCAGGGTGGCATGTGTGGCTAGTGTGTAAAGTGCTTGCTTCTCACCACTGTGGCCTGGGTTCGATTCCTGGCTCGGACCATATGGGAGTAGAGTTGTGCGTGGATTCTCTCCTGTGCCACGAGGGTTTTTCTCTGGGCTCTCCGGTTTTCCTTCCACAAAAATCAAACACTTTTGATCTGTGGCTGTGCTCTGTGGTCAGACATAGGTCATATGGTGGCTGTCAAAGGTGCCTTTACATGCCTTAAGGCTCGTTGTAGCCGTGTGTTTTGCAATTCAGCTTTTCCGCTGCGAGTAAGGATGATTAGCTCCCCACCTTTCATGTTATGTAGCAAACCCTCCACTCACACACTGAGTGCCCAATGCAGGATGTAGGATCATCAGGTGAAGCATACATATTAATCCATAAAGTTGGTCTCCCCCTAAGGTTTTGACTTTCACCATACATTTTTTTTTCTTTTAATTTTTGCATGCAAGAACTGTTCAAAAATACTTCAAAACAATGAGCACAAGTACAAAAAGGTTAAAATTGAAAGCAGCTTTTCGGGCCATTCATTGCCATATTCTTTGCATACATTGTAGTTGGTCATGTGACCAGGAAGTGTGGTCAAACGTGAATACTTGATAGGTTTGGGCAAAGAAAACATGTTTTTGACTCAGAAAAATACATATGTTGATGTTTTTGTATTGAAACGACCCAAATGTATGATAATGTTTATGGTTGCCACGACAACCATAACACGACAACCATAAACATTTCACAGGATTAGTTTGCTTAGTACATTGACCTACGGTAGGCTTAAAGGTTAGGAAACGTAACCAAATTTCATGCCAATCAGGCAAAGCGTACCGGACCTATAACAAAACGGTTTCATTGGGGGAGGATGTCATGATATTCATGTACATGTAGATTGATATTCATGCACTGTTTAGTTGTTAGAATTAATGTTAGATAATGTATTCTTTACTTTTCTTTGTGTTATTTTTTTTCCCAATTTGTTCCTCAGGTTAAAGGTGAAAGTGCAGATAGTGGGAAGAAACTGCAGCTGCTTCTGACAAGGTAACCTGTCAGCCTGCATACTCCATATTACATTCCATTTTACTAAACTGTTGTGTACGCTGGCAAATGCAACTGTATAAAGATCAAATATGAGAGGTTCAGATGTCACATTTTTTAACAACAAATCACAATACTTTTGCCCATTTTTGTTTATCATTTTCTTTTTACGTTGAAAGTAATGCACTCATGAGGAATGTGTGAAAGCAAAAAGGATTGATATGGGACCTTCCCTGTTCCTAAAGCAATAGTTGTAAATTTCATACTCTTGGTTATAAATGTCGTATGTCATAAGACACAAATCTTTGTCCCGGATAGCCTCTTTGTGAAGAGCAAGATTCAGTTGAATGTTCAGTTTGAAACGGGCCATTTGTCCTACGTTTCAGGTGGCGGGAGAAAGTGTTTGAGCTCCTTGTTCAGCTGAAATCACAAGAGGTTGTTGAAGGAAATATCAGGAGGGACCATAATTGGCAGGTATTGTTTGAGTCAGGCAGTGTTTCTACTTTTATACATTTTTTTTTTAAATTTGTTATTTTTTTTATTGAACTGTATTTTAACTAGGCGGGCTAATTTTTAGCAGCATAATATTCACACTGACTCCGACAAATCCCGTCCTCAGCTCTGACACATACATTTCATGGTCCATCCCACCATTGTAGGTTGATCACGTGAATTGCCCATCTCACGGCAAATGCAGGCCTGCAAATCCTGAAGGCTGGAAACTGGACTGCTTAAAACCTTGTTCTTTAAATGCCTCCCCACCCCCTCAAAAAAAGTCACCAGGAGTCAAATTCAGGTGACCTGGGAAGTCATTCCACAGCATGATTCAGTGTCATTACTACATTGTACATCCCTAAATATTTCTGAAAGCAGGTCCTGACAACATTGGTATGTCAGCTGGGGTACCGTCTTGTGCCCGCACGCCAACGTTGTTGGAAGACACATGTACCGTTTCCTTGCTGTTCGAATGCAACTCACGATGCATGAGGCACAAATCCTGTTTTGTTCATGTTTTCTTTATCCCTGGAAGCTCTTTGTCTTATGTCTGGTTGTGTTCACAATGTTTTACACCAAACTGTCCTAAGAGGGTTTTACATGCCATGTTCAAAACTATGGAACTCCTAGACTTGGTACCAAGTCGGTAATCGTTTTGCATACGGTACCGGTTACTGGCTCCACGGCTACACACAAAATATATCGCTGCAATGCACGTAGTCTGGTTCCCAGACCAAATGATGCTGACTATTGATGTTCAATTACCGACTTGGCGAATATGTTTTCAATTTTGTACACAACATATGGGAGTATTTTGAATCGCTAGCGAATTCAATGCGAGCACTCTAATTGGTTCAGATAACAGAGTGTATTCTAGGCCGCCACGGGAGATCACTCTCATTACTTCGAGGGTTTGTGCTTTGTGTTGTGTAACATCACAAAATTTATTATAGGGCATACACGACTCAAATAAATATTATGAGTACATTAAGTATTATAATACATTTTATTTCTATACACAACTGACCAAACTGAGTATATTTGGTCGTTAAAACGTCGCCAGATCTGCAAGCATGTCCCCGACGTTTTGATGAGAAAACTCCCCATGTAATGGAATGAATTAGTCCTCATTTGCATAGCGGTTTGCCATTGGATCTCACCGCAAACTGCACTGCATATGTAATGCGCTGCAAGCATGTATGAATAACGGTGCGAGAACGTACTCGTCAAGTCATTTAATATGTCGCAACCTGGCCGAATACATACTAGTCTTATACCAGCTGCGCCGATGGAGTTCGACTGAAGTTCATACTTACTACCCATAGTTTATGATAAAACCATAATTATGGTCATGAAGTTCATAGTTTGTTCGCATTATTCCTTTGTGGTTATGGGTACCTGTGGTTTTTTTGGACACCCTGTAATGGTTAGGTGATGGAAATCAAAAATCCACTTTTCCTGTTCAGTTTTGAGCACTTTTTTGGGCACTTTCTTTTGAAGAGCAAATCCAGAGACCTGTAGTTCAGGTTACAAGAAAACAAGTTATGGTGTAATTCATTACATTCCTTTTTTGTCTTCTCCAGGTAACTGAGTTGGAAGAGAAGACAACCAGCTTGCAGAATAAATGCCACCTCTTGGAGCATTCCATTGCTGACAGGGATGCACAGCTTCAACTTGAGAGGGGACAGAGTCAGGTGGGGCACAAAACATGTATATGACTTTTTTCAATAAATTTTCTTGAGTTCAATTTGTAGGCCTGAAGTGTGGGAAGACTCTTTCAAGAATAGGCTGAGTAAATACATTTTGTCGTTTGCTAACACCTGGGCAAATTGAAATGGTATCTCTTCAGTGCTTTTCAATGGAAGCTCCTTTTTTTACACACTCTCTGACCGAAATTGGTCTCATTATACACATTTGAAATGCTTAAGACATTGCCGTTTAATGTTTGCCCTTTCCTGGCCTCTGTGTTAAAGTTGCGTCAAATTCTCACCAGTTGCTCAGAGCACACAAAACCTGCTTTAATTTAGAAAAGAAAAACTGTGTTAACTTTGAGAAGCAGGTGATGTTCTCCTCTCAATATTGTCCTAGCTTTGATGCTAACTTTTACACTATCTGACATTGCTTATCAACGACAAAGTTCTCAAACAAGCTTATGTACTAATATCTTAATACTTTCTCTTGTTAGAGTCTTCAAGATGAGTTGGCATCAGTGCAACAGGTTGCAGAGCTCCTAGATGCAAAACTGAGTGCACATGAAGAGACCGTGCCCCAACTGACATCCTTGCTACAAAGGTAATGGTAACGATCGTGGAGGGGTCAAAGATCTCTGGCATAGGGTCGCCTTAGTCATTGTTAGTATGTGTATTTAACCTATTAGCATCTGTGCTACATTGTAATCCATTGTTTTTATTCCCTGATGAATATGTATCTTGAATCTTGGATATATTTCCTCCTAAATACTCCATATAGAGTTTAACTTAACTGGAAGTGCATATGGTTGGGAGTGGTCGACTTTAAATTCCTTTTGGTTTTCAAGGCAGACTTGAAGGATGATGTAGTTTTCTGTATAAAACCACAGAGTGCTCGGACGGTTTCATGCGGTAGAGAGCGTAATAAGCAGAGCAATTTGGGGCCACACAAGAATGTAGAATGTAGTTTTTAATTCTCTAATTTTATGTAACTAAAGTTGAAAATAGATTGTTTGTCAGTTTCAAACCGAACCCAACAAGATAAGTTTGAAGTTACAAGATCTGCTTTTGTGTTGGAGACTATTAAGCTAATTTTTTACAATTTAAAACGGAACTGGGAATTTGTCCTTTTTCATTGAGATGTCAAACTGATGAAACCATACTAAAGCTTGAATATCAAAATGTAGAGCTGTTTATGCATTTTAGAATATATATGGAAAAACTTATTAGTGAAAGTATACCTGATTAGTCTGCACTAGTCTGCACCCAATTTTGCTGGATCAAGTCACATTAATGTCATTTGTTTGGTCAATTTGTGTCACAGCTTTCAACAGAAACACACAGCAATGGAGGAAAATCTTGTCAGTCTGGTGTGCAGACTGGGCTCCTTTGATCAGCGAATCAGCTTTGCAGTTGGCCGCATTGAAATCCTCAAAGGTATGTTCCATCTGTCCTCCAAACTTCCCTAATTTGATTTACCGGTACTTGTTCTGAAACCTGTCAATTTCTGAACCTAAAACTTCTCTGTCAGCCTGGTTGTCAGGCTGGGATCCTTTGATCAGCGCATCAGCTTTGCAACGTTGGTCGCATTGAAATCCTCAAAGGTATACACCATCCTTCCTCCAAACTCCTCTAATTTGACTTGTTCTGAAACCTCTCAATTTCTGAACCTAAAACTTCTCAGACTCATAATTTAAACGTGCCTATAAAAGATCTCTCGTCTCCCAATATCTGACATAGTTTTCATCTAATTTTTTTCACCAAATGTTTCTTACCCATTTTCGACGTTCCATTTACTTATTCATTTACTTATTCGGGTATTCTCTGCTTATATTTTTCATTTGGAAATAAATGTGAGTTTGAATTGAATTGTAATTTATGCACTGTCATTCTCTACTCTTGAATTAGAGATCAAGGTTCTGTATGAAGGCTGGTTCATGCTTCGCACGACAGCCAATTAAGCAAAGCAAATTTCATGACCTCACTCAAATATTTATATTTTGTCATTAATAGCAAATTCGCTTTGCACTGAAATTTACATCAAGTATGAATCAGTCTTTACACCATATTTTTGTAATTAGATTGTATTTTATTTTAATAGGTTTTGTATATGTTGTTGTTGTTGTTAGGATTGATTGCCAGGAAGGATGCGTTGTGGAGACTGAGAGAGCAAGAGATACAGACAAGTAGTCAGACGCTGACCAAAGATGATGATGAGAACACACAGAATAATGGTGACAGGTATGATAGAGTCAGGAAACCAATCTAGTAAATGATATTCTATTCATGTTTACTTGAAGATCAATCTAGTATATGATATTCTATTCGTGTTTGCTTGAAGATAAATTTGTCATCCCACTTGCACTTGTGGAACACAGAAAATGTAGTTTCATATTTGGCCTTGTAGCATATGGCACACAGAGGCATACATTCTTTCGCTCGTACCCACCGAATGGCTAATTTCTTCTGGAGGTATGACATCATTTCTTTGAGCTCCCTTTGGGTAGAAATTTGTTTGAACAATGACAAGGGTCAGGTGTTCTGCATACGCATGACATATGCGCACAGAATGCATACGCATGACACATGCACACAGAATGCATGCGCATGACACATGCGCACAGAATGCATGCGCATGACACATGCCAAAGAATGCATGCGCATGACACATGCCACAGAATGCATGCGCACATTAGATGAGGCAGTTAGCTCCTCACAATTCTCTGGTGCCTGTACCCTGAAGAAAATTAGCCCTTCCCAGTGCCCTGTTTGGGAGGTGGGTACGATATATACTATATTCCATGTTCCACTTGCACTCGCGGGATATACTAAAAATAACTACATGTATGTGTGTTTTATTGTTCTGTAAAGATTTCATAGGAGCTTGAGTTTTCTGTTATTTGATGCATTAGACTATCATTTGACCAGTTGAAGATGGAGTTACAGCAGGTGACACGTGAACGGGATGCCCTAGCAGCGAGGATCAAACAGGACTCTGAAACCATGCAGGAACAGTTCAATGAAGTCAGAGCAAAATGTAAGGGTAATTCACTAGACACTTTAACACAGTCACTACCAGCAAAGCCTTGTTGATAGATTTGCCTTCGAGGGTCGTGTTTAATAAAAAAATATTTGGAGCGACCTAAATACACATTTCAGACTGGTTTCAGACAGGCAAACGGTATTTTTTATTAACTAGACTCTGAAATCAAGCATTAATCTTTCAACGTAGTCACTTGAAAAGGCCAGTTTATACTCAGCAAAATTTGAGCAAGTATTCGCATTGCAAATTCACAAAAAGTCAAACACACTTCAACTCACACACGTTTACATTATATCTAGTGTGGTCATTCCTTTGTTTTTGTGTAGTTGTGAAAAAAACTCACTTTACTCACGCTGTCAAAACTCTTTCAACCCAATTTTTTTCTATGATTTCCTTGAGTGTTTCTCTTCATTTTGCAACCGATAAATCCAACTCAAAAATGCCTCTAAACCTGTTTCCAGTAAGGGGGAAACATTGTGTGGACTTGGGCAAGTTCACACAACGTATCTGAAAACTGGTTTATGTGGACATCTTTGTTTGGAAGTCCACACAGTAAATGTAATGCTTGTACAGGTTTTCTTGTTTGCTGAGAAGGTTTCATGACGTCAAATGTACTTCGCATTACATGAACTTTGAACCGGCCTTCAATAATTGTTTCAAACATTCAACTTCTCATAAATGTGATTAACAGCTTCAGAATGATTTGGTGCGGCCCACTCTTCAATCTCAGTCTAAAACAGGTTTATTTGAGTTTCTAAGAGTTACAATGTAAGGTCAAAAGATCAAATCTAATTTCCTCTGGTATGGCTGGTTATGCAATATAAATGAAGTAGTATTAACCCAACATTTATAAGGAGACAGTATGCTGGACGATGTTCAATGCTGTTACTGTTTTCAGGATGATGATTGATACATGTAGTTTCATCTACTTGGCAATAATTTACATTTTTGTTACGTTGCTTTATCAAATTGCTAACATGAGAAGCCTATAGTCTTTTTTTTCTCTTCTTATCAGCAAACCCAGCAACATGAATTATTAAACAGAAACAAATGAAAGTCTTTCGTACAGGTTGAAAGGAAAAAACCCACTTTAATTTATTGAGAAATGAAGTTGCTACATACATGGTTACAATGGTAGGATGTAAACGAGATGGCTGAGTTCTGAGTTAGGACAATTGACCTATCGCCGTTTGCGAGTTACCGAGGCCCCTTAGACAACCCTATCCAGTTTGTTAGTAAAATTATTGTACACGTGCGCATGACTGATTACTAGCTTCTATTGGATGAAAACTCAAGTTGTGTTAGCTTCCAGTTCCAATGGTGCTACTTAACATGCTTAACCCTAACCCCCAGGCCCTTTTTTGCTAAGAATTTTGCACTCGTGTTTAAATGAAGGATTACCAACGCCAAATCCTTCAAAATCATCAGACAGTCCTGCCTCAAAATGCATTCATCTTCAATCCTCCAAAATCCTCTTGTGCTTCAATCACCATTCATCCTCAATCATCCAAAATCCTCAGGTGCTTCAATCACCATTCATCCTCAATCCTCCAGAATCCTCATTTGATTCAATCACCATTCATCCTCAATCCTCCAGAATCCTCATTTGATTCAATTACCATTCATCCTCAATCCTCTAGAATCCTCCAAAACCGTCAGGAGGATTTTGGAGGAGTGAGGTGGGTTAGGCATTCTATAACACTTACGAACCAAATGTAATTTTTGTTCACTAAGTTTTGTTTGTCTCAGATGTTGCACGTTCTCCGTCCATTTGTATGTCTTGTAATTGAACAATATTTCACGAGCTGTGGTGACGCAATTTTAACGTGATGCCACTGCGATAGGCCAATTAGACCGACTCGCAGACGCTTGTATTGGAGACACTTGTATTGATTGCTTCATGCATTTATTATGATTAGTTGAAGCCAGACAAGAGCAAGATGCAGCCAGACTGCAGGAGTTGGAATCCCAACTTCGGGAAAGGTCGAAGGTGGGTATTTTGAATGATGTGCTTTATTAAAAAATAAAATATGAATAGTTTCAGAAAAATAGCAGAACATTGTACTTGCACTTAAATTGCTTGCATGCAATGATAGATTTTTGCCTGTCATGATTACATATAGCAGTTTTCTAAATCTAGTGCATATGTTTGCATTTGTTTGACTTGTCTTTAATATTGGTGTTTTTTTTCTGCTGACAGGATCTGCAGAGTGTTTCCAGCAAACTGGACCGTGCCGAGTCTGAAAGCCAGGAATCACACAGGACCATCGGTAGGCTGAAGACGGCGTTAGCCAAACTGCAGTTGTCAAGTGAGAGAGGTCAGTTTGAACGAGGTCAATATGGTTTCATATGTCCTTGTATTGTCACCTCCCTCCTCACTGACCTGAACTCAATTTCATAGTTCTGTTATCAGTCGAATCTTTATTTCACACTTTTTAACAATCTGTTTTATTAACCATGTTCTGCTCTGCAAGTAGTGATGTGCATTTTCAAATAATTTAGTATTTGATTATTCTGCGCCTGTCAAAATTGACACTGAGCTTATTTTATTAGAATGGTATTAAAATCATCATCGATGTGTTGATATATTTTTGAGATAGATTGGTTGATATTTAGCAAATTTTAAAGAAGCAAATTAGAAATGTTATTCCTCATGGACGCTTTCAATCATGTGTTTAAATTCAGTTTTGACAAGACTGGCATACTGGCATTGATAAATAATGAAACGATGCTTGTTTTAAGTTATTCCATTTATTTTAATAACAAAATCGTGACCATTAAAATGGTTTGAAGATTTTGGGTGTACTAAATTAAGACAATCACTTCTTTACAAGAGTTTACGTTTTAAATGTGCTTAATTACTTGGCTCTCATTTTGCGGAGCAGGTTTTAATTTTTTAAAAATTTTCTTCCATTTGAATACCTTCTAAATTCTCTTACTTAAGTTTGGCTCTAAAGTCTATTTTCATTGAAGAATTGGGAAAGTGATTACTTGGTGTTTGATGCCCGCACTGCTGTTTGAAATGTTTGTATTTTTTATTGATATCTTTTGGTGTGTGTTTGTTGCTGCAGCTTCTGTGGATAAGATGGTAGCTATGGAGACTCAATTGACCAATCAGCTTGCAGAGATGGAGAAACGACTGAATGATGCAAGACGTGAACAGGCCAAAGCTGGTAATATTAAGAATACGTCAGCTCATTCTTCCATTGGCATTTTGCCATACATGTAATTACTCTATGTAATTATGCTATGTAATGCACTGCTTTCTCATAAAAGACCATGTGCCATAACTCTGTATATGCCATGTAGCAAGGGATCACACCCGAAACCATGATGCTAGCAACAATAGCAATGCTACAAGCCTGAGAAACAGCCTTTTGTTTCTCAGAAAGTTTTTCCTTTTCACTGCTTAGCAGTGTGACACATTTTTCAGATATGTAGTTTTATTCTGAGCACCATTTTAACATTAAAGGGACTGACTGTAAGCTAATTTGTCGTGAGCAAATGCCTGTATTTATGTCCAGTTTTCAAACATTCAGGATTTTGACTCATTTTGAGTGTGTTCGTATCTTCTCCAGTTGTTTCTTTGAGGCAGCTTGAACGGCAGATGACACGTGAGCGAGAGAGATCCGCTCAGATGCTGCAGACACAGGAGGAACAACTGCAGTTGGAAATTGATAGAATCACAGCCCTGTTGAGAGAGGCTGACAAAGACAGGAACCTCCTCATGGTAGGTTTGTATGGACCCCTTGAAAACTTATCACCCTTAACAGAGAGGAAGATAAGTTTACTATACCTCATACATATTCATGATCAAGAGCCGATTTCCCACTGGTCTGTTCACCATCTGTGTATTTCCGAGTGTTCTGTATTTTAGACTTGAAAAGGTCCACTTCATGGTAAAAATGACCCTCCCCTTTCCACCAGGGTGACACCAACCCTGCTTATGCACCTTCACTTCGCTGTGGGAATTTAGTCCATTACAAGCAGCACAGCGCCCGATTTCACGAAGCGCTGTGACGCGTCCCAGCTCGAGTTCTGAAGTGTAACACATTGTAACTCGCGACGCGTCGCATCATCCATTTCACGAAAGTTGCGATGTGTTGAACGTGTCGTAAGTTCCTTGACAACGGCTTAAAACACATTGCAAGTTAAGACGTGTCTAGTGGTCATCGCAAAATAAGAAGAGTCATTTTCTAAGCCAGTTTTATGCCTTAAACATTACATATATGAGATTATGTGTGTAAAGTCGTAAATAGAAAATTCATTGACTAATTATGAGTTAGACCGGAATATTAGAGTTGAAATTTCAAAGTAGCTATACAGTCCAATGAGAGCTTGTTTTCCTTCAAAATTGCATCGCACGGCCGCCATTTTGTTTCACGTTTTAACAAATTTCGAGCAGAGATCCGACGACTCTTTGTTGAATATCAGACGACTATTTACTGTATGCTGACATGATACATAAAACAGTCACCGAGTTGTGCTATAAATACCCTTACGACGCGTCGCAGTTACGACGTGTTTTGTGAAATGGATCGCGGGACGCGTCGCAGCTGCGTCGCATCGTAGAGATACGACGCGTTGCATTGCTGCGATGCATCGTAAGTTACGAAGAGTTTGATGAAATAGGGTGCAGGCTTTTGAATATTCCTTCTTTTCCTACTTTTTCCTGTTTTTGTTGCCCTCAACTCTGAAAAATGCAACACACACTGTCATGTTATACACACTGTCATGTGTAAATCACACAATGAAGGGCTGGAGTGCATGCAGGACTACTGCAACTGTACTTACAAGAGCTTAGTTTAGGATGTAGCACAAATGTTGTAGGTACAACCAAATAAGTCCTATGATGCTGTGGCAATGGGTGGGTATCACAAAAAAAAACCTACACATGAAGGCCCATAAAAGTCCTACTCTCATTCTGATTTTGTCCTCTGAAGTCCTAATTTCATCCTTTTTGGGGGAAACTTTTGATCCTGCTGTTCTCCTTCTTTTCACACGGGTCTGCTTGAAAGCCTTGCTGTTTTAACCTTTATGACCCTTGTGTTGTTTCTTCTAATGCCAGGCAACGCTGAAGCAAGAAGGCCTTGTTGGTCAGTACAAGGCACAGCGGGCCGCAGCACGGAGACTCGACAGTGAGATGGATGAATCAACCCAGACACCAGCCAATCAGGATGCAGCAAAACAAGGGCAGGTCAAGGGTCAACCAGCACACCATGCCAAACCAAAAGGTAATGATGTCATTTGTAACGGGATAACAGAAGTCTTGTTCTGGTTTGCCTTGTGAAACGCTGGCTCTTCTAAAGAAATTGAGCACGAGTAAAAAGTAAACGAATATCATTCTTTTAAAACAAGACCATATTTATTGGAAAATGACAGAGTTAAGACAATATCTCCTAGTTTGTTTTTTTCATATACACTGTGTATTTAGTTTAGACTTTAGTTTTGTTTTCATAATTTCTTGAATATGGTACCTAATGGCTTTTTTGTCAATATTGTCTTTTGCCAATACAGCTCCCTTGAGTGCAATCCTCACTGATCTTCAGTCACTTACAGCTCAAGTCTTGGCAGACGAAGATATCGATGACAGTGATGTTGAGAACAATGACAAAGGATAGGCGATTCACCTCAAGAAGGCACACTTTGTTCTACACGCAACATTAATAATGTCTTGGTGGTCCAGAAGTACATTGCTATGGAGACAATTTGGGTTTAAAAATGCACATACAATGTACATTCAAAAATATTTTTTTTCCCATTTGCCAAAAGTGATGAATAAATTAGTAATTGGTGTATCAAACATTCAGATTGTGTCTTTTGAGTCATTTTGTGTCTTTCACTGATGAACACATTCAGCCAACATGATGAACTTCAAAATGCCTTCCCTACCCGCATCCCTCAGCATCCCTAGCACTAGTCTCCCACCAGTCAGAAATTCACCACACTTCATACTCAATACAAAGCCCTTTACCCTCGGTATTGCCACCTAACTCAAATTCAGAGCCACCACCCCTTGGAACCCATCCCCACTCTGCGACCCAAGTGGCTGCTTGAGACGGGGACGATGATGCACCTGCCACACATCTCAACTGTTCATACAGCTAGTGAACTCATCCGTCGTCTAATTCCCTGCATCACCCTTCATCGTCCTCACCATAGTCCTGATTGGCCTCCCTCTGCTTGGTTTCCTGTGCTTAGTTTCCCACAGGATCACCCGACTTGCTACAGCTCTGGGTCTCTAGCAGTGCCCAGCAAGGCACAGACGTTTTGACTTGACCTTCTCCGAGACCTTTGGCAGGTTGCCGTAGAGCTCGGTGTTTGTCATATGGGCCTTCCAGCTAATGTTCTGTGCCATCCTGAGTATCCGGAAGTAGCACCCATCGAGTGACTTGGTCTGGGCTGCCGTGGGAGTCCATGTCTCGCTACCGCACAGAAGAATCGCCTCAATTCCCGCTTGGAAGTATCTCGGTTGAGCTTCTTTGACAGGCTTGACCTCCAGATTTTCTTCATGTCATGAAGAGCTTTCCAAGCCGAAGTCTTCCGCACCTTGATGTCCTTCTCAGTACTTTCATCCTGGCGCCGAGGTACATGAAGTCATTAACGAGCTTAATTGAGAGACACACCTCCGTTGGTCGTCAGAGCATCAGGGTCGCCGATGTTGAACACCATGTACATGTTGTACTCGGTTTTCTTGGTGTTGAGGTTAAGCTCGACACTCCGTCTTCACTCTGCTCAGCAGCTCCTGGGCCTCTCTGATCTTGTCTGATAGCAGGGCTATGCCATCCGCTAAAATCAAGCTAGATCATCCCCACTGCTCTGGCAACTTTGCAGCCCAGTCCTTATCCAGTCGCATTCTTCATTGCATGAAACGTCCATTGAAGGGTACTGCTGGTGGTGTTAAAAATTGTGTCTTGAACTTGCCAAAAGTAAACCACTTCATAATAGGTCTCATAGTGCCCACAATCCCAAATCCGCTGGCTTTTTAATAGTACATGTACATGTATAACATTTGAGCGTCATGGTAAGTATTTTGCATGCAGTATCTGTTGAGATAGCTGTCACTGTTGTACATCTAAGATGTTTGCACTCAAAGGATGTTTGCTCTTCTGATAATTAGGTCCCCCAGTTTCAATCAATCCATTTTCATCCAAGGAATCCAACCTGTAGAGGAGAATCCTTCTTAAGGATTAATGTACTAGCAGATTAAAAAACACATTTCACCAAAAAAAAACACCACATAACTCTTTTAAGTTTATCGCATCATGCAGGTTGTCTGATGGGCTATTGAGTTTATCTGTTCGAAGCTTGAGCGTGATTGTTGGGAAGATAGAGTGGTCTTTCCATTTTTGACCTTCCATGGACATTGCTGCAGACTTGCAATCTGGGTTTCAGCGTTGCAATTCCGTTTGCCTGTGGGCCACGTCTTTTATGTCATTCATGAACAGTATCTTATGCACTGGATGTTGTTGCGAATTACTGATCGAGGCATGCTGTCAGTACGACTCTGCAGACATGTCTGGGATGGTCTAACCAAGCTTTCTGTGCAGTTGAAAGCATGTTTGCCTTGGACCATTTTGTGGATCTAAACCATTTTGGGTTCCCGGCAATTCTTCGACTTCATTTGTATTTGCAGCTGTAGAAAGGGAACAGACAACGGAACTGTCATGGAGAGAGCACCATTACAGATTTATGTTAAAATATAGACCGTACTTTTTGGCAGACATGGTGAGGGAACATTTGCAAGTTTGGGAAAACGTTAATATTTATTAAACATCGTTAAAAGTCCCGAAAGACGCTCCATTTTTTATAGTGCTTTTTATACAACTCGGCAGAAAGTCCTTAATGCCCGGTGAACTTAAGGGCCCCGAAATTTTTTGGATTTTAGATGCTCTGTGGTGCGATCTGAGGCAATTTCTGACCAATACCAATGTTTTTTGAGGAAAAGATGGTGGTGTACTCATTGCCTGCCTTTATTGCGACGTCACATAAAAAAAAGTTTCTTTTATTTTGATAGAGTTGCTCCACTGCTAAACATTTCCCCAGAAAATCAGACAGTTAAATGTCTAAAGCCCATCTCAGCTAGAGAAATTATGGTCAAGTGTGCAGTTTCAAAAGTTGTACAAAGCACACATTTTCTTGGTTTTCAGCGCACATGCGTAGGCCTACACTCCCAGGGGCCAGCGGGCCAACGAACAACTTATTTCCAGATAGGCTAATAACAAATAATTCACGATAAAAATGAAACATTTGGCCTTATTATGAATCGGAATTTAGCAAGTCCCTGTGACAATAAGTCACTTGGCCTCATTATAGTCCCCGCCCATTCGCCCCATGACTTAATTCGTAGTCGATTCTGTATTCCAAAGTCACGAGTGCGCCCCCAATAAGGTATGTTTTGTAGTTAAGGCCAAAACAAAAAAGTCTCCGGTTTCTGGTATGGAGCTTGCCCAAAAAGTGGTGCGGCGACGCGGCTTTTTTTTTTTTACCTGATTTTTTTGCTTCAAATCATTGAAATGTCGGCTTATGACTGCACAAAAAAAATTAAAATGCACTCAAAGGATGTTTGCTCTTCTGATAATTAGGTCCCCCAGTTTCAATCAATCCATTTTCATCCAAGGAATCCAACCTGTAGAGGAGAATCCTTCTTAAGGATTAATGTACTAGCAGATTAAAAAACACATTTCACCAGAAAAAAACCCACATAACTCTTTTAAGTTTATCGCAGCATGCAGGTTGTCTGATGGGCTAAAAAAAAGTCTCCGGTTTCTGGTATGGAGCTTGCCCAAAAAGTGGTGCGGCGACGCGGCTTTTTTTTTTTTACCTGATTTTTTTGCTTCAAATCATTGAAATGTCGGCTGATGACTGCAAATGGTGCCCGACTAAACTTAGTGCAAATAGATGGGAGTCCAGAGAGGCCACATAAAGCTGATTCTCGACCATAACCCAATCTAAAAACACGTTAAAATTGTGCTGCAGCAGGATTCCTGTCAAACCAGTGAGTTTGGCGGTTTTGAGACATCATCTTTCATTGAAAAAAAAACACGTTTTCATTTTGCCGACGCGCATGGCTACGGCGATGCGCGCGCATACCAGAAACCGGAGACTTTTTTTTTGGCCTAATGGCAAGAGTCCAATCTGACTTTGACAATCACACAGCTACTTCCGCCTTGGTGTTCTCAGTATTTGTTGCCTATGCACCATCCGAATCACTGCACATTTTGGATCGGGACCAAGGATCAATTGCCATTAAGAAGGGACATACCTATGCCGATTTGAGGAACACGGTAATAATGAATTTCCTTTTTTTCCGACTTGAACAAGTTATACATAGTGGGCCACATTCCTACTTACAGAAACATAGAGCGCTGGGGGCTGTTAAGCTAGATACTTGACTTATGAACTTTTAAAGTTTAACTTTTTATGTTGATGAAAATATATAAATCAAGACACTCCAACTTTTCTTGAGTTAAGCCAGCGCATGAAAGCGTGAGTCCAGGGTTCCTTAATGTACAGACGTGTGTGATTATGTCCCCCGTCTTTACAGTTTGTTTTCACGATTTCAATACAGTCAAATTTATGGCATGGAAACAAAATTAAAACAGAATCAAATCCGATTTTTTTTTTGACGGGTTCGAAGTGTAGCATAAAATTACTGAAATGTGAGCTCAATTCGGAATTCATGAGCTCAGAAATACTCCCTGTGTGCGTGCTCTGCATATTTCTGTGGCACTCTTGACTTGTGTAAATCATTCTTACTGACCAAAATTTATATGTATGCCTTGTATGCTTCTTGCAGCTTTCAAATGTTGTTTGCGGGTTATCTTTAAATTTTAGCCAACAAGTTAACTACACTGTACATATTTTGGTTAACAATAATCTTAAGTAAACGTTCTTCATATGAGCGTTGTTTTGCATTTTTTTGCGAATTTTTTTCTCAGTCACATCTAATAAATATGTGAAAAGGTGGATTTTTTTTAATGCATTCTTCACCAATTTTTCAATATAGTTGCAATTGTTCATCTATTTTTGGGATTCGAGGGTTGAAAAGTTCGAGGTGGGTAGGCCTAATATCAATGGACTCACTGAAGCGATGCTTGGTTGGTAGGCTGTTTCTATGGATCGTTCAATGGCAAGCCGCACTGCAGTGCTTTCAGTACATACGTTGGTACGGGATTAAAAACCATGCATAAACGCACGTAGTCCTATAATAAAACTTCCTGCATGTAACAAGTCGAAACTAGAGGTTTGCGTTTGTCTGGGCGCTAAACTGTTATATTTGACAGTGTCTAACTCAGTTGTAAATAATTATATAATATCGGATGGCTTTGTTATGAGGGGGAAACAAGAATATATTGCACTAGTCGATGACGAGTGCAATATTGTAATAGAGAGTGCAATATATTCTTTTATACAACACCTGAATAAATCCCCGTCATCTGATTGGTTGGTCGTTGATCACATGTCATTGAATTATTCGTCCCAACGCACAGCGCGCGCGCGGCGCGCAGCGCACGCTGAATAGAACTTCCATTGCACGTTGTCACTGCTGCTGGTGGTGGCGCTGTTTTAAATCGAGATAAATTGAATATGATGGTTCTCAACCTGTTGAAAGTTTCAATAAATTAAATATGATGAACTTGTCGAACTTTTAAACAGTTTTTAACCTGAATAAATTGGCTATTAAAAGTCAACCAATCAGGTGACGAGGATTTATTCAGGTGTTATATAAAACAAATAATGAATGTTTCACGTTCGTGCAATGGAAAGTATAATTTCATTCGGTGACAGAGGAAATGTTCCATTCTTCGCCTCGTGGAATGGAACATTTCATCTGTCACCTCATGAAATTATTCTTGCCATTGCACTCACAACATTCATTATTTGTATAGTATCCCCCGAAAAAGCCATCCAACATTGTAGCATTATTATTATCATATTATTTATATTAGCCTGACTAGCTCGACATGATTCGCAAGAAATAATTTTCAGGACACTGCCTTGTTTATATGTTTCTATAATTTTAATGGATCTGCCGATATATACCTGATGACGTGACGATGACATCACACTTGTATGCACAGCTCTGTTTTGGGACTGATGTTCATTCCAATTTTGAAATTCATGCGTTTAATGTTCCGTTTGAAAGAAAAGCGGCGGAGAATTATTGTCCATTTGGACCCCCCCCAACACGAGCACGACAAAACCACAACAAAACGAAGGGTGATGGGGTTCCCCCATCCAGGCATTTGCCCCCCCCCCCTAGATTTCCCCAAGTGCCCCTTTTGCGGCCATAAATGTGCCCCCCTCGAACAGTAAAGTGCCCCCTCAAGATACAACAAAAATGCCCTTAAAGTATCTTACTATTTCTTAGAAGTAACCATATCCCAATAATGGTATAGATCTTTTTTATATAAACGAGGAATATGAAAACCAAGTCCCAAAACCCATACAATACGGCCTGATAATGGGGACATAATGCATATTTAGCATATAATCATTGGAATTGAATGAATAGCGCCCCCTATGTTGGAATATGGTATACGCCCCCCCCCCCCCCCCCACACTATTTGATTTTACGGAGGCCAAGTGTCCGGTGAAAAAAACGTCGACATTTCAGCACGGGTTTGCAAGTGCCAATTTTTGGTGATGCCCCCTCCCCCCCCCCCCCCCCCCCCCCGTTTCAAACCCGTTCCGCCGCCGCTGCCCCCATCACTCAATTCAAGTGTGGCATTTATTGGAATGTAATTAGTTCACTCTACCAATAAAATATTTCAAGCACCTGAAGGCGTGAGAACAACCTTTGAGGCACTGCTGACGGGTCACCAAGGAACACAGTATACACATGGAATCATTCACTTAAAACTTGTCCTCTGAATGGACGCTTATGCTTCCGTGTCTTCAGCCTTTTTGAAACCATTTGCTGTACAATGAGAACATTAATACTAAAGTTAATGAAATCAGGCGCATTCGAGAGTTTCACAATATCTGTCGTGGTTTAATTTGTGATGATTTATTCATGTATATTCGTATAGTGATACAACTGTCGTTTAAAATAGTGTGGTTTTTAAGCGCCTGTCAGAAAGAGGAAAAACAAATGGAAGCATGAAATGACTTTTGTCAGGCATTGTTCTTTTGCTGATTTAAAATAGAGATTTTAACGTTCAAGCTTTTTACATGTATATCCGAGTTGGGTGTGTACATTTTGCTGTGCTTACACAGTTTTGTATAGTCGGCAGTGTTTGTTAAACATGTGTGTACACCAATGTACGTTTCACCTCGTGATTCCTAGCTTGTAATAAAACATTAAAAGGCGAAAGATCATCGAACATCATACCAAACTGGGCCAACTCACCAAAGGTGAATCGTGCTTGCAAATTATCAGGTACACGACCAAACATGACACTTAATTAGCACAAACCATTCAAACCTCAAAGATTGTTACTAATAAATATCTGACCTGGGTCAGGTGGATCATTGTTTACATTTCTAGTTGTGACTTTGGACATGTCGGAAAATTCCAAATGTATTTGTGTACCAGGACTGATTGTTTGCTGTTTTTTTTTATATCGATGCGCGGCTCGTAAGGATCAACATAATTTGAGCTTCTTCAATTTTGTGTACAATATCTAATAAACTCTATCTGGTTACAATCGATTCTATACAATTTCAAGCCTCATATTATCACCCTCACCCGTATTCAAAAAAATATTATAATTTACACATACAATTCATATACCCTTCAAATATTACCAACTGACTTCAAAGCGAAGTGCGTTTCGTAAATTATGAAAACAATCTGTAACTTTTAGTCGTATCCCCTTTTATTCAGAAACAAAATGTCGATCCGATTGCAGTTAGATTTTCGTAAAAGTAAAAGTAAAAGAGCCGAGAAGGTATAAACGACTTTCAAAGACTAATTCGAAGTGAGGGTTAGGGTTAGTTCATATTCTGTAAACCTTGTTTACCACATTAGCATGGGGATCAAATCAAATCAAATCAAATCAAATCAAATCAAATCAAATCAAATCAAATCAAATCATATCAAATCAAGTCAAGTCATGTCATGTCATGTCATGTAGTTCCGTAAGTGATCATGAGTGCTCAGATGGCACTTCGGAAGCAGTTGACTCTAAATGCACTCAAAAGACTCGTCTGTATACTTGACAAAAATGTTTTGGGAATCCAGCAGCTCATTATTTGTGATAAAGGTATTTTCCACGACCGTGACTTTGAGTTAAGATTTTAGGAAGTTTTGCCTCTCAGTGTTCTTTGGCAAAGTAAAGTCGTTCACAATGTATACCAAGAACTTGTGAAACTTTTTTATTCACATTTACGCACAGGGCTTTTTAAGGAGAGATCACAAGAACCATGAGTGGACATTGTGAAAAGGGTCAAACGGACGATGCCAAGACCAAGATGCAACAAGAGACCCAGGCACCATCCGCACCAGCAGGTGAGTAATGCCGAGGATTCAAAAAAGAAATCTAATAACGACCTCTTTTAGGACTTCCCAACTAAAAAGCAAATATATAAACCTATATTATCATCCACATTTTCATCCAACATCCTTACCGCAACTTTGGGCGTACACTTCATTATACACCCCGATGACAGACAGACAAAAGGGAGAACAACATATTCTTTGTGGACCTCGATCGTTCATCTTTTGTTGAAAACGGTCCTCGACTGTGCGTTTGTGCGCTAAGTCTATGGGAGAGTGTTATATTACAGGGACAAAGGAAATGACAATGGCTTGTCCTCGGGAGTTATGTAAAACACAACTGGGTGCCCTAACTGTGTTCATGATGCACTTCAAAATTTGTGTGTTTTCCTGTCGGATAAGTTTTATAGATTTTCTTAAGCATTATATCGCCCTAGAGGCCATTTTCTCATTATAATTAGTGCTTTTAATTTGAGGCGATATTAAGCCGTGCTAATTGTTATATTGATTATATGTTGTTTTTAGATTCCCAACAACGGGGTGCACACATCGGATCCATGGGGAATGTTGGCGGTAGCTTCAACCCTACCTTTGTTGGTTCAAGTCAAGTTACCTTTAGTATCACTAACGCTGCGCCGCCAGAGAGGGCAGGTAAATACTAATCTTCGTTTGGTAACTAGGGCAATATCAGCGTTATCTATTGTCTGTGACAGAGTTTTATTGTATAAGGCCACACAAAAACAAACTCGGTCTCTGGTCAGCGCGCGCGTCGATTTAAATCATGCGCGTCAACCTTTTTTTCTTCAAATTAACACGGAAGCTACAACAGCGCCCTCTATTGCCGCACCGCCTCAAATTTGTGTACCAAGGAGCACCAAGGAATGGGGAAATTGCACCAAGGCAAATGATAAAGGGCACCAAGGCAAATTATGGAGGACACCAATGTATAATGAGGACACAAAAAAGCAAAATAGTACCCACCTTGTCTGTACAATTCAGGCTTGAAAAAAAAAAAAAAAAACCACCCAAAAAAAACCAACAACCAACCCCCCCCCAAAAAAAAAAAAAAAAAAACCGCGTCGCTGCATCAATTCCGGAACTTCGGTCTGACCAGAGACCGATTTTTTTTTTTTTTGGGCTTTACTACAAAGTTTTATTTGCACAATTCTGTCCCTGTGCTTTACCACTAATATTATAGAGGTTTGAGAGACATGGAATTTGAGGATTGAATACATAGGACACACCTTTGGCCTGGACTTGGGGCTTTCAATCTCGAGAATTTTGGATGCAATTGGGTCCGAAAGCTGCGCTATTTGGTAGTGGGGGAGGGATCCTTTTTTCAATTGATACATTTCCAGTTTGTGAAATGTCATTCGTTTAAGGGGTGATCTTTTTTGGTTGAGAATTTCTAAAAAAAAAGTCATCTGTCAGCCCACCAAAAAGTGAAAGGAATGTGTAAAAGACGACATGTTGATTACCATATTTATTGTGAAGTCTAAACACCTGTGAGAGTTTTGAATATTTTTCAAAAAAATTGGAAGAATGGAGATTGGACACTGGTCTCTATTGGAATTTACCTGCAATGTTGCATCCTATGGATGCAGACCATTAAATTCTTCAGTATTGGAGCATTTTGAAAACCGTGATTTGTAAACAAGAAGGTTGGAATCCGTGCAGACGGCATGTGAGCTCGTATTTCTGTGAAATGCGCATGAAATTAGACCATAAAATGGCTCTATTTTGCAATGTAGCGTAGGCGTCCATTTTCAAAATGGCGATGGGCTTTACGACTGATGTTAGGGGTTATCATCTTTGGATGGAATTTTGTCCCAAAAGTCATTGGTTAGGCTTACCTCCAGAAAATTGAACAGAAATTGAAAGATGATAAACTAAGCTTTAATTTAATGTACGCCTTGAACACCTAAGAGAGTTGTATTCTTCCTGAAATTCTGAAGTGGGAAAATTTATCATTTGGGTCTACATTATGGACACACTTCTATGCAACTCCTCACATGGCCGAGGGTTTTGTGCGTAAACCTTAGCAGTCAGCCGATCACGCTCAATTGACTTAGGCAATACCGCAAGTCCCATCATAAAGAATAAGTTAACCGGACCATGTTTTTCCAAGAGTGTGTCTCTAATGTACGGAAATTTATTTACTGGTTTGCAATATGTACAGTCTAGTGTTTCTAAGATGGTTGTGAACTTGGCCCAGTTAATAGAGGGCGGTATATAAGATAGACATTAGCTGATGGTATTCATTATAGTGTTTATACTTGTTCTTTTTTCTTGATGCAGATGCAGCTTCACAAAATCCTCAGTCTGGAAATCCCACTTCAGGTATTCTTTAAGTAACAAATTGTCACAGCATTTAATTACATCCCAACGATTGATTGTTCAAAACGTAGGCCCTGTAATTTAAAATCCGTCCTATATTAAAATGAGATCTACTTTTTACATTTTTCCTTTTTTTTAAAGCTGAATTTTGATTTGTACAGATAAACACGTTTGTATTTATCAATTCTTTAGTCCATTTTTGCTTGTAGATTAAAAGCCATTGTTTATGGCATCCGTTGTAAATATTAGCGGTAGTGGTGATGGTCATTAGTGGGGGTAAACGAGTCATTTTACCCGAAACAGTAGCCTCGATTTAAGTGCTTCGTGGTTAAAACGTGTTAAAGGGGCGGGGTTAAGTACTACCTTTTTTACCGGTAGTGCAGTGCTGGTCCTAAAATGTACTTAAGAAAAAAAAAAAAAAATGACCAAGTGTCGTAAGAATCCGGACTGTTCCGCCACCTACAACTACCATTCTATAGGAAAGCGTTTCCACCGGTGTACTTTAAAAAATATTTTCAAATGACGACCGAAGTACCCAGTGATAGGGAATGGGTCGTATGTATATAATACTACAGCAAATACTAGGAAGTTTAAGCAAAAAAGCAAAAGCATTTATTTTGGAGTACCAGCATTAAGGAAAGGAAAATGCTTTAAAGTAACAAATTGTCACAGCATTTAATTACATCCCAACGATTGATTGTTCAAAAACGTAGGCCCTGTAATTTAAAATCCTTCCTATATTAAAATGAGATCTCCTTATTACATTTTTCCTTTTTTTTAACCTGAATTTTGTTTTGTACAGATAAACACGTTTGTATTTATCAATTCTTTAGTCCATTTTTGCTTGTAGATTAAAAGCCATTGTTTATGGCATCCGTAGTAAATATTAGCAGTAGTGGTGATGGTCATTAGTGGGGGTAAACGAGTCATTTTACCCGAAACAGTAGCCTCGATTTAAGTGCTTCGTGGTTAAAACGTGTTAAAGGGGCGGGGTTAAGTACTACCTTTTTTACCGGTAGTGCAGTGCTGGTCCTATAATGTACTTAAGAAAAAAAAACAACAAATGACCAAGTGTCGTAAGAATCCGGACTGTTCCGCCACCTACAACTACCATTCTATAAGAAAGCGTTTCCACCGGTGTACTTTAAAAAACATTTTCAAATGACGACCGAAGTACCCAGTGATGAGGAATGGGTCGTATGTATAAAATACTACAGCAAATACTAGGAAGTTTAAGCAAAAAAGCAAAAGCATTTATTTTGGAGTACCAGCATTAAGGAAAGGAAAATGCTTGATTTTGTATGAATACAACTTTTCCTTTACTTTTCAGCATTTACTAGACAACAGGTAGCAAATGCTTTAGTACTGTTGGATTGTTTTCATGGACGATTGATTGTCAAGGGTCTCTGTTGTGTGTACGAAGTCTATTCTATTGTGGCGGAAAACTGAACAATTTCAGAAGTGGTGTCGCACCTTTATACCAAAGCAGCCGATTAAATAACAATAAAAAAATAAGACGCCAAACGTTAATAAAACACCCATAAGGCACGCTGTGATACCATAAGAAACGCTGTGTAGTTGAATGCAACGAAAAACTTAAGAAGATGAGTTGAACAAAATGCGTTCGACGGAACACTAAATTTGGCAGGCCACATGACAAGACGAAATTGGTTTCTAAACGTCCAGCACATCACTCAAATATTCCCAAGACAAAGCGAGATACCTATTTCAAATTTATTGGAAACAAAACGCACAAATGGCCATTCTGTTACGGCGTCAACTTAGTCTTAGACTTCGTGAAGGAAAACAAACTCAGCATCACTAAACTAAGCACTTCTTGTGGACTTGTTTAACCCATCAGGAGCACACCTACTGGAACCTCGGCAACAAACGGGCATGGGACCAGACCAAGAACCACGATTACGGGATTCCTACCAAAAAGCTGGTAACAAAACCAGGAAAATTTTGGTAAAATGGTACAAGACGACAGGCAGTTTTGTACAACTAACACCAGGGGTTGATGATGATCAGGTTCATTTAACTGGTATATACACAAAGTTGCAAGTGAGAACACAAGAGGGTTTCACCGTTGTAGCAAACAGAGGTCAGGAGGGGGTGGAAATCATAAATTCAACTCAGTATGACAAAATATTTGGAGCAGAGACGAAGAGTGGAGATCTCATAAAACGTCTCCTTTTCTTTGGCACGGGCGGTGTCGGAAAGTCAACCATTTTTGATAAAATTGCATACGACTGGGCTGAAGGGAAAAATGAAGTGCTCAAAAGATTCAAACTTGTCATTGCTTTGAAGATGTGTGCCCTGTCCCAACATTCTAATCTTGTGGATGATTTTTGATCAACTGCTTGGTGAAGATTCGGGAGTCTCAAAAGACGCACTTGAAGCATTCATTCAAGAAAACTCAAATGAGATCTTGATTCTCTTGGATGGTTTTGATGAATTGAGGACCAGAGTCCTCGATGAAGCCCAATTTGGTTCCATCCTGAAATCACTGAATAAAACACGATACCGGGAGTGTTTCATTGGCGTCACAACCCGCCTCTCCCATCTTGAGAGACTGATGACAAAATCATTGGTTCAAAATCCTTGCACACACATAGAGGTTCTGGGGTTTACCGATGAAGATGTCCGTGACTACATCAGAAAATTTCACCAAAAAGAGCCAGATAGCGGTGAGGCACTAATCCAAACCATCGAAAATTCAAATACGCTGCGGGATTTGGCAACAATTCCTATGTTTCTGCTCTTCATGTGCCTATTGTGGAGGGAGAATGCCAAACTCCCAGAAACAATGTCACGCCTCTTTAATGAGGCGATTGTTTACATTTTCATCAGAAAAGAAGATGTGTCTAGGGAAGATGTATTAAAAACATTGATTGAAATAGGAAAACCTGCGCTGCGTGGACTTATGGATGCCGACTTGAAACTCTCATTTCAAGAAGAAGAGTTCGAAACAAATGCACTGGACTTGGCACTCAAAGCAGGCATCCTGAGCAGACAGAGGGTTATCAAAAACTTCAAATCCCACAAAACCATTCAGTTCACGCATAAGGCAATACTGGAATACTGTGCTGCAAAATACTGGCAGAGTTTACACATGTCGAACCAGGGAGTGCGGAAGCGTGTCTCGTATTATGTACTTTATATATTTAATATACTTGGAGAATTCCATGATTATTTGACTTGTCTCTCTTCAACAATCGAGAGCGTTGTTCTGAACGAATTTCTCCTTCGTCTTTGCTGTGGTGACAATGAGATCTGCATGACTGACATCGTAAAACAGCTTGACCTTTCTTTCACTAAGAACCGAAACCAACCCAAGTATCAGTCAAGTGTTATTCAAGCTATCATTCGAAATTGCTTTCTTGAAAGCCAGTCAAGTAATGTCCCACTGTGTCTCACAAGCGACTCACAACTGCCAAAAAGTATCGATGTGAGTAACAACAATGATTTCCGCAGTCTCATGTACCTTCTTGAAATCATCTGCAGGTCAGAAAGCCGCACGGCGCAACTGGCACACGTTGAAACAATTTCTGTCTCCGAGGTGTCCTCGGTCAGTGGTTTAGCTATCGCGTTAGGTTTCATGAAAAACCTCAGGGATCTTCGGCTAACTGAATGCCCTTTAATGGACGGTGATCTCGAGAAAATCCTGTTGTCACTGAAGTGCAACGAAGTATTGAGAAATCTATGCATAGATGGGACCAATATATCAGGAAGCGGAGCAGTAGAATGGGCCCCTCACATCAAACACTTGACAAACCTTAAGACGCTTGAACTAAAGAAATGCTGTCTGAGGTACAAAGACATAGAAGACGTGGCCTCGTCTGTTGTTGACATGCCTAAACTGACTGAACTGACCCTCTCTGGCAACTCAGATTTGGGTGGATCGGGTGAGTTGTGGTGTAAACATGTAGCATGCTTGAAGCATGTACAGACGCTCAACTTGAGCAATTGCTCTTTGCAGTGTACAGATGTTGAACAAATTGCCTTGTCTGTATGCGACATGCCCAGACTTACAGACATAGTCCTTGCTAGCAACACAGCGTTGGGCGGAATGGCTGAGGTGTGGTCTCAACATTTAACTCGCATGAAACGCGTGAAGACACTTGACTTGAGCAACTGTTCTTTGCAATGGGCAGATATTCAACACATTACCCCGTGTGTGAGTGACATGCCAAATCTTGCCGACTTGATCCTTACTGACAATCCGGCATTGGGCAAACATGTCGCGAAGTGGTCCTGCTACCTGCTACGAGTAGATGAAAAACACACGCTGAACCTCAGCAATCGCTCCCTGAAATGTGAGCTAGATTTCGACGTCATGACAATTTTTCTATCTCATGTGCCCAGACTGACTCAGTTGATCCTATCTGGTAACACAACATTGGGCGGATCGGCTGAGACATGGTCCCTGTACTTGCCGAGACTGACACACCTAGAGAAGCTGAACGTGAGCGATTGCTCATTGCAATGGAAGGATATCAAACATCTTGCCACGTCTGTTGGTGACATGCCCACACTAACTGAATTGAATCTCGCCGGCAACGCGGCATTGGGCGGGTTGGGTGGGTTGTGGTCCCGCTACTTGCTGCGAATGCATACTGTACAAGCGCTGAACCTGAGCAATTGTTCGTTGCAAGGGAGAGATAATGAGCATATTGCCTTGTCTGTATGTGACATGCCCAGACTGACTGACATAAGCCTTGCTGGGAACACGGCGTTGTGGAAATTGGGTTGGTCCCCAAATGTGAAACGTATGAAGCAATTACGTGCACTAAACTTGAGCAATTGTTCATTGCAGTGGACGGATGTTCAACACATTGCGGCGTGCATGAGTGACATGCCCGCTTTGAATGACTTGAACCTTACGGGCAACTCAGCTTTGGGTGGATTGACTCAGGAGTGGTCGAGCTACTTATTACGAGTAAAAAATAATCACACGCTGAACCTGAGCAACTTTGAATTGAAATGTCAAGATGTCAATACCATTGCTGTGTTTTTTGCATGAAATGCCCGGACTGACTGACCTCCTACTTACCGGCAACAGAGCATTGGGCGGATCAGCTGATGCATGGTCCCAATGCATACTAGATATGACGAACATACAGTCGTTGAACCTAAGCAATTGCTCACTGCAATGTGATGATGTTGAACACATTACCACGTTTGTAGGTGACATGCCCAAACTGTCTTCGTTGATCCTTGCCGACAATACGGCTCTTGGCGGGTCGGCCAGCTCATGGTCCAAGTTTTTGCCTCGTATGGACAACCTACAGGTGCTGAACCTCAACAATTGTTCATTAAAATGGACAGATGTTGAACACATTGCCTTGTCTGTAAGTGGCATGCCCATACTCACCGGTTTGACCCTTACTGACAACATTGCATTAGGTGGATGGGTTTCGAAGTGGTCCCGTTTCTTGTTACGAGTTAAGCACACACATACGCTCGATCTGAGCAATTGCTCTTTGAAATGTGAAGACTTTGATGCAATCGCCATTGTTCTATTTCACATGCCCAAAGTGTCTCAGTTGATCCTTTCTGGTAACACAAACTTAGGCGGATCGGCTGATGTGTGGTCCCCGTACTTGCCATGGCTGACGAACATACAGTTGCTCAACCTGAGCGATTGCTCGTTGCAGTGGATGGATGTTAAATCTCTCGCTACTTCCATTCACGACATGCCCAGACTTACTGGCTTGAATCTCTCTAGAAACGCAGCATTGGGTATGGGCGGATCGGTTGTGTGCTGGTCCCGCTTCCTGCCCCAAATGAACCACATACGGATGCTAAATCTGAGCAGTTTTTCACCGCATTGGACTGACGTGGAGCACATTGCATCGGCTGTATATTGTATGCCCAGACTAACTGAACTGATCCTTGCTGGCAACGCATCAATGGGCGGATCGGCTGAGTTTTGGTCAAGCAGTTTACTTGAAATGGTGGCAATACAGACTTTGAACCTGAGAAATAGCTCCTTGGAGTGGGAAGATATTGAACACATTGCCTCGTCTGTACATGAAATGCCAAGACTTACTACATTAATCCTTGCCGACAACTCTGAATTGGGCGGATCGGCGGAGTGGTGGTCTCCCTTTTTGCGGCAAATGACGTTCCTCCGAAAGCTGGATCTGACCAACTGTTCGTTGCAGAAGAAGGACGTAAGACACATTGCCTCCTCTGTTGGCGACATGCCTAGACTGACCGACTTGATCCTTGCTGACAACACCACATTGGGAGGGTCGGCTGTGTTGTGGTCCCGCTACTTGCCACAAATGGACTATGTACGGACATTAAACTTGAGTAATTGTTCACTGCAATGCACAGATGTAGAACACATTGCTTCGTCGATAGGTAACATGCATAGACTGACTGAACTGATCGTGGCTGACAACACAGCTTTGGGCGGATCGGCTGACTTGTGGTCACAAAACGTGACCAGAATGCAACACATAGAGACGCTTAACCTGAAAAGCTGTTCACTGCAATGCACAGATGTCGAACACATTGCCTCTTCTGTTGGGAACATGCCAAGACTGACTGACTTGATATTTGCTGGAAACACAGCATTGGGTGGTTCGACCGAGTTGTGGTGCCAACAATTACTACGCATGAGACACATAAGGACGCTTAACTTGAGCAATTGCTCATTGCAGTTGACAGATTTCGAAGACATTGCCCAGTGTGTATGTGACATGCCCGCACTGAATAATTTGATCATTACAGACAACTCGTCACTGGGCGACTTTGCTTGGAAGTGGAAGTGCTACATGCTACAAGCGAAGCACAAGCACACGCTTAACCTGACCAATTGCTCATTGCAATGTAAAGATGTTGAACACATTGCCTCATTTGTTGGTGAGATGCCAACTGTGAAAGAGCTGATCCTTGCTTGCAACACAGCATTGGGCAGATCGGCCGACTTGTGGGCTTCCCATTTAACACGTATGCAACATATCCTGACGCTGAACCTCAGCCAGTGCTCATTGCAGTGGACAGACGTTGAACACATTGTCCCATCCGTAGCTAACATGCCCAGACTGACTGATATGATACTTGCCGGTAACGCAGCATTGGGCGGATCAGCTGTGATGTGGTACCGGTACCTGCCACGAATGACGGGCATCCAGACGCTGGATTTGAGCAACTGTTCGTTGCAATTCAAAGATGTTGAACACATTTGCTCGGCTGTTGGTAACATGTCTAGACTGACTGATTTGATACTTGCAGGTAACGCAGCACTGGGAGGATCAGCCGAGCTGTGGTCCCACTTCTTGCCGCTAATGGCTGAGTTACGAACGTTGGACCTGAGCAATTGTTCCATGCAGTATAAAGATGTAGATCACATTGCATTGTCTCTGGGGAAAATGCCGATCTTGACTGACTTAAACTTTTCTGGCAACACAGCATTAGGCGGGTGGGCTTTTTTGTGGTCCACCAGATTGCCAAGAATGATTTATATAAAGATATTAAACCTGGGAAATTGCTCACTAAAAGGTAAAGATGTTTTTCACATTACCTCGTCCGTAGGTGAAATGCCCAGTCTAGTTAACTTGATTCTTGCTGACAACACAGTATTAGGGGGTTCGGCTGAGCTGGGATCCCGTCCGTTGCGGCGAACAATGCACATTAACACTCTGAACCTGAGCAATTGCTCATTGCTATGGACAGACGTGAAATCCATTGGCCATACGGTGGGAGCCATTCCCGCACTGACTAACTTGATCCTTGGTGGGAACTCAGCATTAGGCGGATCGGCTGAGCTTTGGGCCCCGGACATCTCACGAATGCAGCACGTGAGGACGCTAAACCTGAGCAATTGCTCACTTCAGCATACCGATGTCAAACATATTGCCTTGTGTGTATGTCACATGCCCAATCTGACTGCCTTGATTCTAGCGGACAACGCGGCATTGGGCGGTTCAGCTTATGTTTGGTCCCGCCACTTGTCGCAAATGCGTGTTATACGGACCCTAAACCTGAGCAATTGCTCACTGCAAGTTGTAGATATTGAGCACATTGTCTCGGCTGTTGATGACATGACCGCACTGACTGACTTGATCCTTGCCAGCAACTCAGCCATAGGTGATTTACCTGAGTTGTTGACCCTGCATCCGACGTTAAGAAACCACGTGGCAAGTTAAAGTTCATAAATTGATGTCGAATTCAGATGTTAAGCGTTGCAACATATGCTATCACGTCGGCTGATGCAGGGTGTCTCAAAACAGTTGTGCAAGCTCATATCCTTTAATTTCTCAAAACTACTAATCATGAGTATCTCATCTTGATGGAGCATATTAATTATACACTTGTGTTTATTCAGTAAAAATTCCATGGAAATCCACTCAGGTAAACCAGAGATCTAACATATTGTAAAAAGCTATGGAGTTTTCACCCATTGCAATGGGATGGGATTCACACAATTAACACAATGGTTAACTTAATTTACATCGCAGTGAAAATGCCCATGACAGTCGGATGCACTGATATATCTAACAGTGTAAATTAAGGGATATGCTAGCACAAGTTTTTGGACACCCGTATTTGCAAGAATTGTGGAATAAAACTTACACGTTTGATGACATCAAGCTTTCTTGGAAGCTTGTGAATCTCTGCCTCTTCTTTTAAGCATTTTCACCTTCAACCGTTGTTAGAAATTGGGATCCAAAACACCCAGCACAGTATTCCTGGCCGATGCTTCGTCGGTTAAATTACGACTAAATTATTGCAGCAGCCATGAACTTCCATGACTTACGTGTGTGCATAGATATTTGTCCACGATTTCCTGACGCTATTTTGTTATATTCTCAAACCTATTTCGTGAGGTTGAGACTCGTAAATCTAAAACAGGCAGCCTAATTAAATAGTGTACATAGTTTAATATGCGTGCCCGATTGTGTTTCTATACATCAACGCAGATGAAAAATGCAAGTGGCATTTAATTGTGTAAATAAAAGGTTTATCGATATTTTTAATATGCTGTACAAATTATCAACAGTAATGTAAAAACACAGATTATCAGGAAGACATGATTCTTTAAGAAACCAAAATTTGTACAAGATACGAGGTTGGATTGGTTGCATTTACAAGATATTATGAGGTTGGATATAATTTGAATTGTGCATTTCAGCCAATTATACAAAGTAGCAGTGTGTCTGTGAAGCAAAAAATCCACAAATGTGATGAGTGTTTTTATACCGGTACTGAAGGAGAAATTGTATAATATAATGATTGTTCTAGAAACTTGTGCATTGGTAAAAGACAACTTTTGACAGCAGCTCACTTATGTGAGCACAACATTTGCCAATGCCACTGTTAATGAAACGTCTTGGTACAAAGTGGATTTTACCATTGACAAATTTCGAAATCATGACAGGAGGGCGTCTTACAGATTGTATTTAGTGCCACATTCCAAGTGCTGCAAGTTAGTAAACTCAGTCATTGTAATGCCATGACTAGAAAATCAATTGTTTGCTAGTCTTTGTTCATGGCATGGGCTATGACAGTTTACTTGCTTTTCCATATTTTTTTTGTTTACCGACATTTGTATCTTCCGCAATCATCCTTATGATATTTTTTTTCGTTTTGCTGCAAGAACATTTACTTTTTTGTGATCCGTGGAAAGAACTTTAAAACGGTGTTCGTGTTTAAATTTGAATTATTCTTGTGCTAAAAGTAAGCTTATTAATTGGGCTTTTATATCCTTGATTTTGAACGTGCTACATGCAGAACTTCATTAAATAACTGGTCCTGCCATTTGGGTTTCCTTTTTGACTCACCTTGGATAATCGAATTCTTTATTAACCCCAACTTTCCACATTGTAATTTTTTGGGTGTGGGACTAGATGTTGATTTCAAAGCTAATAACTTCAGAAACATCAATGTATATTATTCAATTATTGTGTACCTAAATTGTTTGTGTTTGTAATGTATTCAGATCTTGGATTTGTATGTAGGAAAACAACAAGTTTTTTCCAAGTTCATTTAACATCTTATTTGTTTGCTTTGTTTTTGGAGACTTAAAGGTTCATGACTGACAGGTGATATCTCACGCGGTTGACAATTTGGGATTGTTTTTTTCCCGTAATGAGTCCAACAATATTTAACTTCGATATTGAAGGGTCAAATTATCTAAGGAAGCCTTAAGAAGGACTTAAGTCGAATCTGGGTATTGTCATGCTTAAGATCGACTCCTGTCTACATGAGTCAAACTGGTCAGGTTAATACGAATCATTTAGTTTAGCGGCACAAATCGCAGGGGTAGTCGAGTCGATGGCGGGAGTCGATTACGGTCGAAGTTTGTTTTGGGTGGAGTCATTTTATGACTCTGTCGTAAGGCCAGTTGAGACAATATAAATTTCTAAAGAATGTATGTAAGTCTGGAATTAATATATTTAAAATTGTTTGATAGTTCATATAATTATGTTGCAAGTGACAACCTGAGCAAGAACACCTATTGAAGGAAATTTGGGAGCATACGAGACAATATCTTTCTATTTACACTTCAACTAACATTTATAAATCAATATTTGTAAATGTAAGTAATTTTTTTAGCTTACTAATGAAAATACTTTAAGCCAAGCCAAGGTGAATATTGAGCAATTTATGGTTATTTTATGGTTGAGACATTACTTTTTATATAGTTCTGGTATCAATTGAAATAGTTTGAAACAAATAGACAGCTTAGCTCGTATAAAAACGAACCATTAGTTTTGATAGTGTCATTGCCAAATTTTCTCCTCACTATATTTGAGAAATCAAACATTATAAACATCAAATATTAAAAAAAACACTAGATTTGAAATAAAGCAGGCATGAAAACAAGTTCATGGTGATCAAAGGATGTTTCTGAAAAACTCTTACTTATCCAGGTCTAGAAATGACCCATTCTAGTTTGCACTGTAAATACGTTGAGCACAACACTTTTGGGCAATGTTATGAAGTTACCTCATTGTTGGTTATTCGGGTATGTAGAAATTGACCAACACACTGTTGGGAAGAATGTGCCCAAGAGTGTCGGTTATTGGTGTTTACCCAAATTGGTAAAAATATAACCAACGTATTTGCCCAACATGTATGTACAGTAGGCCTATGTCAAAAAGTAATTCTGCTTCGTGTATTTGCTTCAAGCACTCTGCTTAATTGAGACACTCCATGAAATAATGACTACGTCAGGGGGAATTTGTATGGTGGTTCTAGAGGGGCATCACAAATAGTGAATATTGACGTAAAAATGCACGACAACATTCACAACTTGCCCCAATTCGCGAATAACATTGATGTCAATATTCGCGTCAAAAGTTTCACGACCTCGTTTTGGTTGCAATTTTTTTATTGACGTAAATATTAACGAACTTGCCCCAAATCGCGAATAATTGTGACATCAATATTCACGTCAAAAGTTTTACGACTTCGTTTTGGTCGCAATTTTTGTTTGCCTGCGAATGATTATTTTTTAGCAAGCTAGACATTCTGTGGGCGAGATAATTGTGTCAAGCGGCTGTATTTACCCCCCCCCCCCAAAAAAAAAAACCCCAGACGCCTGGTTAAGAACGCACACACAACACAAGTGTTAATGCTTCGTTGTGCACTCATGGTGTGCTGACTGAGCTAAGTATATAGTCCCAGTTTCGCTCGTTTTCGTACATTTTGTAAACGAGAATGGACAAAAAACATATCGGAAAACAGTCTCGATATGATACAAAGTATTAGCACAGCTCGCGAGATGTAAAGTACTTTTTAAGTTACATACTAAGTGTAAAGTATGGAGGTGGGACAATTGAGGTCAGTCACCTAAGGTTATACAGGCAACATCTGAAATAGTTCAATTGACTTACTGCATCACCATTTTCTACTGTAATCCTATAGATTAGATGCTTGGCCTTTTAATTTGTGAAGGCCAGGCACTTGATGAAGTATGGAGGAATCATGCAACATATAATAATCACCTAAAGAGTAAGGTAAACAGATCAGGGTTTTGGCATATTTTGACATTTGCATCCTGTCTTGTACACAGGTAGGCCTATACAAAAAGAAGACGACAAAACAAAAACAAATACAAAACATAAAATAAAGTTTATACATTTGCATTTAGGAAGTAATATTGATGATTTAGTTGGGTATTGTGTCCGACATTCTGGTTTATGCATATTATTGTTATTGTTTTTTGTTTGTTTTATTAACGGGTGAAACTCTCATTCAATTTTCTTACTGAAACACATATATCTTCATTCTTAATCAACTGTCACTATGATTTCAAACATGTCTTTCGTGTTATCTTGTCGCCTTTACTCATAAGGGGTTAATGAAATAGGCAATTTCTTCGGTCTACTCTTGGCATATATTTGTATTATCACACACTGAAAATAGGACAAGACCCACATGTTTACGTGAGGGGATTTCCAATTCGTTATTTCAAAATTGTCTGCAACTGCAGGGATCCCCCCTTTTTTCGAAGTTTCAGTCAATATCAATTGTAAACATTGACGGGTTTTTGCGTTATTGGCATTCCTCTGAAAACAAGTAGCCAGTTCAATGGAAAACGCAAATTCATTGTATGGGCATTTTTGGCATTTATTTACGTCAGGGAAATTCCAGTATGGTATTTCGACATTTGCAACTGGGACTTTTTCTCATGATTTTATTATGAAGTCATATTTAGAGAGACTGTAAACAACTTCCTGAGGCGTTCTGGTCGGATTGACGTTCCATTGTTAAACGGAGCATTCCGCGCCGTGGTATAATTTGCCTGACAATAGGTGCTAAGTTCAATGTGAAAGGTCATACCTGACTCAGCAATCCGGCTACCTGTGTTACTTTCTAATTCGATGTAGGGACAAACATTTTTTAATGTCAATTTATTAAAACGGTACCACAAACTGCAGTGTAGACAAAAAGATTGAAAGGCATTCTACAATGGAAGAAATATGTTAATTGAACAACATCGTAAAAAAGATTGAAAGTGCAGTTCACTGAGTAATGAGGTAACAATATAAGGTTTAGAACGTTGCTTATGATTCTATAGTTTTATTCACGGCTGGAAATATATAGTATATGTAGTAATAAAACAGATAGCTGTCGCTTCGAGATGAAATGAGCACTTGTCGCCTTTTTTTTGAACAGGTGTTTTAGATTTTGTGAATTTTCCTATGACCCAGGTCTTTATACTAACCAAATATAGACATTAAAATGTATATCCCGTGCTCTTCAAAAAATATATTTGTTTATCCTAAAGAAGTTCAATTTGTTTGTTTTGTTTAAAACACACCATACTCTATTCCCATGTTGGGGTTGTGTATAAACCCACTGACAAAGGGCTTTAATTTTTGGCACAAATGAGTCCGCCCTTCGAGAGCCGAACTATTTTTCTGTATGGCAGTGATAACTTTAATTGGGTGATGACATAAATCAATAACTAAACGTTGAGGGATTTTTTTTTCGTTCGATGTCTCATTCAAAAGTGAATAACACTATATTGCTAGGAAAATAGAAGCTAAAAAAATATTTTCGAGGTGAAACTCGATAAAAGAACGGGGAACGCATCTTTTAATTTGCGATCTCTAAATTGAATACTTCCAAGTTCCAACCCAAAACACTGTGTCCTATAAATACCTGCCGTTCATTCAAACCTCAAAACACAACTTTTGATTTCAAATGTATACAACGGATAATTCCTGCTCGGTAAGAACACCTGTCCTGGCATCAGACCGAATTCCTTTTTTTTTGGTTTGAAACAAGTCTATTTCAGAGCCTATTTCTAATGATCCTATTTTCGGGCCGCGCACCCGCCAAACAGTCGACAGTATTGTGCCCCGACTACGGCAATGTGGAATTTGTTTCTGTCAATGTCTTCGTTGCAGTTAATTTGCTTTAAGCCACAATTAAACTATTCATTACACTTGTGAATATTAACAATCATAAAGAAGCAACAAAATCGATCTGAAGCGTCTTCGAGTAAATACGTTAAGTCTGTCATGAGCTAATGTGGCCCCATCATGCCGGCGGTTATCTCCGGGTTCAACTTCAGCAGCATGAAACAACAGATAATTATTCCCCCTGGATGAGATGCCAGTCCATCGCAGTCTACTCCCCAGCAAATGCCAGTACCTATTTATATTTCTGGGTGGAGAGAGGCAAGTGTGGGTGAAGTGGCTTGCCCAAGGACGCAACATTACCAGCAGCTGTTTTCGAACCCCTGACCTATATAACATTGCCCATCCAAGGTGGACTAGGAGTTTTCCGACCAATACCATACTTATTTTCACCGTATTGTGCTACTACTAAAAACTTACCCTTTTTTAAATGATACACATCTTGCCTCTATGCCTACATTCTGACAGGGGACTTTGGGACAAGATATATCTGCATGTAAATTTGAGGATGTAACCTAAATATTCCTGTCTTGAAGAGGCCGACAAAAATCGACACAAAGGATCATCTATGAAACTTGTTAATGGAACTGCTTTATGTTAAAAAAAAAATCGGAAAGAAATTTGCAACCTGACCCCACTTCAGCGGTTGTGTACAAAGTCTATGGAGTGTCAAGACAGTATTTCCTAACAAGATTTGAAATGTTTCTCAATCCCAGATTCAGGTATTATCATCATTATTTGCAACGACTTACCTTCATTGAGATGAAATGAAGAAAATACCAACGTCAGGTTGCAACATTCTTTCAAAAATTTCAAAACTATCAATCTATTATCCGAGCACCTGTAAAAACTTAACCACCATTTCTACTCGATGACAATTAATAGGTGCATGTGTTCTTGTAACATTCCTTACGGATTGGTACTTTCAATTTTTGTTTTGACTGCTGTTCAACATTCTCTTAAAAACGTTGTTGTCCACACATTTTTCTTTCAGTAAAGTTGTCAATTTGACAGGTTTTAAAAATCGTGAAATTTCTTGCAAGAGATTTCCTTATATTGCCTATATTCCCAGTTTCGATAGTGAAGCTAAAGCAGGTTTATAACATGGAATGACTAACAGTTTTCAGTTCAAAATAAGACTTCGTGTTCCATGAAGCTTTCTACAAATAATAGGTCTGCCACTTTTACAAAAAAACTGTTCTCAAACGGTCTCAACCAAGTATGTAAACACCTTCAATCGTGGACCCCATATTGTCCTTTTGCTTGTACCACTAATTAACCTTTTAGGTCGTCAATTGTTCACCTTCGGGAACTGTGAACCCTGTTGTTCTCTATTGTTTAATGTCCCAATGCATAAACAAACCCAATGTATGAAATAAACGGGGGCTTTATAAGCAGAAAATCGTGTGCTTAGCAGCGGCTTGAAATTGGGCACTGGTAATTTCAGTTAATTTATGCATGTTGTTGCACCCATCTTGAAAGGGTCACATCGTCCAGAAATGTATCTGCCTAAGATGGTTTACTTATGGTTTTCTTCGTTGAAACCGATTACAAGGTTTTTTTTTCAGCATTATATTTCCCCCACTTGCGATTACATATTAACTTGTTCTATTTCATACACTAAATTGTTATTTTCAGAATTTGTCTTCTTTGCATTAAGTTTTTGAATACCTTCTGATTATTTTCCCAAACAATGTCATATAGCAAATCGTTGACTCGTGTGTGCATTTTTTTGCCAGTTCGTTACCTAATAGGGTAGGAATTTCCACGGAGTATTTCCTATTGCAAATGTGAAATGTGAGTTTAATCTTTAGAAACTACTTCCACTCGAGTAAAGTGAATTTTCACTCTTTGGAATATAGAGAGTATCGAGAAAGTGTCATCTGTTATTAGATGGCATTATTTGTAATGATTTTTCATGTAAACCAAATGTTACGAAATCAATAAAAATTATTCAGAATAACATATATGTCGTAAACACCAGTGTGAAATTACCATGGTTTTAATATGAATATAATTGTATGCACTGTATCAATTTAAGATGTGCTTATAGATTATATATACTTATATAGCATTTAAATAGTTTGTGTGATAAACGTAAATGACAGGTATAACTATATGTCGTATTTTATATGAAAATTAATAATAAAAGCAACCCGGCCTTCTACGTTCTCTTCAGTTTACTGGGCATTCACTCGTTAACTAGTTACGTAAATCATCCGCCGTTTTCTCAATTTATAATTGTATACAATTTCGTTTAAACTCACTTATCTATTTATTTTTAAAAAATCTTTAGACGTAAACATATAAAAACAATCCTGGTTGTACATGGGCTGTCTAGGAAATACAAAAGTTAAAAACTGTCATCCAAAGATGTGTATAACCAGACACCTGACAACATAAAATAACAATAAGGATAACAAACATAAAAACAGAAAAGAAATCAAATACAAAACCATAGGCCTATACACGATAAAAACAAGAATACATGTAAATCAAATTAGGTTTTGCCCTTCAGCGACGTTTCTTTAACGGGTAACACACTGAGTATACAGTGTTTAAAAAACGTCGGTGAAGGGCAAAACCTAATTTGATTTATATCACCCCGACGCAAAATTCCATCAGATAAGAATACATGTACATCGAAAAACATGATATAAAAAAAAATTAAAAATAAAATAATGAAAAAAGTAAAAATGAACCAGCAAATAAGCAAAATTTATTTTAAAATAATCAAATTTATAAACACAAAAAAGGAAACCAAAGGGACAAAAGAAAAAAAAAACAAGACCAGACAATACGACCCAATAAACAAAATCAGTGAACCGGGCATAAAAGGATACACATAAAGCCACCAAAAACACTAAGAGTAAGACACCCCAATGAAAAAAAAACGACATCCGATTATTACTCACATTTGATTATTACCCTCACTCTGCTTTTGATTGACTTTGAATCATAATTAAAAGTCGTGAACTTTAATTTCTATGCAAAGGAATCATTGTTTCCCCGCCTTATTAATTGGTGGCTTTTCAATATATCCCTTCCTTTTTGGCTTACTGTTTGTTCTTCCCATTTTATTTGTTTAGCTCCTGTTTGTGACGTACAAGTTTTCAGTCCGGTGTATTACACGTAACAATGTCAAAATTTGGAATGCCAGTTTTGTATGAGCTTAAAATACGGGCAATCTCAATGTGCCGTGTCATTATTACTTCTTAATACTTAAATAATATGCGTGTCCAATTTTACTTTTCTTCTCTTACGTTTTTAATAAAAAAAAGTCTTTATTCTTTTCACTCTGCATGGTAAGTTTTCTATGCAATTCTTATTTCTGGAAGTATGTTTGTTTTGTAACTGGGAAATCAGAAATTACAAAGCACAATTAAATACTATATAAAACGCGTACAAATCAACCAAGAAACCAAAGTCATGTGATGCCGCGATAAAATGAATTGCATTTTATCAAAACATCGTTTAAAGCTATAGTCCATCATTTGCAGCTATCCGAAAAGTGGCTGGCGTAATTATTGTTGAAAAACATACTTGGTTGAAAGATAGTAAGGGGTAGTAAGGGGTAGTACTAAACTCCCTGTGAAATTATTCTTTCTGGAAAGCTGTCATTTTGAAGTAATCAACGAAAGAACGCCTTTCCAACGGTGCTTCTTAAGACGCACCGTAGGAAAATTTAAATTAGTAGTTCGTTTTGTTATTCGGCGAAGCGCGCGCAAGCATTGGCACGACGCACACGCACCCCTGGTTGCTATAATTCGTCAGATCAGTGCGCGACATCGCGTAGCTGCATTCGGCTCAGCGAGAACGTGTCTCGGACGCTGAATTCAGGCGCAATTCCAAACATGATTCAGCAACTTTTGATTTGAAATTGAGATCCTAGAATGCTGTTTTTCTCATAATATACAGCTGAAGCTGAGCTGAAACTCCATCAGGTTAGTTGTTCAGCACCCCTCTTTAGATTCTGAGCACTTTTGTTGCTTCAAACGAACAAAATGCACAAATTACAAATGATGGACTATAACTTTAAATACCCACCGACCACAGAAAGCTGTTTTTAATTCAGATCAATTGATATACAATTGTAAATTACTGACAATAGAATAATATTTCTTTGAAAAACGAAAATAATTTTAAATTTACGGTTTGCAAGAATTATAACCCAAGGCTCACATACAGAAACATATACCCGCTTTATTTTAATATAGGTTTTCCCTGGCTATTTTAAAACATTAAGCATTCGAATTCACCGTTTTTGATATTCAAAGTCTTCCATCAACATCAATTTAGTGCATTTCCAATGTTTAATTTCGTCTCGTCAAACAATTTCAATTGTTGTTCAATCGGATTCAATCCACGAACACCCATTTTCGGCGAAGAGTATTCGATTTTGTCGCGTCTTTGCCGAACAGTTTTATTCAGAAATCAAATTCATCTTTTGCCACACAATGTAATGATAAGTTCGTTCAATTTCGTAACAGTTCATTGCGACATCCTCTGCAGAAAACATAAAGGTCGCAGAAGAGGATATTTTCCCCACTGTTTTTCTGTTATTTCCCTGTTATTAATAAATATATAGGCGTATTGCTTGTTTCTTTTCAATCGATTTTCTTTAAAACACATTTTTATAGTCTCATTATACAATGTAACATAGAAAAATTAGTATCATCGACTGTTTTTTTTTTTACATGGTCGTCTTTATTTTTTTACTCGTGTAATGCCCAAAGTTGCAGCCACTTGGATGTAGTCCATGGCATCGTGTTCAAAGGATTCAATAAGTTGTATCTTGTCTTGGTTTATACCCTCGGACACAAGAAACAGGGCAAATAACACACGCTTGACTAATTTACTTAACAACAGTTTTAAATTGATTGGCATAAGACGAATTTAATCTCTGAATGCTGCCATTTTGCTACAGCTTAGACGAATCTGATCTGTAATGACGACTATTTTTGACACTGTGTTTAAATGTGGTGACAAAACTTTGAAATTGAATGGTATATGATTAAATCGCTTTGGTAAAATCGTGACCAGAATTTTTTTTCTCAGACGAAATTGAATGTTAGAGTTGGTGAATTTGAATGAAAAATGTTTTAAAATAGCCGGAAAACCTGTACACAACATCAGCATTTCTGACCCTATACATTTCAAAAGTTAGCCATCGAAAGGTTCCCGTGTCATGAAACTAATTAGATATTATAGAAAGCGAGTAAGAATAATGGCATGTATATACCACATGACAGGGTAATATAGAATGAGCCAAACGCCAAAGCGAATGTATAATATCAGTCCTAAAATATTTAGATAAGGTCATATACCGGGGAATGTGTTGTAAGAAAATTCAGGGGCAACATTCAAATTGTTAGCAAAGAGCTATTTTCAATTATCAAAACGCATTCAAACAAAATTACAATTCATCGCAATAAATTTTGTTCAGGAAATTATATACAAAAAAAAAAAAAAATGAGTATTTCAAAAACATTTCTCTTCGTGGTTGTTTTGACTCGACTTCAAAATGAAAGACTGAATTCATTTCCTCTGAATACTTTGTACTCTTTAAATGAAAAACAGAAAGTTTATGGTTTAAAACGGTGGAAAGTGTATTGTACAGCATCAGACATAATAAAAACAAAACACGTTTTTATAGACTCTCTGGCCAAACAGCTGAAGAATTATGCTCAAATATGGAATCTTAATACTGAAAAAAATACAAAATACAAATCTTGTAATTTCACCTACAACACCTAGGAACCTAATACGCTGTTTACATATCGGCTTTTATAATCACTTGTTTCATGGAGATTTGGTTTTGGAATTCAGTTTATACTGCCACCTAGCCAAATTTCCACGTTCTTACTATCCATCTATAAAAATAAAAAACCTATACTATAAAAATAAAAATTAAGGTATTGAACAACGTTTGCTCACTTTCTCGCGGTTTTTAGATGTTCTTCGTGCAGGAATCACTTTATAGATAGGCCTATAAAGACTTTTCTCTTTTTTTTTTACTACTTTCAACTACAAACTAGCTAATATTCAGTAGAATTAGAATGAAATTGCATTGATACATTAAAGTATAAAGATTTCAAATTATAAGTGACTAAGTTCACGTAACAGGCATGACATTTTTCCAGACTTTTTTCTCAATTCAAACTTTTTTAATCTTAGAGGAAGATATTTTCAGCATAGCAGGAAATGCATCTTTTAGACCTTTACCCCTTAGAGCCGCAAGACCAAAAAAATTACGCAGTGGACCCACATGGAGATTTTCATACCACCCAGTTTTTTATGTCAATAGCCCCCTCCTGCAAGCCCAAAACAATTTTAATCACCATAAATGGTGAATTGGAGTTCCAGACAAGACTTAGATGGCCATTTGATGTTATCTTAGAATTTGTATGTCCGTTTATATCCGGTTTTCTATTATTCTTGGGCAATCTCATTCATGAAGAATAAGCTTAATCATAATATTCCCGATAGGTAGTATACATGCATAACGGTAACAAAATAGTTCAACATGCAATACATCATAAAATTATCTGCTCTTCTGAGAATATTTTCGTTATTTACAATATTCGCAGTTTTCCATTCTGTACAAATAGTGGCATATCGTCTATGTCGCATGGTTCCACCTTGTAGGCCCTATCGTATTTCAGAATATTTCCCTTTTAAAAAAAAGTATACATGAGTTTCGGTTTTTGGAGGTTCTGTGGAAAAACGATTGTGTATTGGTTTGTTTCTAGCACGCTGCATGTTTTCCTCGTGGTGTTAAAGGTTTGATTGCTCCTTTGCTCGAATTCAAGGATTACAAGCAAAGGTCTCATTATGTAATCACTGCATTCGTGTCCGAGCCGTTTATATAATGGTTGGCCCATTTGGGTTATCCCGTCTTATGCTTAGACCAACGCGAAGCTTCTTGAGGTGTTCCAACCCTTCCACATAGTGCAACCACGATTCTGACTCTTTAAGGCCAGTGTTCCCCAAAAGATCAAGGTTGGTCAAGTTTGGCATATTCTTTGCGCATTCTGCGAAGCATCTCACGTCGTCCGACTCAAGTGAGCATCTGCTCATGTCAAGACTCTGAATCTGATTCATTAAACACAGGTGGCGGTGCCAGAACTGACCTGATCCACCCAATGCCTGATTGCCACAAAGGGTCAAGTCAGTCAAACTTGTCATAGCAGCTAAGGCCGGCGCAATGTGTTCAACATCTTCACATTGCAGTGAGCAATCTTTCAAGGTCAGCCTATGTACCTGTAGTATTTGTGAAAAGTGATGGGACCACAACTTGGCCGACCCACCCAGTGCTTCATTACCGAATAGGTTAAGGTCAGTCAGACTAGGCATGTCACTTACTGAGGAGGCAATGTGTCCAATGTCTGAGGCTTGCAGGTTACAGATCGCTATGCTAAGTTTTTGGATGTGTTTCAGGGATTTTAGATGAGGCGCCCACTGCACAGCTTGACCACCCAGCTTTTCAGAGCGATATATGAATAGTTCAACTAAACCCACGTTGCTATTCAGTGACAGTAACATTCTGCTCAGATTAGAATGATCCAAGGGGCAGCTGCACAGAAACAGTCGTGTGAGATGTTTCATGTGGCTCAGAGCAAAATCCAAGGAATTCACCGAATGAATCTGATTAAGAAGAATGCATTTGACGTGCGCCAGCAATTCCTCACATTTCTCTGACCCACAGACGATCTGCAGAAGGTAAACTAGGCTATGAAAATCTTCGGTGTTACTTATTTTGGTGTTTGACGGGATCATTTTTGTTATATCGGGTACATGTGGCATTTTATTTGAGTTACTGTCGAACAAACAACTTCGACTGAGTGCTGCAATTGCATCAAAAACTGGGTACTCTTTCAAAGAATTATCCAGCTGTTTCAAGACTGAGGCCAAACACTGCTCATTGTCAACGGAACAAAAACGAAGTAGGTATTTCAGGGAGTTAATGCTCTCAACTGATGCGCACACGAGCTTTAATGACTCTGTCAACTCATTCTGCCGATTTGAAGCTTGTAGACTCTTCAAGTATGCTGCTGCACAATATTCCTGAATTACCTTATGCACGAATTGTGTATTGTTGTGAGTCCTCAGGGTTTTGAAAACTCGATATTGTGTTAGGATGCCTGCCTGTAGTGCGACGTTTAGCGCATTTGGTTCAAACTCATCTTCTTGAAATGACAGTTTCAGGTCGTGATCGAGGAGACCACGCAGAGCAGTTTTTCCTATTTCGAGCAAAACGCCTTTTTTTGTTAGAACTGGTAAGTCTAATACAGCTAACCTTCTCGTGAGCATGTACTCAACTGCCTGTTCAAAGAGGCGTGGCGTTGTTTCTGGAAGTTTTTTATTCTTCCTCCACAACATACACATTAGCAGCAGCAGCAATGGTTTTTTCGCCAAATCACGCAGCTCGGAGGAATTGTCAATGATTATCATGAGTTGCTTTCCAATGTTGGGATTCATATGGAAAAATCTCTTGACATACTCCTGTACTTTGTCTATAGCAAAGCCCATAACCTCGACATGTATGCAAGGATTTTGTATCAACGATCCTGTCGTAAGTCTGTGCAGATGAGAGGGGCGGGTTGTAACACCAAAGAAACATCCCCGATATTTTGAATTATTAAGTGCTCGTAGGATTGAACCAAACCGAGCCCTTTCAAGGGTTTGCGTTCCTAACTCGTCAAAACCGTCCAAAAGGACCAGTACTTCGCTTTCGTTGTCTTTTATAATTCTGTCCAGTTCATCGCTTGATACCCCCGAATCACCAAGGAGCTGATCATGTATCGAATCCACCAAGTCTGAACTTTGGTCAAGGGCACCCATCCTTAGTACAAAGACAAGTTTGAACCTAGTGAGAACCACACTTGACCCTTCGGCCCAATCATAAGCTATCTTATCAATAATAGTTGACTTCCCTGCACCGCCCTCGCCGATGAAAATAACGCGCCTAATGATAACTGCCTCACTTGTCTCTGCTTGGAATATTCTGTTATACTCAGTTGAATTTATAATTTCTTCCTTTTGCTTATCAGTGGCACATCCATTTACTTCCGCTGCAGTGTCTTTTATGATCAATTGTAATATTGTGTGTATGCGCTTCGTATGCATGGTATCATCGTCAACCTGCGGCATCAATTGAACATAACCACAATGATTCTTGTACCATTCCACTAAAACCTTTCTAATCTTGTCTAAGGCTTCCTTCGAATTTGGAGGACGCTGTAATTGCTCTTCTATGGATATAAAACAAAAGATGTGAACGTTAATAAACAATTGCAGTTGCCGCTTGTAGTGAAAAGAAGTTTGGTATTTCGTGAGGAAATGAGGAAATGCGATTCACTATGCGTTGGTAACGCATTATAATTTGTTTGTGGCAAGCGAACCGAATCCTACAAATAGTTTTGTCCGTGCATTTTATAAAATCTTATCAACTAAGCCCTCATACTTAAACATTGCAGTCGAAATAAACAGTATGCAATGTGAGTGCCTACCTGTGGTTCTTGGATTGAAATTCGAATGGTCCACTGGTCCGACAAAAACTGGACCGCTTGGATAGTGGACAACCACTGTTGAATAAATATAAAATGAACAAGCAGTGGCATATGCCGAAGTAATAAACAAAACAATTAGACAATCAAATTAACCCCATCTCAATCAGTTTTAGTGCCTTACATGAAGCGGAGTAATAATTGTGTTGCTTTAAATGAAAACAAAAAATGCACAGAAAGCAAACAATTATTTACCTTGACTGACACCTGGAGATAAGGGTTCTGGACTTGCGGCTTGGTTAGCAGTGTTGCCACTGCTCTGATCTCCGTTGTCGGCTGGATAATTATAAGGTGAACAACTCTTACTGATAGTATAAACAAGCTGCTAAGTTTTTGGTTTACACTGTCGCGAACGGCGCAGACTGGTATGCGTGTCTATGGACCTTAGTCAAGCTGCCACCATTTCAGTCATATTCCTTGTATCCAAAAACCGAACTGAATTTAATTTTTTTTTGTGCAAAAAGAACCAGACTCTTTTCCTTCCAGATCCAGCCTTGCTTTGGTTACATTGATTTGAATGGCAAAAGACTTAAGATGGCCGCTACATGTTGTCGGTCTAATCTTCATCAGAACAATATGTTGTGTAGAAAATAGTGTGAATGTGCGTGACCCACTTGGTAACCAGTGGCGTATCCAGCTTTTGGTGTCGGGGAGGGGCGGGGCGGTTGGCAACCGCAACCGCACATCTGTGTCAAAATGTAGACATTTTGTTTCTCCGGACACTTAACTAGCCTCCGTAAAATAAAAAAGCCGGGTTCCCATTTTCCAAATAGGGGCGCCCTTCAAAACTGACCATTATTATGCATATTGGAAAATATACGCCAATTTTCACGGCGCATTGCAATGCTTTAATAATATAAGGAGCTTTTTTCCGTGTCAGAACTCCCTAACATTTTATGAAAATAGTTACTGAAAAAAAAATCTTTTAAAAAAATCCTCAAGGGGATACGCCACTGAGGGTGACAGCTTAAGTCATGCGCTGCCTTAGCTTGCCTGGTGTGAAGTAGATTTGGTTTGCTCGCCTCGTTTGATATAGTAAGCCCAATAGTGGAAATTAAAAAAGGGATCTTCACATGATGCAATAATTACCTGGTTCAAATACCCGGCATGCCTGATCGTAGCTACTACGCGGTATGTTCACCTGGATGGCCAAGGTGCTGCGGTTCTCTGGTGTCAATTCTTCAGTGATGAACGTTTGTGTCAGTGTATTTGCCAGGTCGTTGGAGGTGTACGAAGCCCATAGCTTGTCCAAACCCTCACGGCTGTTAACACGCGCGATAAATTTGATACATCCATCCTCGACGCCGTCAACCTTTACAATAGTTAGCCCTAAACATTCCTGGGATATAGACTTCAGATATCCTTCTTCGTCTCTTACCAACTTTAAATCCACAATAGCCCTTAAAATCCGTGTCAAGCGAACGTCTTCCTTTTCATCTCTTGTTACACGTGCTAACACTGGTACCTCTGCAGAAGAAAAAGTCCCCCGAGACAACCAAAACATAATTCCACTGAAAAAAGAATCATCTTTGACCTCACAACGGTTACGTACGTGTTTTTTCCTATTGCATCTATATCACATAACGCATGTTGTTGCTGGTATTGTATTTGCACATTTCGCTGTACTAATAGTGAAATTGAAAATAATGATGCTATTTTTTTTCTACGTAATTCGAGAATGGGGGAGGGATTGGGATGACATAAATCAAAATTCGAAAGCAGGACGGGATGGGGGATCGGAAGGAGGGGGAGGAAGGGTGGGGGGGGGGAGGATTTGCTGGACACCAAATGACACTGGGGCGCTGTTCATGGTGATTCGTTGTTATGTCCCCTAATCTGAACAGTATCTTCCTGAAATGATATCACAGCAACAACGCCCTCAGTTGTCCGGAAAAACACGGACATTCAAATGTTTAAAAAAGTGCACTTTTCAATAACATTAAGCAAAAAGTTTTTAAAAAATAGTTTTCATACATTTATAAGTAAAATTGTTGAACAAAATGTGTTCCTGAGAAAAAGTCATCACTTGGACCCTTGAAATGTACTTACCACGTTCCCTAACACCTCCCATCAGACCAGAAACAAGACGTAGCTCTATGTTGGTATCTTGCTGAATCCCACATTCCTCAAGGGAGACGGCATCAGAAAGCTGATAAAAGAGATAAGACAGAAAAGTAGCCAAGACTTATCAGCCCTTCGGAGAACACATTTTATCACATGATTGATAAAAGTCATTATACTCAACGCAAACATAATTATTGGTTTGAGTATGTAACATTTATAATGTTGCATTCTTTGTTGATTGATTGTGTGGATAGTGGTCATTGGTATCACTATATAGTGGTTATTGTTATCACTGCTCATTGTGGAGTTATTATGGTGAACAGGGGTATCGCCTAAGGTTTGCCCTACTTTTTTGGTATTCCGGTAAACTTGTAACTTGTATGTGCACAAACCTCCAACGACCGTTGTATTACAAGTTTACCGGAATACATGGTCATGGGCTTATCACTGAATATATGTAGTGGTCATAGGTATCACTATCTGAATACATGTAGTGGTCATGAATCATTATCTGAATACATGTTGTGGTCTTAAATTAAACATGAAGCTGTGTTACACAACCACTCAACTTAAGTGTCTGTCTACCTTAATTGGAGTTTGAGTATAAGCACTGAGATTGGTGCAAGTGACATGAAGCATTTTATTTCTAAAGGAAACATGATTCTTTAAATTAACCTACTTCAATGTTTCGCATGGTGAAAAGATGCTGGTTCTTCAGGTTGACTCCCATTTTGTCTTGCAGTAATTCTTTTAAAGTAGAGATAGTGGTTGATGGATGCAGTTGCAGACATAAAGGGGATCGCAACGGACTATTCACAAAAACCTGGATCGGGCGTCCTCCCTTCTCTTCACTGTAGAAGTAGAAGAATAGGGAGGTATTTCATCCATTAAAAGACATCGTGTTTGAAAACATTGTCAAAAGATATTTTACTCCTAGCGTGTGTTTGGTCTATGTATTCTGTGGGCAACAAGATGGGGGTATTACTTAAGAACGTTACTTCTAGTTAGAGCTAGAGATAAACTTACTTAGACATTTCATTTAGATGAGGTAACAGTAATTGAGATAATAGAGGCATTTCATTAACGTTTTCTCAAAGAGACGTAACCTGTGATAAGCTATAAAATAATGACTATAGAAGGGCTAGGAAAGCCTGCTAAAACACTTCAACAAACACTTTACGTGGGAAGTTCTTTTCACATGCCAGAGAGAAGTTCTAACAGAACAAAAGAGATCCGTTCACACCTGTCTCTCTGGTCTGTTGATACTGAGGAGGTTCGAGAGTTCGAAGCATTAGCAGATTTCCCTTGCCTCAAACTGTCTGTGCTTCTCTCTCCCTTGGGGTGATTGAACTTAGCGGCAGCCTCCTCCTTTCTTCTTCCTATCAAAATAATAGTATATAAACGAAATGATTACAAGTTGAAAATGTAAAAAGTTGCTTAATTTTATTACCTATGATTTCATCAGTGTTTGTTTATTTGTTTGTTTGCAGACCATTCTCATTTCGCTTTACCAAATCGAATTGATAATTCAAATATTCGGTATTTTATTTCCAAATTGATCTAAAGTAGATATTTGAATATAAGATGTCTCATGCCATTGTGAATTTGACAACATAACTTCCAACATCCTAAAGCTATTTGTGCTATTTACCTTTTGCATTCGAGACATCAGGAACCTTAGCCTCTTGGTGCTTCTCGCTAGATTCATTACGGATAGGTTGATCAATTTGGAGATTCTTAACACTGGTCTCTTCTTCGGAATGTCCTGTATTGAGATATGTTATTGATTCATTACAAATATTTTTTTAACCATGAATCAGCAGACATTACTTATTTAACCTCTTTGTTTCTACTTTTCGAAAGCTCGTTGAAGAAAAATCTCTCAGTCCATATGAACAGATGTTTTCCACAATCGTGGGAGTTTGTACATAATGTCAAGGTGTGTCGGTGTGAAAGAAACATCTGTCTGTAATTTTGGTGGTAAAGTTTAATACTGAGTGGGGGTGTTTAACATGTTTCAACATTGTTAAAAACGAGTGTCTTGGTCAGCGCCTAGCTATTAGTCTTTACAACAAAGTGAAATATATGCCATCTTATTAAACATTGCAGCATGCTTGGCAGTTATAATGTCAACTAATTTTACCAGCGTATCATGAAAAGAGCATTACAACTTTTCTTGTGTAACCGTACTTCTTTTGATTGTCGTTGCATGTCGCTGCAGGATTTTGTTCTTTCATCTCGGTCATCAGATTGTGGTGTCATTACTCCTTCACTGTCTTGTGTATTTTTATTTTTTTTTTGACAAGAGAGTGAAGAAACAATTTTGCGAGACACAATTTCATATACTAAACTTAACGTCCGCATGAGCGTCTTCTTGCCTGTGTCGAGCTTGAGGATGCAGCCCATCTTATTCTCACTGATAAACGATTGAAGTAAATAACAGGAAATATTTTGCTTGCGAAACTGCACACTATTTCGTATTTAACCGAAATGTGAACTTTTATTGATATTCGTACCTTTAACAGTAGACGAATGAGATTGCCCAGATTTTTCGGGGTATTCAGAATCGTCTTGTCTGTCACAATCAGCTGTTTGGGAGTCTGATCTGCTTTCTTGATTAGCATGTTGAGATGTGGTGTCAGGCATGTTTCGTTTTTGCCCTACACAATATTGAAAGACACTCGGTATTTTAATAGTCATTCAAAAAATAACTTGTTTTTTTACACCATTTCAAATCAACATAATGTATTTATTTCTAAATTCAATTAATGAAACATTCTTTATATATTTATTCCTCGACCTTATAATACAGGGTGAGTAAAAAGAACCCGAAACCCAAATGTCAGGATTATTGCTTTAGTGAAGTTCTGCATGTAGCACTTTCAAAATTAAGAATATGAAAGACCAATTCATAAGCTTTCTTTTAGTAAAAGTATCATTCAAATCACTCATGTAAGTTTTAAGTTACGGAATATTAAACACAACAACCGATTTGAATTAGGCCTTCTTGTACTAAAAGCAAGCTTATGAATTGGGCTTTCATATCTAAGAATTTAAAAGTGATGCATGCAGAACTGAACTTAAACAATAGTCCCGACATTTGGGTTTCGATATTTGTGACTCTTCCTGTAGAGTCTTTGTGCGTTCTTTTAACAGGAAGAGCAAATGTGGAGTTGGGCGTCTTTTGTCAGTACTTTAGTAAGACAATGTTGCTTTTAATCTACGGTTACCCAACTATTGCCTTGGAATGATTTACCAAGTAAGACTAGCATGCCTCGCAATGCAGTACCGTTTTACACTGTGCCACATTGTCGCTAAAATTAAGAGTTCTTAAAGGTCAGGTGATTAAGTATTCCTTTGAAGGATACTAAACATCATAAGTCTTACAATAACTATTTGTAAACAGAAATGATCTTTCGATATCTATTAATAAAGGGGAGATGGTCAGGGCTATAACATCCATGGCGACTTCATCCCAAGGTTCCAATTTTTTTTTTAGAAAAGTTCCTGAAATGTGCTTTCGTTCTGCTGCTCAAATTTCTTTACAGTTAAGAACAAAATTCAATGCACCGAAATGTCTAATTACTTTTCTTCCTGCTTCTTCTATTGCTCCCGGTTTTCTTCTGTGGTATTTCCTCTGTGTATTGAAAAAAAAATTTGGTATACGTTACAAGTTATAAGATTATAATACCATAGCAAAATGTCACAATATCAATTTATTATGTAACATGAAATAATATATTCGGCTTTCAATATTATTTGAAATGTTTCAATATCATCTTCTGACCAAAATAAGAGTGTCTAACTTTAACACAAAATACAGAACTGACGGTACTACTTTTAAATTAAATCTAAAAAAGTAAGGCGGCCTGATGTTACGATCTCAACAAGATCTTCTTCAGTGGCCCAAAAAGTAAACTAATTTATTTATAATTGTTTTGGTAAATTCTAGTTATATATTTTTCAATTCAGGGTTTATTGTTTACGTGTCATGACAAATATGGAAATAATAATAATAATAATAATAACGAAGTTTTATAAAGCGCACATATCCACCAAGGTGCTCAGGGCGCTATTACAATGAAAACGAAACAAAACAAAATCAGTTTAATTACGAAAAAACGGATCTTTCAACATGAGGTGTAATATATACCAGGTGGTTCTTCCACAATACTCTAAGAACCTATATAGGAAGGTTAGTTTGGAAAAAGGAAGCACTATCTTTAATTTTATTAGTAAAATTTAATGCAGAGGTGAAGGGGTGTAACTTAGTTCGATATTGTTCAAACAAGCGTCTTGGTTATCGCCAAGCTATTTCTCATTAAAAAAAGAGGTATTTTAGGTAATAGGTATGCCATCTGCTTCAGAGTTGTTGTAAGTTTGGTAAATGTATTTACCAGCACAAACGATGAGGCAGAGAGCATCGTCCGACCCAGAGGTTTTTGTTTTTTCATATCGATCATCACTTTGTGGAGTATTCACTCCTTCGCTCTCTTGTCCAGTATAGGTTTGTCCTGTTAAAGAAAAGAAATAATTCCGAGGTAGGTTCTAACACTTACTTAAACAAAGTTATGGTGTATATCTGTCCGTTGGCATGTAGTGTCATCTATCATAAATTTGTACCTAACGTGGTAGCTCAAGGGGAGTACAGAAGCCGACGATGACTAATACATGTATGGAAAATAACAGGGAAATATTTTTTCTTTTCAAACAGCATGCCGGACGTAGAATATGCAATCATCATGGACAATAATTTATAGCTATGTGGTTTGAAAGATACGTCTTCCCACCTTATTAATGATACATCAAACGTTTTTTTATTTTTTTTTTACAGATTACGAGTAATTTTTCTAGAGAGGTCAAATTGACCATGGGTCTAAGTTTTGAATTTCAGGCACTGGGACAAAGGTTGCCTAATTGCTTTTGTGGATATAAAACTGGCCTAAAAAAACTGTCTTTAGTGAGTAAACACAATTCTAAACACTTTCTTGCTAACACATCATATTAAACATGTTTAGCTTGTCAATATGTTTACAAAATGATAGCAAGATAGTGTTAAGAATTGTGTTTATTTGCTTAACACAATTTTTTTGTAGGCCGGGCAATCATCCACACAGAGGCAATTAGGATACCTCCGTCCCAATGCCTAAAATCGAAAACTTGGTCCCATGGTCAATTTGACCTCTCTTGGAAAATTACTCATAACTCTATCAAACATTATCAGATTTGGACGTTTGATGTTTCATTTGAAGGAGGAAAGACCTATGTTTTAAAGCATACATATATTATCTATTTTGATTAACGATTTCACGTCTGGCATTCCGTTATATTTTGTTTGCATTTTTGTACCCACTGTATAGAAGCGAGCTATGAACTTATTGATATTCATAAATTACACAGAAGACGAATGAGATTGTCATTTTTTTGGAATGTTCAGATTCGTCGTCTCTCACGATAAGCTTTTCGGGAATAGGCTATGTTCTGCTTTTTTCGTCAGCATTATTAGGTGTTGTGTTAGCCATGTTTCGATTTTTTTCCACAAAGTATAATAAAACCACATTTACTTAGAGCGACAAACACAATTTTGTTATTCCTCAATTACGTTTCAAGTTTCAATGCAACGTTCAATTCTCTTTAAGAATTCACACAAAATTATACGTTTCATGCGTGAGCTTCTAAATTTGAAAAGAAAAGTTGAAAAGGACTTACCACAAACTGTTTGATGTTTAGCAGTCGAAGCAGTTGAGGTATAAATGCAAAACACCTGTACACCTGTTAAAGGTGAAACCAGATGAATATAGCTTTAATTAAAAACGGTTCAACGACATGACCTACGACTGGTTATCACAATCTGAGTGAAAGATTTCCAACCTTCAACAATCATAGAAACAAAAAAGGGTGAAAAAAATCCCCAAAGTTTTGGCATGAAATGTGAAGAAATATACTTAAAAACAATTGGTTATCCTAATGACTCCAAATATCCCTCTGGCGTATTCCCTAATGTCCCTGAAACACTAACATTGTGTGAAGAGGGTATATGCGCAGTATCTGTTAAGCGCATGCCGCCAATTGTTCATGACGTTTAGAAATGTGCGATTGTCTCCCATACCTTTTTATTATGAGATTATGTCACAATGCATGTATTTTGACAAAATCCTTTATACAGGTCTGCAATTTCTCATAGTTAAAAGTAAGTTTATTCTACAAGCTACACTGTCATGTGTAGTAACTGTTGCTGTCTCCAACAGCTTTTATAATTGTTGGCATATTTGCTCTGTTTTTTTCCATTCAATCAGCCCCCCTCTGTGGCAATTAAAACACTTAAAAACTTGGGGTATTGCAAAAGTTGGGATCCTGAGCAGGATCCTAGCACTAATTATTCATAGATTGGACCAATCACATCCAAGAGTTTAGACTAATCAGCAGACAGCTTGAAGCACTAATGATATGTAACAGTGACACAATGCATGCACATGTACTGCATGTACTATATGTGGGTCATTCTGTCACAGCATTTTGAGCAAGCTGGATCAATTTGCCCACCACCACCCTTGCTCCTGCCTTCTCTTAAAGGTTTCATTAAAAGTGGCGTTTTAACAGGATTCGAAGACAGCCATCTCCTAATACATACATGTACATGATTGGACATGTATCATTATTGTTATGGTTATTGTCACCAGTTGATATTGTCACGGATATTGATGTGTGTTATAACACATTGTGATGTTAACTTTGTAAGGGGTCAGCCATTCTCTCTTATGTACCCACGGGTTTGGGTGTGCTGTATCTTCCATAACACAACCATGGCTGTCCCCAAAATGATGACCAGATCATTTGGTTCTGGCATGATTACTTCTGGGCCTGGGTGACCATGCATTCATTAATAATTGGCCTGGGTGCCAAATGGTAATTGATGTACATGTACATTGGACCTGGGTGTCCCTTGATTAATGAGGTTGATATGCTTGGGCCTGGTAGCCCATATATATTATTCCTGAGGCCAGCTTGCCCAAACACATTCGGTATATGGCAAATAGGTTTCAATAAATTGTTTGAAGCTGTGGCAAGACACACAAATAGTTATGTTTTGGGTTTCATTTATTAGTGAGTCCGAGTATAATATTATTATTATTATTTTTTTTTTTTTTAGATTTTGCCATCACAAGACCGTGAAGGGCTACTCAAAGTTAGGGTTTCATCATAAAGGGATAAAAAACAAAATCAAAGAATAAACGTTGGGACAGAACAAATTCAAATGAAAAAAACAAACCACAGATAAGGAGTTCAATATCTTGCTGTTTTTTCTGATACTTGTCAAATACTCTACTTACAGTTCTTCATCCTCCTTGGCTTCTTCCCTGTTTAGAAAAAAAATCATCCAAACTTGTTAGGACAATTTTACTCACAAATTTCGTAAAACCGATCGTCGTTATACCCCACAGTATTGTTTACATACAAATACTCGAGGTTGTCTATTTTGGTGTGCCAATTTAAAGTTGTATGAACTCTAATTTGATTAAGTGTTATCCGCTTAAAGAGTGATAAAAAACCCACTTGTTTCATAATTAAGGCTTACACCTTTGGACTCGCCTGTTGAAGAGTAGGTAATAAAACTGAGTATACACAATATTAACTGTATATCTTATGTGCAACGAAACAGTCTATAATATTTTCCATGGTGGGCATAATGAAAACCCCACCCCTTTTATCTAATATGGTTGCCACGCCCCTAAAAGGGTGTGTTCAAGATGGCTCTACATCAGGATTTTTTCTCTTCATAAATATTAAAGTCTGTGAGATGTTTTATTCGTTCATAAATTATGGGCAAAGTTTTTCCGAAGGTGGGCATAATAATTACCCCCTTTTTTTTTTAAATGGCTGCCATACCCCCAAAAAGGTACTTTTGTGGTGGCTCCAAATCTGGAAAACACTTATAATCGATATAATTATGTCTTTGTGAAATTTCCTTCTCTTGTGACAAGTGGGAACAACCGTTTTCACTGCGGTCACGACAAGTCCAGCCCCCCCCTTTAAAATTAATGCCACGCCCCTAAAAGGGTAAATTTGCGATAGCTCCACATCTAAAACATTTGCTCGCATGATTATGAACATCTGCGCCAAGTTTCATGCTTTTATGCAAAAGTGCACACTTTTTCAAATATTCGCTGGACTATAACTGAAATTATTAGAAATAACAAAGAGACGACTTTACAATTAATTCAACTGTGGGTTACAATTTCGTTTGACTGTGCATTGTTTTTTTTTATAGATGGTCGGGGATATACAATGCATGTCGACTCAATCCATGGGATACCTTTCATTGAGATGACTTTCAATTCTTAGGGATTATCAAGTGAATGGTCCTTTTGTTCCTCACACTGAGATAGATTTTGTTTTGGAATTCAGACAATAGTATGAGCTGCAAAACTCTACTCACTTTTCTTCCTCTTTGTCGTATTGTTCCTGGTCATCCTCTCTGGCCTTTTTTCTGCGTACATTGAAAAGGACATTTACAAAATAATTGAAGGTACACTGAAGTTATATTATTGCTTCAGTAGTATACTATCAACGTACTATAAAAAAACAGATCGGGCATTCAATATTATTTGATTTTTTTCAGACTAAAAGTGATAGTGTCTCTCTCACTGAATGCTATCATAGGGCGACCTTCCCATAGACTTGTGCACAAATATATAATGACAATATTACCCAAGTTTACCTTATCTTGCCTCCACGAATTTCGGTATAGTTATTTTTTTTGGACCACGAGGAATCGATCTAGACGGTTTGCGACAATACATTCCTAAAAGTGCGTTTGAACAAACGGGCGACAACATTAGTTATCGCCCAAGCCATGTCGCTATAATACTGACACGACAATCTATAGATCACGAGTTATGTATCACGAATTGACTTCAACGCCTCATCGACACCCCTCCCTCTCCTCTTAGAAAATCGTTGACCTGAACACCCAAGCACACGTCCCCCTTCCATGTTTGGAAAATGCTTGATCCATTACTGGAACTCGCTCCTTACGTTTCCTCTTCATTCTTCTTTTGTTCCTGAACTTTTTATGTGGCCTTTTCCCTGTGAATTGGAAAGGACATTAACGAGTAAGTGACAAATATTAGTTGTACAATATATATATAATTATATAAGGATAATATAATATATATAATATATAAGGATAAAAAAAAGAGCTGAATGGGCTTACATTATTTGAATATCCACGGACTAAAAGTGTTATTGTCTTTTTATTTTGCCACAAAACACATAGTAGATAGGTGGTACATTTTAGTGTTCAGTTTTATTTTTTTGTTTTAATTGGTGAACTTTATCCAATACCCCCGGGGGGGGGGGGGGGGGGGTGATTGGGGTAGGTAACCCCGTCCCTTCGCTAAATCACTGTTTGCAATGTAATTTACAGTTTTTTTAACAGCGTGTGATCAGACAACAAGATAGTGTTACCGTAGTTCTCTTGCTTCTCATCGTCAGGGCCTAAGGATTCTGCTCTTTCATCTCGGTCATCAGATTTTGGAGTTGTTACTCCTTCGCTCTCTTGTCCAGTGTTGGTTTGTTCTGTTAGAGATAAGATATTACGAGGTAACACTTCTTGATTCAAACATGACGAACATATCTATCGAATAGGGCTGTTTACCTTAACTTCGCAGACCTACCTAACGTTTTAGCTCCTGGAGAGCACAGTTGTAAACCGATAACCAATACATGTATTGAAAATAACAGAGGGAACATTTTGCTTTCCAAACAACACGATTTTTCGTTTTTAAGCGAACTATGCACTGTTATTGATATTCGTACCTTCTACAGAAGAAGAATGAGAGTCCCCCGATTGGTCGGAGTATTCAGAATTACCCTGTCCTTCAGCCGTTGGGGAATCTGTTCTGCTTTCTTCCCCAGTTTGAGTTGAGGTGTGAGACCAATTTCGTTTTGGGCCTACATGGAAAAACTTTGGGCCTAGTATGGAAAAACAACTGATATTAGGCCATGCAAGAAAATACTCTGCTTTAAATTTACACTCAACCAAAAAAAAGAAAGTCCCCCCTTTCAATACTTTGTTGTCTAACTCAAAACTACTGAGCACCTCTCGCTCAAATAACGACTGATTAGGACAGAAATTCCTTAGCAATCCAGCCATACTCTTCATTTTGCCCAAAACAGTGATAATGTGTTCTAATGTATGCAATTTAGGACAGATGATACCGAAAATAGTGGCACTTGAATACGTGCAAGTTGTGCATGTGGTTCACACTCACCTTGCATGTATACAATAGTGCAACTGTTTTTGGTACCATTTGTCATCAATTGCGTAAATTCGTACACATTATCACTGTTTTGGGCAAAATAAAGAGTATGGCTGGATTGCTAAGGAATTTCTAAACTGATTGGTTGTTATTTGAGCAAGCAGTACTCAGTAGGTTTTGAGTTAGACAAAAAATAATTGGAAGGGGGAATTACTTTTAGGGGTGAGTGTAGCTTATGATAGTTCTTTTTGTCCTGGGCTGCAAAGGTGACTTACATTTTCTCTTCCTCCCGCTTTTCTTTGTAGTTTTCATCTTCTTTGTCTTCCTCTTTGGCCTTGCGTCTGCATTAGGGTTGAAAGAATGATAAAACAATTTGAAAAATTTCCAAGAACAATTGTTCAACATCGTGATAACAACTTTGTTTTTAAAAAAGAAAGTAAGGATCTTTTGATATAATTTAATCATATTTTGTTTCAAGGTAACATGGGAAGATTGTGTTTATATTCATTTCCAACGATTCTTTGTAATATTCCTTGCATTTAAGTCAAATGATATACAACCAGGCGCGGATGTGCAGTGGGGCCGGGGGGAGGGGGGCTAGGGGGTATTAGCCCCCCCCCCCCCCAAAAAAAAAAAACCCAACCACATGTTGTTTAGCGCCCCCCCCCCCCCAAGCTGCCAAACAAAAATGAAACGGCAGTAGTGAATGTTAGAAGATGACGTCAAATTTGTATTTGTACACTATTAGGTAATAAGTAATATACTGCTTTAGGTCTACATTACGTCGCTTCGTGAATTGGAAAAGTCCAGATTTTATCTTGCGATAACATTTCTCCCATTTCACTCTGAGCCACTCAACATGTGTGTACTATTAATCTATATGGTTGTTTATGTCTACCTTAACTTCGTAGGCTTACCTAACGTTTTAGCTCCAGAAGTGCACAGTTGCAAACCGATTACCAATAGATGTACTGAAAATAACAGAGGGGACATTTTGCTTTCCAAATAACACGTTAGGCTATATCTCGTTTATAAGCGAACTGCGCAGTTATTGATATTCGTACCTTCTACATCAGAAGAATGTGATTCCCCAGATCGGTCAGAGTATTCGGAATTACCCTGTCTGTCACTTTCAGCTGTTGGGGAATCTGTTCTGCTTTCTTCCCCAGTCTGAGTTGAGGTGTGAGACATATTTTGTGTTGGGCCTACAGATGGAAATACAACATATACATGTTATAAGACCTTGCAAGAAATTAAACATTTCAAAACAATTACTTTGAGCACTGGCACACCTGTGTGAAGTGAACATCGACCAAAACAAATCCATTTAACTCAAAATGCCATTCACTCTTTTCAAAACTAACTCTTCTCTCTGACAAAATCAAGATTCAAGAATCAATCGATCAATTATTTTATATGATATTTTTGTTGTTTGCTTTAGATGTACATTGTTAAAATTGTAAACGAAGACCAATTTAGAAAATACGCGATCAGCCTTCTCCCTACAGTGCTTACAGTGAGCATTGCCCCCCCCCCCCCCTTTCAGAAACGGGGGAGGTTCTCAATCCTTAAACAATTCTCAATAAAAAAAAATATATTATAAGATCACCTTTTGGCGTGAATATGTACAGAACTAGACAGTAAAATAATGGCTCATCTTAATGACTGTCAATACCGCAATATATATATTCCAAAATGTCCCCAAAACTGCACGAACCATAATTGTCTTTAACTTTGATGTCTTTGTCGTTTAAATATGCACATAATCTTCAGCCGATCGGAGTCGGGGTCATTATGTACAACGAAAGCCTCGGTAAAAACTGGGAGACGCTGACAAATATTCGTTGCGTTAAAAAATAGTTCATTATCTTAAATAGTATTCTGCTTTTTTTCTGTCTGTTGTCGAATGCTCTAATTACCTTTCTTCATCCGCCTTGGCTTTAACCCTGTGTAGAATAAAAAAAGAATGGAATTTTTTTTATTGCAGTCCAACTCACAAAATATTTAAATAAGTAAACATTGAAGTATAATTAAGAATGTATTGATCCGTACAGAATTGAACTGAAATACAAATATTTCAGGTTGTTTATTTTCAATTTAAATAAGAATAAACTGGACAGGAGTATATAATAGGATGGTTGTGTGTTAATTTGTTTTGTTAAACTGTGTTTAATTTTGTCTGAACTGTATGCAAGGGGATTCTCTTTCTTGAATCAAAACAAGATTTTGATCTCCAAAGCTCTCCAACATTGTATTTTTGTTGGAATTGTGTGGAATTAGACTGAGCAATAACACATCTTATTCTCATTGGCTTTCGTTACATGTCAGGCCAACACTGCAGTAAATTTAAATGAAAGAAATTCTCACCATGACTCACTTCTACACTCAACCAAAACAGAAAGAAGCCCCCCCCCCCCCCTTCCAATATATTTTTGTCTAACTCAGAAACTACTTAGCTCCTTTCGCTCGTTTTTGGAAGTTGTGGTTCACACTCGCCTTGCAAGTATACACAAGTGCAATTTTTTTCGGTTCCATTTGTCATAAATTGCATATTAAATTTTGTACACATTATCACTGTTTTGGGCCAAACAAAGAGTATGGCTGGATTGCTGAGGTAATTCTATACTGATCATTCGTATTTTTTAGCAAGATGTACCAAGTATAGTTTTTGAGTTGGACAAAAAAAGTATAAATGGGAGACTTTCTTTTTTGGATGAGTGTAGCTTATGATACTTCTTTTTGTCCTGGGCTGCAAAGCTGACTTACATTTTCTCTTCCTCCTTTTCTGTGTAGTTTTCCTCTTCTCTGTCTTCCTCTTTGGCCTTGTGTCTGCATCCGAGTTGAAAGTAATATCAAACGATGTGACAAATTGATTTACCTGACCAGTTGCGAAACGACATACGTTCAAAGTTGTAACGAGTCACTGATTTTTGTGACTCGAGTCAAGTCGAGGCATTTTAAAGGAGTAACTCGAGTCAAGTTGAGTCACTAGGGCAAGAAGGTCGAGTCGAGTCACAGTGTGTAGTCGAGTCGAGTCGAGTCCAGTCCAGTATTTAGTCAATTCGAGTCATAAATACTTGAACACTATAGGCCTACAATAAATAAAACACAAGACAGAAAGTCATTTTTTGTGCTTTTTAATTTTACATTCGGGCTACTACATGTGGTGACACCACCTTTGACTTGTAATGAAAACTATTGGAGACACTGCACCAAACCACGTAATGTATACATCATTCGCGAACATACTAACGTGACGTGAACAAAACTGGGCACCGGCGTATAAAGTCATTGCGAATATTTTTCGCAAACGTTTGCTCTTTTTTTTTTTTGGGGGGGGGGGCCTCGAGTCTTATTAGCCTTCCTCGAGTCGAGTCGTGTCATTCTGATGAGGCACTCGAGTCGAGTCGAGTCACCAAACTTGTGACTCGAGTCGGACTCGAGTCGAGTCATTGACTCGAGTCATTACAACTCTGCATACGTCTTACAATAACAATTTTATTTTAAAAAAAAAAGTAAGGAACCTTTGATATAATTTACTCTTTTTTTTCCAGAAAAACAAGGTAGACCTTCATTTCCAACGGGGGGGGGGGGGGGGGGGGGGGGGGGGAGGGGGGGGATAGGGGGGATGTACACACCCCCCCCCCAAATAAAAATATAAATGGCAGTAGCGAATGTTACAAGATGACGTCACACGTGAACGGTCTAACCCCCCACCACCCCAAAGAATATTCGTGAAAAGGGGGCATTTGTACACTATTAGGAAATATAGTGCATGATGTGTGGTCTGGTGGTAAAGCACATGATTAAGGATCGTGAGGTTGTGGGTTCGAGCCCTGCCGTGGCCATGCGTGTTGTGCCCTTGAGTAAGGTGCTTTACCTCAATTACTCCTCTCAACCTAGGTGTTAAATGGGTACCGCCATTATTCAATGCTGGGAAAGCAACAGACTTGCTGTGGAGGAGGTGTGGCGATCCCCCCACGGCAGCATATTACGAGTCTGGCCCAAGCGGTTGACCCCCCCCCCCCCCCCCCCCCCCGGCCGGACAAGCAAACAAATTGAAAAATTAAAAGGCGCAGAGTCATATTGCTGTTAATCAAATGGCTAAGGGGAGGGGGAGGCAAATGTCCATTTTTTTTTCAAGTTCAGACATTTTTTTATAATATCTGGACTTGCTTCTAGAGTTCTAGCGGCTTGCGCTCTGTTCTTCTTAAATTCAAAGAATGTCTTACCCTTTTTCACTCTTAGCACCATATTTGTCCTCCGTTGCTGTACTGTGTTTAAATAAGTGATACCAAAAAAAAGAGACAAAGACGATTATTTTTTTTAAAATACCAAAAAAAGTGAAATGATAAGCTTATCTGGAAATTAAAGAACAGGATATATTTTGAAAAGTGTTGTCAACTTGTGAATTATTGGAATGCAATGGGACAACACTATCGAAAAAAATTTAAAAAAAAGGATAGTTCAGGCAATAACATGGTATTTGAGAGAGATATGGGATCCTTAAAACAGAAACAATTAATCACTCAATTCGTCCATACTGGAGGAGTAAAAAATGAATTAAAAAAACAATAAATGACTATCATGAATTTTTGCATAGTTTTAGTTCATGTCTAAGGGGCCATTCAGAATTTTCAATGTTTTAATATTTCGATCTTTTTTCCAAATTGTGGGTGGGTGGGTCAAGCTAAATAATTGAAAATCGAAATTCTCTTTCCATGGAAAAAAGATAAAAAACAAAGAAAGATAGATCTTTTGACTTGCCTGAACTACTACGCGCAAACATTCCGATATCGCGATGCGTGTTTCTTTTCCAACTTCGTCCCCTGTATGTACTGTCAGTGGCGTAGCCAGGAATTTTTCAGTTGGGGGGGGGGGGGGGGGCGCTGGGGGGGGGGGGCTGGAACATTTCATGGGGGGGGGGCGTCATGTAGATCAATGATAATTTTTTTAGAAACTCAAAATCTCAGTGGGGGAGGCGACTGGGGGACGACAAGGCTGTCGCCCCCCCCCCCAACACCCCCCCCCCCCCCCCCCCCCCCCCCCCCCGTGGCTACGCCACTGCAGGTCATACAGTTAAAGTTTATGTAAACTTGTATGAAAAGTCAAAGAAAAGTAACTCCCATGATCTATTTATGAAATATCTAAACAGCGTCGTTGTGTTGTGAACACATAAAGGCATTCAAGTCGCGTTCTTGCACACTTTTTGCACGTCGACATGGATATCCTTGAACCACTGCCCCTGCTTTGCATAACAAGTGCACCTGAATGAACGATTCAAGTTTTATTCAAAGAAATTTCTATGTACAGTCACCAGACTCTATTCAGTACAGTCCCTGTCAAAACGAAAGTAAACAATCCACGTGCATGACGCACGGCTACACCATCGTCCAGTGTGGCAGGGACACCAACAAGTAATACAACTAAACATTTTTAAAAAAAAATTTGATAAATATTCTGATTGAATTTCGTTAAAAGATACTTGTTGGTGAGGTATCACATATTTTATCACATAAAAGAGGAAGAACGCAAACTTCACGCCGTCACTGAACTAGACACACATGTACATGGTGTTCAAGTACATGTACATGTTCAGTTTTTTATTAATCGAAATTAGGGGTGGGTGGGTGGGTCAAAATAATTTGGAAAAAAAGTCGAAATTTTAAAACATTGAAAATTCTGAATGGCCCCTAAGCAGGCCTATTTTGTTTTCGTCAGCTTTAGGAGGCTATTCTTACACGTCTTTTTCCAACTCCTTCTCCTCATATTCTTCTTCCTCTTTCGCTTTTCCACTGTGCATAAGATGGAAAAGAAAGGGTTGTTTTAATACCTTTAGACCATCTGTACTAAAAAAAAAAATGAAAATGCTTCAAAATTGCTGAGACTCAACATTGTAGGTTTTTCTATTGCCTCCAGGTGGTCCGTTATAATGTTGCAATGACAGTTGAAAGTCATGCGGCAATTTAATTTTACCTTCACAACAAAATGATGAGGGCACAAATCGAATGTTTCAACAACATGCACAAAGTCATAAAAGAACAGACGCAGTTGTACATAAGACATTATTATTTCGAAACTAACCGAATACTTAATTTAGGTCATACAATATTTTTTTTTCGAGTCTCTTTTTTTTATACCAAATAAAAAAGGTTAATACGAGGGGGACCGAAATGCCTCCACAATTATACGATGAAGCTTTAGATTATACGGGCACAATTTACCAATGCATCTCCATGCTGATGCAGAAGTGTCTCTCGTCTGCTCTTGCTTCTCATTAATGCCGTTTGAGGTATCAGGAGTACTTTCTTGGTCAGCGTCTTCAGCCTTATGACTTTCGTCAATTCTGTTTTTCCTTAATCCTTCCCCTGGGAAGAGGAAAGTCATATACGACAGAAACAAAAAACACATTAACTTTTTCTTTAATTATTACATTTGTCCCCAACATTGGATGAGAATGATTTAGTGACACTTCTTTGAAATCCGAAATCGTAGCTTAAATTTGTGTTAACTCAAACATGACTATTTTGCTCAGCGCCGTGTGACGTTGAAGTATCTTCCAAAAAAAATGAAATTGACAATTTTCGAAAGTAACTATTGACAAAATTCATGGACAGGAGAACATTATTCGGGTGAGTCGATAACTCGAATGACGAAATGCAAAACTACATTTTAACTCAGCCAACGGATACCTGAAGCTCTTTCTCCCTCAACCCATATATATTAACATTAATCGAAGAAAAAAACAATGACACTATTTGACCACAAGTGCCTCACATCTTTATTATTGAAGGGCAGATCAATGAAAAGGACGATAAATGAAAGTTTTAGCAACAAAAACACTGCATCAGGCAATATGTACGCATGAATTCCGAATGTAAAATACTGGCATACGAACCTGCCACAGTGCACAAATGAGATTCCTCCGACTTTTCCAAATCTGCACAAACATCTTGTTTCTCGCGAACAGGGGAATCCATAGTAGTATTTAGCTGTTTAGTCCTGTAGTTAGTACCTATAGTTTGTTAAAGGGAGACAAATTGTAAAGCTCTTGAGTTTTTTTTTTCCAATGTCCTTAGCGACTATTTTAGCGAGGTTTTCAAAGAGCCCCTGCAACACCCAAGGTGGCCTTTTTCATGAAATTGCTAATGCCTTTCATCTAATAAAAAAAAAACAATGTTCTTTTATAAATTGAATTTCATCGTAAAATTGTTTTCTTTTCGTCTGTCCAAACTTTCTTTCAAGACGGGTTGAATTTACCATTATGGTTGTGATAAAAGAACTTTCGATGCCCCAAAAAAGACGAGATTCCAAAATATTTGCCCTTGTTATCACCGAAACGAATTGATGGAAAGAACTGTTTTATTGTTTTTTTTTTCAGCAGAAGAAGTAATTTAACAAGAATATCTTGCTTCTCAAATTTTGACAGAATTATGAGAATTCTTTTACGTTAATTTCTACTACAGCCATTTTCAGACCCCCCTAATTGTTGGTTCTGATGATTTCTCAAATCTACTGGTGTGGACCGACCAGTCCACACATATTTTTTGGGCCATGCAATTTAGGATTTGTAAAACAAAAATGGAATCCGCAAACAGGACTGTAAGCTTATTTGGATGAAATTCGGCCCTATTAATGCTGTATTTTTCAAAATAGCGCAGGCATCATTTTTCGAAATGTCCATGGGCTTTTGGACTACCGTTAGGGGTGATTACTTTGGATGGAAATTTCTACAAAACGTCATCGGATTGTCCCCTCCCCCCAAAAAAGTAAATAAATAAAAAGAAAAATTAACAGATAATAAAATATGAAATCAGCTTTAATTTGATGTGTCTCAAACAACTCCGAGAGTTGTGGGTATTTTGTCCTGATTTTTGGAAGTGGGATATTTATCACTGGACTATTTATCACTTATATACCAGCCTCGACTCCAGGGGCGCGTGCTCGTTCCTTACACTAACCCCTGGCTGTGATGATGACGCAAATGACGCTGAATGGCTATTCACAGTGTACTGCGCGCGAATTTCGAAGATTGCACGCCGGGCGCGCCCATAATGCGCTCGCGCTCGCGTGCTTAGCTTTGCAAGTAACGTCACGTACGAAAAAAAAATTATGATTCAAAAGTCGCGATGCCTGTACGATATGGATTATGTCAGCCGCGTTTTTCGCTAAAAAAACCCCCTGTATCTGTGGTTGTTCAGGCACGAAAGGGGTACGTACATTTAATACAAATCTTTGCTAATTAACTTAACGTCCAAACGTTGTGTTTCAAAGGATTGATTCTTCAAAATCACAACTTTTAACATTTTAAAGATGGCGTCTGCACGTAAAACGGATAAACTGCAGCCTTAATTATAATGAACCGTATTTTGGCACATTTAAATTACACAATTCCAGGGGTTACGATCGCGCAAGGCCTGATGGGGAAACAACATGGCGCTGCAAGATCGTACCCACGGGGAACGAGGTTGCTTAATTATTTACTGGACTGCAACGGTTTACTGCGCAGCAAAGCAACACATTTGGTTGCATGAAGCCGTATGTCCCTGTGCGCGCGTTTTATTCCATTACGCATTTGTTGCGAATGCGTTGCGTATGATTCCCTCGAAATCGCTTCATGGAGCAATTCTGCTGACATACGATACGACCCAAAGATTTCTACTCCAATCTCATCATATTGCGTCTGCCAATAAAACAAGGAGAAAAGAGGTCAAGGGTCACCTCAAATTGTTTGTGGGGTCTGAATCCTAACATGACTGTAAACCTATAGGTACAATACCGTTCGTTGGCACTATTGAGGCTTGGGTAAAAATGGGTTTTGACTAATAAATTTGATAAAATAACGACAGTAAGATTTACAACGTTAATTGACCTATCCGAGGGTATCACTACGTCAAATATGATGTCGCCACATCTGAAAATTCTTTTCAGGGCAAAATGAGTTCAGATTTATTCTTGGGTCATAAAAAAGTAACATTTTTAATTGTGTAAATCTTATTGTTATCCATAGGTAGGCTAAAGTTTTACTAAGGTCATGACCTCTCGTAAGGTCACCAGAGGAAGAATATGAAATGGCTTATATCTGAAAATTCTCTTTATAACATGAACACCTTTCATTTAAACACAAATCGTGAAAAAGATGGGGTTTGGAGAATAAATCTTACAAATAGCTATAAACAGGTTACAAAGCTCATTTATCTCTCAAAGGTCACCAGAGGTCAGACATGAATTGTTCCCACATCTGAACATTATTTTCGTTGTATGAAGACCTATGACATAGACTTGGGTAATTTTGCGACATCACTTTAAAAAAAACCAATTTGGTCAGTCGGTTTTGGGGAGGATGGGGTGGCCCCTTTTCCCCCTTCACGGATCCGCCGTTAAGCAAATTCATCATAATATTCGGCAAACTCATCACACCTTTCGACAGTCATATTTCATTTGGCAGTGTTACCATTCCGTGTTGCCAACTCACCATTTCATTCGGAAAAATTAGTCTCGCACAATGTTCGGTGAGTTCACAATTTATTTAGCGAATTCCCCATTTCGTCTGGCGAATTCATCAGAATGAATTCACAGGATAAAATGATGACATTGCTGATAGGAATGACAAATTTGCCGAAGGACTTTTGCAGATCAGAATGGTGAAATTGTAGAATGAAATGGGAATTCGCAGTAAAGAATGAGGCATTCGGCAATTTAATGATAAACTTGCCGAGTGGAATGGCACTTTAACGAAAATCGGAGAAACATTGGAAGCAGCTTTGGCGTTCCATAGAAAAATACACAAGTGATTTTTATTTTTAAATGTGAGTAAGCATTTTTATTATAATCCATATCAATACAGTCACTGAAGCGAGGCATATTGTGGGAGTAGTTTCTAAAGATTGAATCCCTGCGCAATTCACATTTGCAATGGGAAATACCCCATAGAAGTTCCTTACCTTATTTGGAAACAAACTGGCAAAAAGGTGCACACAAGAGTCAACGATAAGACATATAAAGTTGTTTGGAAAATAATAATAAGGTATTCAAAAACTTAACGCAAAGAAGATAAATCCTGAAAATTAACTATTAAGTGTATAGAAAAGAACAAGTTAACATGTAAACACAATTGGGGGAATAGAGGTCATTTCGTGGAAGAAGTTTCTAAACATTAAATCCTTGCGCAATTCACATTTGTAATGGGAAATACCCCTCAGAATTTCTTAACCTTATTAAAAAAAAACTTGCAAAAAAGTGCGCAAAGAGTCAACGATTGGAATATAACGGTGTTTAGAAAATGATCAGAGGGAATTGAAAAACTTAATGCAAAGAAGACAAATCGTGCAAAATAAACATTTAAGTGTATGAAATAGAACAAGTTAACATGTAAACACAAGTGGGGTAAAATTAAATGCTGAAAAAAATATTGTAATCGTTTTAAACGAAAACCATAGGTAAACTACCTTAGGCATAAAAACATGTTAGGACGATTTCAAGATGGGTGCAACAACATGCATGCATAACTGTAAACTTATCAGGCCCAATTTGAAGGCGCTGCTAAAGCAAACGATTTCTGCTAATTAAGCCCCGTCTATTCCGTGGGGTTTGTTTATGCATTCAATAAGGGATATTAATCTATAGAGGACAACAGGGTTGACGATCGTGTACATAACGTATGTGACGTCTTCCTAAAAGGTTAGTTACGTAGTACAAACAAATGAGGGACAATAGTGGGGTCCATTGAAGGTGTCTACAAAAACTTGGTTGAGACCGTTTGAGCACAGAGAAAGCACACTTTCTAACCCCAGAGTAAAAATTCACGCGCGGATCCAGGGGAGGGGTCCAAAACCTTCCCCTCCCCGCGCTCTGACCCCCCAAAATATAATAATTAAAGTAATAATAAACTGATGACATTCTTCCTGTCCGCAACAATTGGACATAAGAAAATATAACGGGCCTGCCCCCCCCCCGCAAAAAAATCCTGGTTACGCCCCTGAAAGTTGCTTTAAGAAATGACTTATGGAAATCTCTTTGCAATGCGTGCTACAGTTGGTACATCATGGTTTCCATATCGACGTTATAGCTTATGCAGACTGCTCCAACAGTGTGCTGAATCGTCGGCGAAATCTCCGGATGAAATGTGTCCGTATGTCTGCGTCGCAGTTTGCATAGGCGTAGCCAGCTGGAGGGGGGGGGGTACTTCCCCCCCCCCCCAATATTTTGTGAAGATGCCCTTTTCTATTCAAAGGCTCTTTTTTCACCAGCGGTTACCTACCCCTCCCCCCAATAATTTGTAAAGAGTGGCCTTTTTTTAAGAATTGCGCTTTTTTTTTTTGAACAAGTGGCTTTTTTAAAAAGAAGTAGTGCCCTTGTTTGTGCCATCGGCTATTCTGTGTGCCCTTTTTTAATTTCACGCGTGTATCGCCCTGAAAAGTACCATATATGAACAGAGCCCCCATCGACGGATGGTACCCCCCCCCCATGATCGAAAACGCGTCCTCGATTTAATACTCATCATGTCCTCAATTACGCAAGGATGCTTCATATGTGTGTCCTCGATTTACACCATCATTCACAGTGTAGACCCATGGGTTGTAAATTGTTTTTAAAAGAGCAAAATGAAATGACTACCTGTTGCAATGGTGACCCAGTGAAACTGGCAACCTTAAAAATATCATCAACAGGTAAACCTTAACAGTCATGTATGAACACGACAACGAATACAACGCGTAAAACACAAAATCGTAAACAGGAAAGCTTAAAAAAAACGTAATGAAATAAAACTGCAAAATATACGATCGCAAAATAAAACTAAGGGGCCATTCAACATTTCCAAATTAATTTGATTCACCCATCCACCCAATTTTCGATCTTAAAATATTGATTTTCCATTCAATGAAAACATAACGAATGTCCAGTTTAGTGGCGGCGGAATGCAGCTGCAGTCAGTATACAGTGCCTTTGCAACAACACGGCCCACTGGTATTCCCGTACGTATAGGGAATCCACCTGGAAACACGTACAACTAGCCCATTCTAGGTAATACAAAGTATCAGCTCCCTCTAAAAAAAAAATCAACTTTTGTCTTGGTGTAAAGAGGTGTAATGAATCCCATTATTCATGAAGTTTATTTAGAAATTCCACTGAGTCGTTTTTGATAGAAAAAAAAAGAACTCTCAACTCGCGCTTTCCAGACGTGTGGCATGGGCGCTGCCATGTTCACTGCACGCAGATATACCATGCGCATGCGTGCAGGTTGTCTAAGTAGTCTTGAACACAAGTAGGTTTATTTTGTTGTCACGATTCGTACCCAACACTCTTGGCGTGTATTAAGACACAATGAACCTGGTATCCCCCTCCATTTACACGGTGCACTGATTGTACGCATGCTTTAAGTCTAACTTCACTTGTCCCTATGCATAATGGTGCTCCGATGGACGTATACACAATACACGGTACATTGTACATGTACCGGATGCACTGTACCCGTACGGTACGCCGGCATGTAAAGGGTTTACGAATCGGAATGCAGAGAGTTGGCAAGTCAAAAGAAATATTTTCTATCCTTTTAATTAAAAAAAAATAGTGAATTTCGGTTGACAAAAATTTCAATAAATGAATTAGGTCCACCCACCCACATTTTCGAACAAAAATTGAAATTTAGAAACATTGAAAAATTTGAATGGCCCCTTAAAACAGCCGAATTTAAATCCGATGATTTAGAAAGCCATACCGTTATTCAACTTCAACACAACGGTATGAAAACCTTGGTTTTTGAAACGTGGCAGACCTATTAGTTGTAGTAAACTTTATGAAACACTAAGTTTTATTTTCAAATGAAAACTCTGAGTAATTCCATGTTATTACTCATAAACCTGCTATAGCTTCATTATAGAAACTGGGAATAAAAACAAACCACATTATTGCTATGGTATGAGTAGCAAAGTCACGTAAAAGGCAATATAAGAAAAGCTCTTACGATATATTTCACGATTTTTAAAACCAGTCAAATTGAACTCTCGTAATAGTTTGATGAAAGGATAATTACTTTGGGCCTTATTGTAAATTTCGCGTAGCTGCAAAATGCAATATCCAAACCTGACTGAAAGAAAATGTGTGGACAACAACGTCTATAAGAGAATGTTTTACTGTGGTGGTCTACCCTACTATAATTCTAGGGCTGGGGTCCGTCCTTGATTAAACACGGATGAAAGCTGGACACCAATCAATCACTTCTCGATCACTACGGTTTATTACCGATCGGATGCTTGGTCATATCATGGAGGTAGGAATAGAAAACCCCCACAACAAAACCCTAATATGAAAAATAGGTAGTGCCTATTTAACATTTAATAATACACAAGGCTTGATACTCATAATGGTTCTAGACATTAACAAAGTGTAAGTTGTCTTGAGGAATAATCAATATACATAAAACCTTACCCAGGGTCAGTCAAGTCTATAAAAGTTATGATGTCTCATGCATACATGGAGTGAGGTGACTGTACACTCGTCTGCATTCCTGGAACTTTAAACTCCCAAAATTGTACAATTTCGTCCCATTAGGATGCACGGTTTTAATTTACTCCCGAGTTCCTGACATACATGTACATAATAGGCCTCTTCGCATGCATGTGTCCGTATTTCTCATCGCCCAGTTTACGCGAAAGTATTGCTCGTTGAGGGCAAGTCGGTGCGCACGCAATAGCGCGCGGTTTCATAGAGAAAGCCCTCTCACGACACACACACCACACGCAACGACGGTGTCATATAATATCGGGACTCCCACATTACAGCAGTCAAAACAAAAATGAAAAGTACCAATTCTTAAGGAATATTACAGGAACACATGCACCTATTAATTATCATCGAGTATAAATGGTGGTTATAAGTGCTCGGATAGTAGATAGATCCAAATTTTGAAATTTTTGAAAGAATGTTGCAACCTGAGCTATTTTTATATCATCTTCATATCATCTCAATGAAGGTCAGTCGTTGCAAAAATAATGATGATAATACAAGGATCTGGCGTCAGGTTGCAACATTCTTTCCAATTTTTTTTTTTAACATAAAGCCGAATAAAAAAAACCTTGTTTCTCGTCCGGGTTTTTGGAAAAAAAGGAGGAAGAAGGGCTTTTTATTTTGTATTTTGTATTTTTTTCAAGATGGTCGCCATTAAAAAAAATTCTGCAACCGCTGGTGTTTCCACTGTTTAAAGACACTTTTAAAAAAGTTGGACAAGAAAACTGAACATATTTACAGTGTCATTTAGAGTTGTATTGGTCACATATTTCGCAAGTATTTTTTTACAATGAGTTTGTGGAGTTTTCGGTGTTTTTTATTGCATTTTTCAAAAGTAATAATAAAAAATCCAGGCGGCTTCCAAAAAAAGAAGTGGGCGGGGACGAGAAACGTGCTTGTTTGTTTTTTACTTCGCTTGAAGCAATTGAGTTAACAAGTATATAGTGACCCTTTGTGTCGATTTTTTCGGCCTCTTCAAGACAGGAATATTGAGGTTGCATCCTCACATTAACATGCAGATATATCTTGTCCCAAAGTCCCCTGTCAGAGTGTAGGCATAGAGGCAAGATGTGTATCATTTCAAAAAGGGCAATTTTTTTCCCTCAGTGCGTTTGGATGGCTTGTATTTTTGAACGGTAGTATTACGGTATATGAAAAGGATGGACTTATCTAGCCTTGACCAAGTCTGTCAAGCCAAGCTTTTTCCCTGAACAAACGGTCCGGCAGCCGCTTTACCGTACTTGTCACGGCACACGTACGCCGCGCGCTTTAATTTGCCGGAACGTATACAGTACGTACTACGTGCACCCCGTGCATTAATGTATGTATGTACATTATGTATACAGTACATGTACATTAACGTGTACGTCCGTGTACATTGCAGTGCGGGTTTGTGTCTGGGGCGCGTCGCACATGCAGTACGGGCCACGTATGTTTCAGCCGCTCATTTAGTTTGCGCGCATGCGCACTCAAAATATGAAATACTGATAATCAGCAAACATGGATACCTGCAATCGCAGTTTGACCCACTGAAGTATCGGTCAACATCACGCTCGAAGTACTTTGATAAATTTTTATTTCCACGTGGACAGGAATATAAGGCAATCATAGTCACTTTTGCAAACCTTAGCGCAAAAAACCCAGAGAGTATTTGATTCATTTTAGTTTGTTTTTCCGTGTCGTGTAGTACAGTATTGGGTCACAAATTCAAAACAGGCGACAGTTTACGGGATAATTTTCAGTTTTGCCGAGTAATTGTAAACTTGTCTTCACTGAAAAATGGTAAAGGATGCCACGGAAAGTACGACGTGTAAATATCAAAAGTAAGTAAGGTCTCGTTGAATGCAACGTTAGTGTGCACGCACCTGTACACAGACCCAGGAATCTGGCCCGTAAACATGGCTAGCCACGCGCCACGCGCCACGGCGCTCCGTTTGTAATCTTTCGACGCGTTGGAAATGTATACATTTAACTGAAACGATTTACAACTGACTGGTTCCTGGCCCTGAAATGCAGTTAAATACGATCACGGAGGGCACTGGAACCAGTGTATTTGTGCACGAAGCTTTCAAAATGGGTTTACTCGAAAAATGATGATTTTTATAAGCTACGGGTTTCCTTCTTACATCAAATCAACTGTAAAATGAAAATAATCTATCATCCTTTCCAATGGTACTACGGCTGATCTAAGGTAGACCCGGCAAATTCTCCAGGTGTAATCCAAACTCAAAAGCGAAGATGTTTTTCCTTTTCAATTTGTACGTTTTTTGTCCATAATCATTGTTTTTTTCCTATATATTTGAGAAGGTTTTTAGCGCCGTTACCACACTGTAGAGACAATTTATATCTTTGTTCACTTGGTCTACTGATAATTTTTGGTTTGAATAATCTTTTAAGTACGTTTGAGAAGGATACATTTTAAGACATGAAAACCAGACATTCGTTCAGTCTGTCGTTTGCTACCGCTGTTTGCAAGCCGACGACGAGGAAGAAACCATTGCGCATGCGTGAGAAGACAACTAAATGCACGCACGGTCTATGGGGCTGAAACATACGTGGGCAAGCGGAGCTAGCTAGCCAGGGGGCTGCGAGAGGCGTATACATGTACATTGCCGTGACAAGTAGCGTAAAACGGCTGCCGGACAGTTCAGTGAAAAAGCTTGGCTTGACAGACTTGGTCAAGGCTAGGACTTACCTGAAACATGCGTTACATATTCTCCCATTTTCTGTCATTGCTATGCCATTTATCTTAAATCCTCCAGTTGAGTTTGAAATGCTTGCAGAAAAGGTGTTCTACGTGGTTGATGACTGATGCTTAGACCACGAACGGAGAAAGTAACCTGACGCATTCCAGGTCCGACGAAAAACGAAACAAAGATCTTGAATGCAAATGCCACATTTTCCTGGTTCTGGCTGTGAACTTTATCACACTCAATCAGGCAATCCGAGCCCAAATCAGAATTAGTCTACCCCGTATACAGTGTTAGAACTAGCAAATGTCTGCAGCAATACAGTAATGGCATGTATACTGAACTTGAACACTTTGAGTGTGACGACCTGTTTATTATGGAACGCCAAAGAGGCATTTAATGTGATTACCGAATCGGTGATGCACTTTTACAAACGGTTATGCATATTCACGACCGGTGATGAACTTTTGCGACCAGTGATCAACTTTTACTGGTGTTGCATATTCTCGAGCGGTGATGGACTTTCGGGATATTCTCAGTCGTGTTATGCTACTGAAACCGAAGATGAACGCCGGTCTAATGGGGCCACATTGGCTCCTGAGGGATTTAACGTATTTACTTTGAATATGAACTATTATGCGTTGGTTACTTATTGTAAGAAGAACTCGAATGCTGCTTCAGAGAGACTTTGTTGCTTTTTTATTCATCCTGACATCCTGACCAGACCATCCAGCACATCGTGAATGACTGCCCACTGATTCTTTTTCCTGGCGGCATCGAAGCCATTCACACCATAACTGATGATGCCCTGGCCTGGATGTCTACCCTTGACCTACAACAGTAGGATGTGTACGCCGTACGAAAGAAGAAGAAGAAGTATATTTTAAAGATCCGGGTCATAGGAAATTCACAAAATCTCCAACACCTGTAGAAAAAAACCTCGACAAGTGCTGATTACATCTCCAAGCGGCAGTTATCAGTTTACTACATAAAATATATCTTTCCAGCCGTGAATAAAACTATCGAATCATAAGCAAAGTTCTAAACCTTATACTGGCATCTCACACTCACTGAACTGCACTTTCAATGTTTTAAGGGGTTGTTGAGTTAACGTATTTCTTGCATTGTACAGCGCCTTCTGGTGTTCTTGTCTAGACTGAAGTTTATATTTAATAAATTGACATGTAAAGACATTTTTCTCCCTACTCCGAATTACAGAGTAACACTGGTAACATGATTGCTGATTCAGACCTGTATGACCTTTCACATTGAACTTATCACCTATTTGTCAGGCAAATTGTACCACGGCGCGGATCTATGCCCCGTTTTCAATGGAACGTCAATCCGACCAGAACGCCTCAGGAAGTGCCATTGTTGTTTACAGATTCCCTAAATATGACTTAAGCCTCAAAATATGAGAAAAAGTCCCGGTTACAATGTTGAAATATACTGGAATTTCACTGCTGCTGATAGCCGCTGGTGGTCCGATGGCGGTTTTGGAGCGGCAGGCCACTGGTGGTATGCTGCTGATCCACTGCTGGTCCGCTGGCGGTTTTTGAGCGGCAGGCCACTGGTGGTATGCCGCTGACTGCCGCTGCTGGAGCGGTAGACCGCCGGTGGTATGCCGCTGATTGCCGCTGCTGGTCCGCTGGCGGTTTTGGAGCGGCAGGCCACTGGAGGCATGCTACTAGCCTACCACTGGCGGACCGCTGATGGTTTGGGTCGGCGTGCCGATGCCGACAAGCCGCTCCCCAGCCACCGGTGGTCCGACGGTTGCTTGCGGACTGAGGACTTCTACGGTTTTCACCATTAATATATTTATAACTATTTTAACAACAAGCGGGTGGTTGGAGTTGACTGTTTTGTATCGTAAACTATAATATGTACAGTGAAATCTCGATAAGTCAAACTCGGATAACTTAAAACAACTGTTAAGTCAAATAAACAATCAGACTGTTAGTACATTCTCCATTGTAAATAAAGTCCCACGGCTCTCTATTCCATTCACATCATGTTGCGTCTGCCAATAAAAAAAGGCAAATGGAGGTCAGATGTCACCCCAGTTGTTTTAGTGGGGTTTGAATTTAATTATAATATGATAATATGACTGATGAATAGTAGGTGCATATCTTTCTTTTGCACTCAGCTTGGGTCACGAAAAATTGACAAATAGGGCATTTTGACAAATAGGGCATACAAATTTCGTTCATCTCTTGAAGGTTGTCCACCATGGTCTTTGAGTCAAACAAAGCCAGTGTGGCTGTGGCCTGTGTTTCTGGCTGAGTGCAACACAATGAAATGCAGTGTTGTAGTTAGTAAACTCAAGCATTCTAGGAACAGCACTCCTTATTATGCCAACACCACAGCATGCTTCAACATCATACTAGCCGGTGACATTGAAGTCAACCCAGGGCCAGAATCTTCAGGGCCATCAATTCCTACAGAGAAACCCACTGGTGATACCTGCCTTCAAGTTTATCTACAGAATGTGAGAAGTTTGAAGAATAAACTCGATGTCCTGCACAGCTCACTGGTTGCTCACCTTCAGCCAGGCGGTATGTTCAATTTCTTCGCTCTAACTGAAACTTGGCTTACCGATGCTGTGTTAGATGCTGAGATTAACATCCCAAACTACACCGTGTTCCGGAATGACAGAAGTAACCGACGTGGTGGTGGTGTACTCTTAGGTTGCCACAATGCCTTTGAATGCCGTAGAAGATCAGACCTTGAACATGACGACCTTGAACTGTTATGGGTAGAGGTTCGGCTTTCCAATCGTAGCAAGATGTTATTTGGTGTGTTCTATAGACCTCCTGACAGTGGTGTTCAACCACTAGAGAATCTTGCTGACACATTGACCAATGCTTCCCGTCACTTCAACACCATCTACATTGCTGGTGACTTCAACTTACCCTCACTACAGTGGGACTCGGACAGTGGACTTGCAGTATCAAGTGGTTCCACCATCGAGGACGTGTTCGTTGATGCAGTAATGGCTGCTCACAGCCTGCAGCAAGTGAATTTTTCCCCAACGAGAGGTGACAACATCCTCGACCTCGTCCTCTGCTCTGCCCTGCAGCAAGTCTCCTGTGAAACTGGTGACGACATATTTGCCTCTGACCATAATTCTGTGAGAATTAGCATTCAAGTAACTGCTAAAACCAAGCCATATGATGCAAGTCGTCCAATCTTCAACTATCGCAAAGCTGACTTATACGACCTCCAGAGAACAATTGAATGCATCCCCTGGTGTCTTTTAGAAGCCACCGACGATTGTGATGAAGCTACTTCACTTTTCTATGACTTCATCGAAGCGGCTGTGATTGATGTTGTACCAGTTGTCCGTCCACGGCGTCCATCTCCGCCATGGTTTGATGGTGAAGTTCGCCACGCCCTGAAAGCCAAGGAGCGTACATTTCGCAGGAAGAAGAAGAGTCCAACTCCTGCCAATTTAGAACTCTTTAAAGAAGCTCGATCTAACTTCAAGCAAATTGTGAGGGGGAAATATGCCAATTATTTATCCTCTGTTGCTGCAGACATTGGTAAAAATCCAAAGCGTTTTTGGAGTTTTATCAAGACTCGATCTTGCTCCCGTCAACACGCCTTGCCTTCAGTTCTCCGCAATGAAACGTCAGGATTTGAAGCAGCAGATTCAGCTGGTAAGGCAGATCTCCTGAAGGATTGTTTCCAGTCTGTCTATGTGCCAGCATCCTCTGATGAATCCGACGCCACCATGCCTGTGCTTCAATCTTCGAACTTGGATGCTATGCCAGCCATTAGCATCACCAAATCTGATGTCATCTCCAAATTGTCTGATATTGATGTCTCCAAAGCCATTGGACCAGACAATTTATCAGGCTTTGTGCTTAAATCTTGTGCCAATGTACTTGGTGGTCCCTTAACATGTTTGTTTAATAGGGCTACCCTTGAGGGTTGCTTTCCCTCTCGTTGGAAAGCTGCTAATATTGTTCCTATCCATAAATCTGGCAAAAAACACAATGTTGCTAACTACAGACCAATTTCCTTGCTCCCTCAGGTATCCAAGGTTTTTGAAAAGATCTTAAGTGAGCATATCATGTGTCACGTCCAACCAGCCATCTCCGAGCAGCAGCATGGTTTCATCTCTGGCAGAGATTGCTCCACCAATCTAACATCATGATTGCAGGAGGCTTACCATGCTGTTGAGCGGAGGGACCAGTTGGATGTTATCTACACTGATTTCTCTAAGGCCTTTGATCGTGTCAACCATGATTTTCTCTTGTATAAACTCTCATCCTACAATGTTCATCCAGGTATTCTTCTATTGCTACGTAGCTACCATTTCTGGAAGAAAACATAGAGTTATTGTTGATGGGCATTGTTCTAAGTGGAATACCGTGCCCTCTGGTGTTCCCCAAGGCTCTATTTTAGGGCCTATTCTATTCACGTTATTCGTTAATGATATCACTCAACGCTTAAGCAATAAGTGTTTACTTTTTGCTGATGACTTGAAGGTTTTCCGCAGGATTGGTTGTCCTGAGGATGCATTCTCATTACAGGGTGACTTAGACAGAATCATGTCTTGGTCTTCAACTTGGAAGCTATCCCTCAACATCAATAAATGTTGTGTTTTATCCCTGTCACTTAAGAAGAAACCCATCATTGTCACTTACACTCTAGGGGATAACATGCTTAATAGAGTCCCTGTGCAGAAGGATCTTGGAATTGTTATCGACAACAGGCTGACCTTTGTTCCCCACATTGATTCAGTTATTAAAAAGGCTAATCGCATGTGTGGTTTAGTTTGGCGTAACTTCCGCTCACTGAAGAATGAGCATGTTTTGCGTACCATGTATTGTTCACTTATCAGGCCCCATCTAGAGTATTGTACAGTAGTGTTTAACTCCATATCTGCTTATCAGGCTCACAGGATTGAAAGAGTCCAACAACGCTTTCTTAAGTTCATGTACAAGAATCTCAACAATAACAATGATGTTAATAACCTGGATTATCCTGATTTATGCGACCTGTATAGACTCCCTACCCTAAAGCACAGAAGAGATGTCAATGATTGTATGTTTCTATATAAACATTTCCATAACTGTTATAATATTACAGATGCCAACCCATACAAGTTACATGCTCCAGCACGACGGACAAGGCATGCACACGAACACATCTTCCATGTCCCATGGAGTCGCGTTGAAGTGACAAAGCGTGGATTTGTTTCTAGGATCTCTACCACCTACAATGGGCTCCATGGGAAATGCGATGTGTTCGGTGCACCGTCTCTTCATTCTTTCCGTAGACAGGTGTCCCGTGCTCTTTCAAGTGGTTAATGTATGAATTTTTTACTTTTTTAATGCATTGTTGCTTTCATTTTTAACTCACTTGAATGAATCGTCATCGATTACTTCAAATATATGTATTACCATCCGTTTTTTGCAACTCCTTTTAATATTTTTATATCGTCATCACTTCTCTCCAAATTTATTTTCTTTCATGTGATTTGTTTTTATTATTTTTATTTCTGTAACAAAACTCTTGCTATCTTGTTTTTTCTTAGATAGTGTATTTTTTTCTTACTTTTTTGTTCTGTTTTCCTTTGTTCAGTTTTGTTTTGTTTTGCTTGGTTCGGATTGTTGTTTTGTTTTGTTCTGTCTTGCTCTGTTTGTTTTTGTTTTACTTTGTTTTCCTTGTCTTGTCTTGTTTTTGTTTTGTTTAGTTACGTTTGTTGTTTTGTTTTACTCTCCTTTTTTTTCTCTTCTTTTTGTTGTTTTGTTTTGTTTGTTTTGTTGTCTTTGTGTATGTCTCAAGTATATGTGCGTTGTGTCTTCTGGTTTTTTTTTAATTTTTTTTTTATCCATTACTTTTTAGCATTTTATATATCTATATATGCATATCCAATGAAATCGTCTCCTATCACATAATTCACAGTGCTCGTTTCATCCCTATATACATATAATTTGTTTTTTAGTTTGTTTTTATATCATCAATATATATTTTTTATAATGATTCTTTTTGATCATATTTGTGTATATATATATATATATATATTTTTTTTTTTAATAATTGTATAATATTTTTTAACCAGTCCTGTAATTGGCGGTTTGTTCTGCTGTTGGATGTGGATAATAAATAAATAAATAAATAAATAAATAAAGGTCACCAGAGGTCAGATATAAAATGCCCTCCGTATATTCTTTGCATAGCCGGAACACCTAACATTTAGACTTGGTCTTGAAAAAGTTGGGGTATGAAGGGTAAATCATATAGGCCTAACGAACAAATATGGCATACAAAGGTCATTGACCTCTGGAAGGTCGCCAGAGGTCGAATGTAATTTGTTACTTCACATCTGATCATTATTTTCATGGCCTGAAGACCTATGACATGGACAAGGGTCACATGAAAGTGGTGTTTTCAAGAACAGTTGTTATAAGTAGAGTATGTAAAGCTAAATGACCTCTCAAATGTCACAAGAGGTCCAATATGAAATGCCTCTACATCTGAAAAATGTTTATATGGCATAAAGCAAACATGCGAAGTTTCATGCTTTAGTCACAAGTGCACAATTATTGTTTCAGATATTTGACCTTAACAGCGCCATTACACGACCATTTTTTCTGGTTAAATAGACATCTTTTAAACCCCTAGACTTGCATGACGTGAGCATAATTATTTCCAAACCATTAAGTTAACGCACAATGCAGGTGTATCAACAATTGAGTGTTGGCGTAACATGGCAGTCACGTGACAGCGTTTTGCATCCAGAATTAAACAATGTAATATCATAGGCGGGTATAGGTTTTCGTTTAGGATGTCCATGGTTAATATGGAACAAATTATCCCCCAAATAGCAGTGTGACTAAAAAAATGGGTAAAACATTGGTACAATGCCTCCGTGCGTAAGACGTAGTGCTACCCGAAGAGGTCATCGGCTAGCAAACATTATGCCAAAATGGCCTTCAAATACGAAAATTATAACGGTGGTACTGGTACTGGTATTTTGCAAAATGGCTGCCAGGCCTTCAAAAGGGGGAGTTTGCGTTGGCTCCATATCTGGAAATATTTGTCTCATACTAAACATTCTGTTTAAAGTTTCATGTCTTTATGAAAGCGGGCGGGGTGGGGGGGGGGGGGGGGGTGGCTGGGCTGGACACCACATGACACTAAGGGGCGCTGTTGATGCAAAAACTTGCACGCTTGCTTTACGTCTCTTAACTTTACATCAAAACGTTTAATTTTAAAGTCTGTGTACTGTTTGTTCTCCGCTTTCAGAACTATTTCAATTCATTTTGAATAATGGAAAATTAAAAGATAACCTTAAAATCGCCACTTTTTGTTTCTCGTAACGAATATGGCGGAGACAATTTAATGGCCCATCTACCCTGGTCATTCAGTTATTTACGCCAATTGAAAAAAAACGAATGAGGGCGCGCTCTCTTATTCTTCTCACGTGATTGACTTTTTACACATCTTTTTTATAAGCGAGTTGTAGGTCGAGCTGTTGCATCTTCAAAAGGTAAGTCATCCAAAAATATCTGTTTTCAGACCTCAAAATTAACTTTTTTTGATAGGAAATTTGGTTTTTAAAACCTTCATCATAATGAGAATCGATAAATTTGACTCAACTGGTTAAATAAAGTATGAATTTAGGTCTACGAAACCCACAGGCATAATGGCGTGTAATTCCAATGGCGGGGAATTCCCCCAAGATAAAATACATTTGTTAAAGTGTACAAAGTACCATAAAGGTCAGTTGTTGCACTGTTATTAATGCAACAACTTGACAAGTAAGGGAAGCACTCATGTTTAATAGCAGAAACTGTTCGGTCCAATAAACATTGTTAAAGGCCTTAGGAAACAGTTCCTAAGGCAGAATTCCGAATAGAGCTGTCTAAGTGGGCTTTGGTGATGCAGATCACATCAGCTTTGTGCTCTTCAATCAGTGCTTGAAATGCCCGTACCTTCCAACGTAAACTGACAGACTTCACACTCAAAAGCATCGGAGGAATATCTTCGTTTTTGCAAAGGTTGCAAGGTGAGGGGTACAGCCGGCAGGTTTAGTTTGCTGGATGGGCTGGCAACTTAATTAAGGGACTTTAAATGTCCGTTCAGATTGACCTTCAGCTCTCTCTAGGCATAACGGTCAGTAAGCTGAAGAGCAGACTGTTTTCTCGAGGCTCAATTTTTATAAGAAGTAATTGCAAAAGGAGGTCAGGTCATGTTTAACCTTGGCTCGAAATAGTGATTGGAGATGGACTTGAAAGAGTGATTAGAGAAGTCGAGGCACAGTCGTCCGCGTTGAGGTACTCCTGGAGGCAGTGTCGGGCATGTCGGCTGTGTAGATACTAAATATAATCTGAGCGTGGACCGATCACTGTGACAGTACGTTTTGAAGCATAACAAGTAGTTATACAAAGAGAGAGCCTCTGCAACCAAAGTAAATCTGATACAGGTGAAGTAGGCCTAATCACTGGATTTCAGTGTTGATTTCAAAGCAAAGGAAACATGAAATATGCACTTTATTTGTTGAAAACAGAAAAAGTAATTAAAAAAACAAGGACAATAAAAGATGATGCCGAAATGCTAATGCTAAATTTGACTTGTGAATATTTTGCTGTTGCAATACAACACTTTTACATATAACTTGTTAATAGTTCTATTAAAAACAATGCAGCGGTTCTTTTTAAATGAAACTACTTGCCCCACGTTGTAGCAATATCAACCGTAGCTGTAACTTTTTTTTAATTAGAAATCCATCAAACGTGGAGCCCCTAAACACTGAGATATCACTACCTACTTAAAAGGAAAACAAAAATATGGTGCAAATAAAGCTCTCGAAATGGATTTATTAGCTATACCGTTAGGCAACCAATTAAGCTTTCTAAGCATTCGAATGCACAAGGAAACAATAAACAAATACACATTTCCTAATCTAGATGTTGATATTGACAGACAGCATGATTTTATCACTACAGATATTAAAATTAATATCGTGGTTTTATAAGCAAATAGACCTAGGAAGCTTTTATAATATGCTTGTTTGTTTGTTTATGTCAACGACTCAAAATTATAATTATTTGCAGCGAGTGCCTACCGTGTTTATGTATCATGAACAATTAGCATACACAACCAACTGTTCGCGCAAAATACGTACAAAGGAACTTTGCCCCCGAATCCTAGTAGAGTGTATCAAGGCATCTTCAATGTACGTTACCTACTATTGTGTGCTTAACCCCGCAGTCAAATGTCTATTGTACAATCATTAATTTTTGGACCGCTACAATTTATCCCTTGGCAGAACTATGCATTGCCAAACACCTACAACTATAGATCCGTATTGATTGGAATAAAAAAAAGAAGTTTTGAACTTATCAAGTACACAACCAAAAATGACACTTATAACGGCATGAGCATTTGAATATCGTCGACTGCTAATGATAAATAACATGCACCTTCTGACCTGTGTGGTACTTTGTTTGCTTTTCACAATAGTCTGCTACATGTTGGGAAATCCCAAATGTATTTATGTACCAGGAAGCATGTGGTTGTTTGTTTGGTATTCTTTATACCGATGCACGGGATGAAAATAATCCCAGCTTCTTGGAATTTGTGTAAATACAATTACCACGATTGTTGACTGTATTTGGTTACAATCGATTCTGTACCATTTAAACCTCATTTTTTTTACCGTGTTCGAATAATTATTGTTATGTATGCGTACCATACCGAAACACGTTTAAATAAAAACATACCAACTGACTTCCAATCGAAGTAGGTTTGTGGATTACGGAAACAATCTATAACTTCCAGTAGACTGTATGTGGGTGTTTTATGTAACTATCTTTGTTAACGATTAACAAATTACCAATCCAACAAATCATTGTTTGAAGTTATGTTTTCGTTGATATATAAAGGAGTCTGATGAGGATGTATATTGAAGACCGAATCACAAACCGATTCGTGTATAGTTCCAGTAAAGTGGTTATAAGTGCCACTTTTGAGGCAGTGTGCTTGAAATGTCGTTAAGGCCGAGTAAAAAAAAGTTTCTCGTCCGGATTTTTGAAAAATAGGAGGAAGAGGGGCTTTTAATTTTTAATTTTTTTTTTCAAAATGGCCACCATTTTAAAATTTCCTACAACCGTTGGTGTTTCCACTGTTCAAAGACACTTTTAAAATGAAAGACAAGTTGGACAAGAGAACTGAACATATTTACAGTGTCCGTTAGAGTTGTATTGGTCTACCAAGAACAGTTTTAGATGCATTTGCTTTAACCGCCAAAAGTCGCGAGCAAATTCTTTAAACACATGCTCCAGCGTGAGCTAGTCTCATACCGGTTGCATTCTGGCTTTGAAGTCAGCACTTACCGCATACAGTACGGCAGACAGATTCCGGTTGAATTTTCAAACGACTGTATTCTAAATCTATCAATAGACATACATGTACGTAGTCTGGTTCCATAGACCTGACAATTATTCCTGATGCTCACGTCTCAGCCTCGACTCCATGGGCGCGTAGATTCATCACGAATAGTTCTGGGAACCAAATGGGTGAGTTGTTGTGAACTCGCCATGCTTGCACTGTCGCAGGGGTAGCGATCACACATCGATATTATGTGGTGTACAAAGTGACCGACAGAGTTTATACTGAAAACTTCGACTCACATATTTCGCAAGTATTTATTTTCCGATGAATTTGTGGACTTTTTCAGTGTTTTACTGCATTTTTCAAAAATAAAAAATAATAAAAAAATCCAGGCGGCCTCCAAAAAGGAAGCGGGTGGGGACGAGAAACTTGGTTGTTTTTTTTACTTTGCCTAATAAATACGTCTGCTTTATACAAAATGCACGTTTTGGGGAGTCCAAGAGCTCTTTTTTTTTGGTGCTAATATGGTTTTGTATTTGCTTACGCATAGCAGTTTTGCTCATTCTGTTTGTCTTTCAGTGGTCTTTGGTTGAAAATGTATACAAAGAGTAAAATGTTTTACCTTTACTTACAGGGCTTGTTAAGGAGTGATAAAAAAAAAGAACCATGAGTGGACATTGTGAGAAGGGGCAGACGGACGATGACAAGAAGAAAGAGGAGCCCAAGGCACCCCAGATACCAGAAGGTGGGTAATGCCGAGGATCCAAGAAAGAAGATCGAACTACGACTTCTTTGGGAGTGTACTGATGTCACTAGCGGAGGGGGGGGGGGGGGTTGAGAGGAGGGGAACTTGCCTTTTGTTATTGTTTTTATGTGACTTGACAGCGTCAGCACTTTACAGCCGCAACGAATATAAGTACATTCTCTCTGGCACGGCAAAAAAAGGCCACTGAGTGTTGTACTACCCCAGACTTAGCTGAGTGCATTAAGCTATTAAATCGTATAGTTGCCATAAAAGCGTCATCTTGGGGATATTACATAATGTGTATTTACAAACCCATGGTTTGATCAAAGTGTCAAGTCTCAGCGTTGCTCCCATGGCTTTTAAACAGTAAACTGTCACTGAATCTGCCAAAGATTACTGACTAAAATGCTGTGCGCAGATCCAGAAAATGTATTGTTTTGTACAACTTCTTACAGTTTTGGTAGTCATACACATGTCAGGCTCAGGTACAGGCACATATTGACTACAATAAAATAGAAAATAAAGTGTCTGTGTTACAAGAAATTAGCAAGAGTTTGTGTAACCTAATTAACAGAATCAGCTCAAATTACATATCACTTACAAGTAAATGTACTATATATACATGCACACAAATTTCCAAACTAAAAGCAATGTTGATGAAAATACGCATGTAGAAAATACAACTTTTAGGCTTACAAAATATCACTAAATATCACACTAGTCACAGAATCATAAATTATTTAAGAGTAACCAACCGTTTAATAAACCTTGGCCAGATTAATGCTTTGGGCGAAGAATAACACAAGTTGCAACTCTATCGAGATCGAGCTGAGGCCATGTTGCTTTTTTGCTTAGCTGCCGTCTTTCCGGTACAGCGCCCTCACTTGGCAAAAAATAACAAATCTGTCCAAGTTTGGCCGCTACAGTCACTACAAGTAAAGGTATTTGCCCTCTCATCTTGATATTAGATCATTCGCAAATAGACCTCCACTAACATGGTTTTGGGCAAATTAAAACAGAGAATTGTTTTAGAAATACCAATGAGCACACGTAACAAATGAATATCAAAAATTGCACGGTACGAAAATAATAAACACAAGTGGAAAGAAAATAATTAACACAAGTGGAACCGCTCTTTGTGAAAATTACGGCATGCTGTCTGGAGGCAAGTGTGTTTCCAAGCCAAAAAGTAAACATTTTGCGATGTACTTTATTTAACGGCGAGCACTCAGCCGTTTTTCAGGTCGGAGATGTCTTTACAGATTTCCTTGAGCATAATTATGTCGCGTAACCACGATTGTGTGAGCCCGTTGCAGTGTGGCGTATGCAAAGGTCATTTTGACCGGACACCCAGTAAAATCAAAACGTGGTAGTGGTGGTGGTGGTGGTAGCGGTGATGGCGGGAGCGGGGGTGGTGATGGTAGTGGTGGAGGTCCATGGTAGAAGCGGAAGCGTTGTTCAAACCGGAAACCTTTGGACAACACGTAGCGCTCTTCAAGGCGGCGCAATCCTAAACAAGGGCACTCGTGATGATGTAAGAGTGCTCGTGAAAAAATGGGGCTCGTAACAAAAGGGCAATTGTGAGAAAATATTCCGTTGCAAAATAGAATTGTCGTCCCGTTACTCATTTTCACCTTCCCAATTTTGTTTCTATCAGCGTCCCGATTTTGCTTTTAAAATCTCCATCCCGTTGCAATCTGTCTCTCTGCACCCCCGTCTGTTTAAGCAACTGATTCTGTTTACACTACTGATGAAAAGTGCTTTTATTTGAGGCGATATTATTACCGTGCTGATCATTTAATTAATTTTATTTTAGGTGCTCAACAACCACGTGGAAACATCACGGGAAACACCGGCACTGTTACCGGCGCTTACAGCCCTGTCATTACTGGTACATCAGGTCCAATTAACCTTACTTTCGGTGCGCCGCCAGAGAGGGCAGGTAAATACGAATTTTCACTGCGTTACTTATGGGCCCTGTTTAGTTTTATTTTTCAAATAATACCACTGAGTGATAGTGGGCAATTTTAGCGTAATGTAATGTCTGTGACAAAGCTTTATTGCATTTGTCACAATGTCATCACTGTCGCACACTACAGAGTTTAAGTATAGCAATCATGGTTATTTGGCTCTGTCTCGGACATAACATTTCCTTTCTTAACGATGAAATTACCACAGGGCAATTCTAATTCTAATTTAGAACTAGACATTTGCGTTTATTGAGTTAAAAACGCAGGGTGCTCGGGCTGGCAAATAATTATTGCAATGGACATGAGGTTTGAATATTAACATGCCTGAAAAAAAAAATAAAAATAAGGACACTCAGCCTTTTCAAGTGGAACCATTTTTCTCAATATAGAAACAATGCTTAAACACGGTTCGGGTGATGGACTTGAATAATAAAAAAAATGACCGTTTTAACATTTTCTTACAATAATATCCGGTCGGATGACGTCATGATTTCGAAACCTCGAAAAGTCATTTTTTTTGCGGTTGCAAACTTTGACGAATGGGTTTAAATCCTAAAGTTCAACTATATCTTTGACGTGCCGCGAGAGGACGCCGTTTCAAATGATGACATTGTGCTTTTTTTGGGTATTTTGCACTCCTCACTGATCACATGCATTATTTATAACTGTAGGAAAGTTCTTCCGTTTTCAAGTTATATTCAATCTTCCCTGCACTTCCAGTAACAATGGAAATAAAAGTCAAATGGCTCTGTGCCCGGGAATCAAAAATATTGCCAGAGGCAATGTCTTCATGTATCTTACGAACATTCTTCAAGTACATCATAAAAAGTGAAAATGCTACTCCATTCCTTCGTAAAGTTATACTTTAAAGTTATTTTTCAAAGTTTGACACTACATCGCTTATAATTTGATACCTGATAACGTCCGATGAGCTCTTGAAATTGGGCACATTTTTTTGACCAGGGTTCAAGTTCATACTAGGTGTCATCGTCATCCTGTAAAATGTTTGGAAGAAATTCCGGTATGTCTTGATTTTAAGCTTCTGTTTGCAATTTTACCTAAAAAAATTCCATCATTGTCTATCAGATTACAAAGTACGAACATGGTTGCTAATTGTGTTTGTGAGTTATTGATGAATGAACATTTTCATTTTTAAAATTAAAATTGGGTATAAATTGATACCCGATGACGTCATCATGAAGTCAGAATAATATGCACACCTCGGGAGTTGATAATGTTGAAAGTTCAAAAGCCGCCGAGAATGATCGGACGGGAAAAAAGAGGGGTGGGGTAGAAGGGGGAGAAGATTCTTACCATTTCACAACGGTGATTCGTACCTGATCACATAATAAGCCGGCTATCTAATTCCAAATTGAAATGTAAATGCTCAGGCAATTCTAGCAATTTACTTTTTTTGGATTCATGATGGTCATTCAATTCTGTTTTGGGTAATCCGGTACGACCCGGTGACCCTTTTACAATGGTAAGAATTAATCTGTTGATTCCGGACAGTAGGTTTCCGAGACTTTTCTTCTAAACGGTACATAGTATTAATTTGTAACTTCTAACATATATCGACGCTCAGTGGTGCATAATACTCCGACTTCATGATATAACACCATCTCTTTTCACCTATAACTCTTGAACAAAATGATCGATCATTCATACTTTGTAATCATACAATTTTTGTTGTGTACACTCACGGGTCTAGCGGAAGGTCAAAGTAAGGTGAATTTATTACTACTATTACTGTAATAGGGCGACAGGTTTTGCGAACTCCGTCCACAATAGGGCGATACACCTTATTGAGGCGACAAAAAAACTGTCGCCCTTTTATGAAAACGACCCTTAGGACAAGAAATTTTGCTGTCGCTAACCATCTAGATCGATTCCTCATGGTCCAATTAGTATTAATACTAAATTTCGTGGGAAAAAAACATATGGTAAGCATGGGTTAGGTGACAGTTTAGGTTTGTGCACAAGTCTATGGGAAAGTCGCCCTATTGGGGCGAAAAGAGTAATTATTAAAATTATTATTTTTATTATTATTATTATTGTTTATTTAGCCATTCTCACAACATTATAAAGAAAGGCAAGGAACAACAAAAGTACTAGTACTGTTAGTCCGAGGACCTGCTGCACCGTTAAAACAAGCTAAAATAGATATATGAAAATAAATAAATATATAAAAAGTCAAAAAATATATAAAAAGCCATATATAAAAAGCCATAAAAAAGTATATTAATACATCAAAAGCAAGTACATTATATATACATATGGGTCATTCCATGTCAGACCAACGCACTTTTTTACCTCATGTCTTCCAATTTTGATAAAAATTGCTGTGCTTGTAGGTCCCGATGAGCAATGAATGCCCACCAGTTTTTAGCCCGATCCGACCTACCATGTGGTCAGGGCAGAAACCACAAAAAACGGACTTTTAGAGTAAAATATCACCCTTTTGGTAGAAATATGTCAAAACCGTGTCAATCTTCATCGAATATATGCGAATTTGGTATTAAAATAATAAGAATTGCATGCTCAAATCAACTCTTTTGTCAAACTTAAATTTTGTGAAAAGGAGGTCATGTGACCTTTAATATGTTATTGTGATCTTTGACCCAATTTATGTAATAATGTATTATTCCGAAAATCAACAAAATAAAAATGACTTGATAGAGCATGTCTTCCTCTATCAGAATCCACTAAAAATCAATTGGGGTCTTTAAAATTCACAACTTTATGACTATTTTTGTACAGTTGGTAGGTTACAAATTAGTCAATTTATAGACTTTACATTAGAAATCCACCCACACAACTTACTATTCTGTTTCAAAAGGTACTTAAATTAAACTTGGTTTGGGAATTTCTCATGTTTAGGGCTGATGAGGTATAACCAGACTAATAATATAAATTATCAGCACTGGCGCAATTTGCAAGGTTTCCGAATCGTGACGTCATCAGACTGGAAGTTATTGTGGGGAGAATGAACAGATGATAAGTTTTGTTTCCTTAAAATTCAAATTCGTTATTTGATCCGTTTCTAATGACTATGTTCGTACCTCATAACATACATAATTATATTCGGTACAATGATGACATTGGGTGTTCAAACATTGTGAAGACATCAAACTGGAAGTGTAAAATACATACACATAAAATGTTCATTACCATTTCAATATTTTCAAAGTTTGTTTTAACTTCATAATGATTTTTTATCCTGTCTGAACTGAATCAATATTCAGTTTAACTGATGACGTCATCAAACCGAAAGTTACGTTTAACTGTGAATAAAATGTATACTGAAAAAAAAAACCAAGAGGGTGCAATTTTGTTCAAGTTAAAACGAATTGTTTCACTGAGGAAAGATGAAATGTGAATTTGTTTTAGCTATGACAATAATCACAACTAAAGTGGATAATGTGTAACTCAACAAACGCCAATCTTTGTACTTGTTCTTTTTTTCTGATGCAGGAGCTCATGGACGTGGGGACAACGCCCCAGCTCCACAAAATCCTTAGTCTGGAAATCCCATTTAAGGTATTCTTTAAGAATTGACAAATTACTGTCATGAATAATGAAATAAATACCCATGGTTGGTTGCACTTTATAATTCCTCTTTAGAAAGAGATCTCCTTTTTACAATCGTCATTTTTTTCAATTATTGAACTTATGGTACATATAAAAAGTGTGTGTATTAGCAACGGTTTTAGTCCATTTATTTTCGTTAAGCAAAACACGTTTCCCGTTTTTCGCCAATTATACTGGTACTGCGTCAAGGTTATAGATAAAAACCAAATAATTTTGTTGACATCCAGTTGGTGGGTGAGGGTGAGGGGCATAAGTCTGCGACTTGCGCAACAAACTATCGCGTAATTTGCGCAATCATTTCAGGTGGAGTAAGTTGTGGTGTAGCGACTGATTTACCATCGTATGGGAAGGTGTTATTTTTTTCCATTTTGTGTATTAGTATTTTCAAGTGACGACCAAAGTACCCCGTAATTGTCTTGCAAAGCTGTGGCGTGCACAAATAGTTATAGTGGCTGACTAATATTTCAATCATAAAAGTGGTCACTTTTCTTCACAATAGTTCCATTAACAAGGTTGGGCAGTAAATTGCTTACTTCAGTCTCATTGGCAATAATTCGAAATACTATTATACGTATTTTGTTTTACCTGCATGAATAAAAGATACTGATCGTTACTTGGAATGATGGTTATGTTATACCTGGTTTGCGTAGAAATGTTCAATTGCAATGAAGAATTCCATAACAGGCAGTATAGAAGACAGTTACGATTGTCCTTATAATACCAGAGACCGTGAAGTGCCCTATTATAATTTTATGATATGTAAATCGTCATCTTTCCTATACTTTTTATTTCAGATTAAAACCAACTGTTTGAATTCAGATATTTTATGAAACCGAAAGAAGCGAATACAGGACAGATGAATTTCAAGTAGTTTTAATAACGAAAATACGGAAGCGTAGAAGGGCCAGTGGCAATAAAAAAATCCTAATTAGTATCTCGCCGCGGCGCGACTCCCATCTCACCGCGGCGACTCGCCATCTTGAGCTACTTTTTCCGAGATGGAAGCTCCCGGCTGCGAGGTAGTAAGTCGCCTCAGCGAGATATAATTTGTTTTTTTTAATTGCTTGTTGCCCAAACGCCTCCACACGTAGCATTAAATTCCATTAAAAGATAGAGATGGGTACTTTCTGACCTTGATAGATAGTAGCAATTAACAATGTGATTAACACTTTCCGGGATGATTAGATAATACTCACTTTGGAATACTTTGATTTAGTTTTTTACCTAAAAGTTAGGAGAGCCTTTGCATTAGCTTTTGTTTGTATATTAATCCATCAGATGTAAATCCATCATGTATAACTGTATACGTGGTTGCTTTGTTTAACCCTAGCCCTATCGGATCAGTGGGGTGGGCTGTATGTGTCCCCCTCAAGAAACTTTTTTGTAATAGCTCTAGAACGATTATGTTGATCCACATGAAATTTACTGACTTTTCCTTACCTTCGTCGGTGATGAATATGGTGCCAAAAACAAAGCCTGTAGGATGTCAATGGTTGCCCTTGCCAACCGTTGCAAAAACACTAGTGTTTGTAGCATTTTTAGTAATGTTTTGTATAAACACATGGAAAAAGGCACTTTTGTGAGTAAAACCTTTCTGTGACCGAACAAACCAACCAACTGTCCACTTAAGACAAAATAACAAAGTCACGTGACCACATACAATGCATGATGGGAATCCAATTTCGCATGAAAAGCCGCGTAAACATATTTGTCACTTTTTTTGCAAAGGTCTGCTACTTTTTGGTAGTTCTTGCATAATTAAATATTGTGCATGTCTGACAATACCAAAGTACTTTAATAGAGCCGATTTTGATAGACAAATATTCAAATTTACGACAAAGTGGGTATATTTGCATGCCAAAGTTTTGTAATTGGATGGACATTGACCGATAGGATTTTTTTAACAACCTTGATATAGTTTGTATGTTAAAATCATGCCATATAAGTACCGTTTTAGACCAATTAATAGGCTACAGACAGTAAAACGCCCTCTTTTGGTCACTGAGGCGCGTCCAGACAAGGTCACCTAGTAAATAATATGCCAACTAACATTCCTGCAAAAATGTATGAAAATAGGCTGTCGAATATGGAAATAAAAATGGGGACACAGTTTGCCCTCGTGCCGGTCCAGAAAGGATCCATAAGAAATACCCCGGTACTAGTAGTTTAAATGCATGAACCCTTTTCAGATTTTAGAATCCTGATGTATCAAGTACAAGTGATGTTGAAGCATAGCAGCATTACTACTCTATCCAGTACATGACTGTGGTTTGACAATAGTTCTTGTTTGACATTTTTGAAGCAGTTGTACTTGGTTTTAGGAAATCGTTTTGTCCTAACCATCGGCACCTCTGACATGTATCGTTGCATCTAATGGAATGACTCATTCTACTTGTAAGTTGCTTTAATAAATGCTTTTGAATTACAAATTGAAAAGTTTATCACAGCTTTAATAAATGCTATTGAATTAAAAATTGAAACGTTTATCACAGCTTCTTAGTGCTTTTCTGTGGTTGACATTCATTTTTGTTTACATCATGATCAGGAAGGTATCGTTTTGTTTTATAACCTTTCAAATTCTATTTGCAAATAAAAAAGAAATTGCCGCTAGAGTACTTAGCAATTGCCCAACTAGGCTTTTACATAATGTTGCTTCAATGTAATGTTGTGTATTTGATTAACATGTCGATTTTTAAAAGGATTCAAGGATACAGATTCGTAAATTATTACACTCAGCAGACCATCGTATTGGCTATATTGTTACCGTATGAATTAAAGTGACTTCAATTTAGGCAACAGTTATAATTATCAAGCACACATTCAGATTCCGCGTTGTCCTAACGGAACATTTTATTATTTTCGTATTACCCAGTTAAAATTATTTCATCAAACTCAGTTACCAGCGACAAGACGTATCAGACCGGGATCTTTAAGGTTTAATTATTCCAACCATTAAGAAAATGATGACCTCTCTTATTGACGCTTTTCATCCGAGCAATGAGGTGCCCGTCATGCTCCCGCTCCGTCCGACCGTCATCGGCGATTCCAACACATTCAGGCACCTGGCTTTTTATGATGCGGTCCATTCATTATAATCCTGCATCACTGATAAGCCGACAGGTAGGCGACGAGCGCAGTATTGCGGCCCAATAGTGCTCTAAATTTAGTCAGCTCCTGGAATTCCTCTACGATGTGGACGGACAAATACCCTGCTTTGGTGGCTAGTTTGGAAACAAACTTTGCCAGTGTAAATTCTGGATTAAGCTCTTTCAGAGGGGATCTTATGTGGACACCGTTTTAAAAAGTTGCTTTGGATAGATACACGGCCTGAGTGAGCCGTCTTTTTTTTAAACAGCCGTTGTTAATCGAGCTGCACCAGTCCAAGTGTCGGGAGATTCTTCTTATGACCAAGTCTTAATTTCTCAATCTTGCTCAGCTCGGCTTGCAATTTGGGTGTGATGTAAACGCTCCACTCACGTGGCGGGTCCATGTAGGGTTGAGCATCTGGCTTGGGATGTAGGCAAATGCGCACCTTAAAGTTACCTAGGGTGTGTCAAACAGCATTGGGTACCGTTGCCTCGTGTCTTGTTTGTCCTCACCGGAGTGTTAGGATCATCCCCCGATTCTTGTGGGGGCCCTGTCGGTACCTGAGGCTGTGGAACATGTGTGCCAGTATGGATCGTCATCACCAAGTCTAGGGTGCTGCTTTTAGGGACCCCAGCAATAACAGGATCTGGCTCGTCTACCACAAATAACTTCTCACGGCTCAAGTCATTCTGCTTGCATCCGTAGCAGGTGATTTCGGAGCCATTGTATGCCTTCGGATTGGTTTGGATGGGGAGAGTTGGTTCCTCCACTTGTCTCATAATTTGACGCGTCGTGCGAACTGGTAAGGCATTAGCACTCTCCCCCGTGTCATTCTGAACGTGATGGTGGTGTTGCCAAAGACGATCGGGACAGATCACAATAATGTCATCTAGTCTGGTGAAGGCCTCGGCTGGTTCTCGTCGGTGATTGTTGTGCACATGTCTGATACTGATAAGGTAATGGAGCTGAATGTTTCGGACGGCACATCAACTGCGGCTTGGTCATCCTCGAGTTACTCTTGTTCTTCCTTGTCACATGTGAGGTATCTGTCATTGGAACCACTTCCGCTATTGGGAGAGGCTATGATTACTAGCCTCTAGTTTTCTGGAAACGCTCTGCGGCCATCGGCGTCCCCTATGTGATTTGCTTTATACAAGCGTTCTCGTCGCCGAGTTTTGGTTTCGGTGTCCTTGCTACCACAGGCTTTGCACGTGTCACAGTAGGAAGCAACACATGTTTGCACAGTGGATTCACTTGAGAGTGTGTGCAGGCACTGGCTACTGGCAGCCATGGCCTCATGGCGGCGCCCCTCCTCGAGCATTGCTTCATAATTACAGCCATGGACCTTTTCAAGCAAACTCTGTCGAAATCGCTCTAGTGGTGTAGATGCAATAACTAACTCAACTTCTCGTTCATTTGAGTTCTGCGAGCAAAACGTCGCACGCGCAATAATTGGACTAATATCCCTAAACCTATTGGCAAATTCATTTCGTTTTCATTTTGTTTTTGTCAGTAACGCATAAGTTCAAGCCTATTGAAACGGACATTAACATTTTATCCATAACTGGTCTTTAAAATGTGCCCACAGTTTATCTGGCTTTGCTAGGTCTTCTTGTGATAGACCGAACGCATTAAGGCGTCTCAAACCCTCTGCGCCAATAGCAATCTTGATCTTTATTCCTGGCTGGCTAATATAGTTGTCCTGTGTTTACAGGATCAAGCGTTTCCAAAGTATGAATTCCTCCGCCAAGTCTTCAGCCTAGCAGTGCCAGTTCATTTCAGGATATCAGGCCATGTTGCTTGGTTTCGGCTACAACTATAGCACATTTTAGTATGCAGAGTATGACAGACAGGGTGATCTAGCTTGCTGCTGCTTTGACTACAATGATTAAGTATGTTCAGTGTTGTTGCATACTTTAACTTAGTCATTAGTGTTGTCCGTGCAAAATTTGGCATCGAAATCAGATTTACACTGTCGCGTTGCACGCAGAGGAGAATGGCTTTATAATAATTCAAAAAACCTTAAGTCTATACAACTCTGACAACTTTATATACAGACGTATTAAACAGCGATAGTTCAAACTGATATAACTTACAACAAGTGAATTGTGACACCCGTTCAGTTTTTTTTGCTGTGTAATTGATTGGGGTAAGTACTGCTATAATCGGGTCATCTGAATGCACGTACGTACCAGTTGGAAGAATTATCCGGCGAGGTCGCTGGCAGGATAGGCGGTGCTCTTGGAGCGCAGTGATGTCACACACTGTCGACTGGGAAGATGTGGTTTTGCTTGCGTTGCTATGCTGCTGGCGCCGTCTTCACGCATTAGGTGCAGCGACGGTGAATGACAGGAGTGCGGATGTCCATGAGAGGTCATGCCAATCAAGGAGTTTTTGTTTCGGCACTGGGATGCTGATTCAGATCATCGATGGCTTTCTGGTATTGCGATGTGCCGTGTTGCAAGTCGATGCGTGCTGGAGCACCCCGCCGTAAACATTGTATGTCTGCCATGCGTGCAGCGCACAAACTTAGTTCAGTTTGGTGGTTATGTGCACTCGACGCGTATCGCGGGTGTATGTACAGCACATGAGTACGTACAATGCACGTTGCCGTGGCTGTGGTCTTGTGGTGAGTTTGCCTAGCCTGACGGTCGGGTAGGAGTTTTCTGTATATGCCGCAAAAACGGGCCATTCTTGGAACGCCGATCATCAAAAGACAGTCCAAGCGGTGTTTATAGACGAAACTCCGGTCCTTGGCACGTACCGTTGCCACCATATGGATCGAGGCTGAACCACCCCAATAAGATGAAGCATACAGGAGGAGATGGACAGGGGATGTGTAGAGTTGTGTTATTTGACCTCTGACTTTTCTCGACATTTCTGCCTGTCCGGGTCGTAATTGTGACGTCATTTTAACATAAACCAAGCCCACTGCACACGGAGAAGCTTAATCGCCCAAAACAAAATATCTGGAGAACGCTTTAGCGTGTCATGTAATAATACACTCAACCAAAATAGAAAGTTCCCCCTAATACTTTGTTGTCTAACTCAAAAAATACTGAGCACCTGTCGCTCAAATAATGACTAATCATGACAGAAACTCCTAAGCAATCCAGTCATACTCTTTATTGGGCCCAAAACAGTGACAATGTGTACGAAATTATGCAATTTATCATTTTACCTTCCTTTACTGAACCTCGAATAACATAAAAAGTATGCAGTAAGAAAAGGGTGAAAATATTTGAAATTAATTTTATATTTTTTTCTTGTTAGACGATTGCGTTAGAGATGAAAATGTTCAGACTCAACTTGCACGATTTCAAAAAGTGCAACTTGTTTTCGGGATCATTGTCTTAAATTGCATAAATGCATAAACACATTGTCACTGTTTTGGACCAGATAAAGAGTATGACTGGATTGCTAAGGAATTTCTGTAATGATTAGTCGTTATTTGAGTGAGAGGTGCGCAGTAGCTTTTGAGTTAGACAACAAAGTATTAGGGGGACTTTCTTTTTTGGTTGATAGTATATACAGCGTGAAATATTTCCCTATCGATATAAATAGCTTAGGGAATTCGACTTTTATTAGAAAAAAATGCCCGAAGGAAATTGGTAATGAAGGTACCATTGTTTGTCCAAGCGTGTTGAAATAGCTCCAGTTCCTTCAATTCCAGCACTTTATTTGCAGATTTAAGCCCGCCGCACAAGGGAGCTACGTGCTCAGCTACGTGCTCTGGTTTTTCTACACGAATATATCCGGCTTGATACATGTATCATCCAGATAGACCTAAAACAGTTTGCCTACGAACTTTCCATTATCTGATTTTAGGGATTTATATGTGCATTTTTTTTTAAAGAGAGTTTGAATTTCTTTTAAAAAAAGATACCCACAATATTTTCACGGCTAATCCCATACAGGTTTACCACGGTTTCTCTTTGTTGTGGAAATGTTTCTCAAATTGCGAAGGAGGAAGATGCACTATTATCCTGCCCGGTTAAGGGAGATTTACAGAAGACCCTCCGACGAAAAAAAATGATTACAATAGACAATAGTAAAAAAGATTTTAGCATATGGGACTTTAAACAGCACCTGACACATTATAAATGTGTAACATGCACAAACTTTACATTTAAAGCTTCGCTACATATATAGAAATTATCAATCACGTCCTTTCCATTGAAGTACAGTTAACCCTAAAAGGGCCGGGTTATCTCTCATCCTGGGGGGGGGGGCATTCCCCGCCCCTAAGATCTCGGCCATGGAGTGACGAACATTTTTTGAAACTCGGTACATTTATGACGCAACTCAACATAAACATACCCAAGAAATGTCATTACTATAGGTCAAAGGGTTTTGGAATTATGGCTAATTAATTATCTATTATTATGTACGAATGGTAATTCTGCTCTGTGTACACGACGTATATATGGGAAAATTCAGTTTTTACGGCGCGAAGCCGGGGGGGGGGGCGGATGATGACTGTCATTTATTTTGTAAAACTTGCCATTTTGTTAGTGTTGGCATTGGGGAGGCCACTTAGGTGGTTTCTTTTACAGTAGAAGCACGCAATGAGTTTCAAAAATTAAACACAAATTTCTTTCTCCCCAACATTTTAAGGGGTTGTGCAGGATTGGGGAGCACACGTGGGGGAGGGGAAAAAGGCCTCAATTGGGACGTGACCCGACTCCCTCTCCGCCATTCCACCACTCTATAACGGCATTCGGCAGAAAATGTCAAATGAGTTTGTTCGGTAAAGAGTCATCTCTTCCTGAAAATTTTGAAGAGTTTTGAGGGCAGAAGCCAGTGCCATGTTGATGATGACAACACTGATTATGACAATAACGACGGTAACGTTCTTAAGATGCTCTTTTTTATATTGCCATTTAAGGTGAAACGTTGCAAGGCTCAACTATTCAAAGGGTATTATTTCGCTTAAGTGTTGGAAAAACTCTGCTTTTCAATATCAGTTGTGCATCACTTTTGCTTTTTTAATTAATTAACACCTTTCCAACGAACAATTCTAATTATGAGGACCAAATCACAGAAACCATTACTTTCCTCAAATATTAGTCATATGTATAATGTCCCCAAGTGGTGACCTTGACTGGCAAATGTAGTTGTATTTATAGTGCAAAGACACAAAGACTATCTATTCGAATAGTGTGGCTGTTGAGTGACAGAATTGTGCACTTTGTGACTAAAGCATGAAACTGTGCATGTTGGTTCTTAATGCCATGAAGAAAATTTTCATATTTGACCACTGGTAACCTTTAGAGGTCAATGAACTTTGTGTGCCCTATTTATAGATATTTAAGATTTACTATTCAAAACCCCTTTTTTCACAAATGTTGGTCTTCTTGCAATTATATGAATTTTCAGATGTGTGAACATTCATATCTGACCACGGGTGACCTTTGAGAGGTCAATGAACTGCCGCTATTTATCGTATTTTTTTAATATTTCAAATACCACTTCTTCATGACCTAAGTCTTAATACAGGGTGTATCAGCAAAAAAGGAGAAAACCAAGATGTAAATTATAAAAACATCTTATAAATATTTTCAAATAAATAATAAAGTTAAAAATCACGTGAAACACCAATGTGTCCTCTTTCTAATGAGACCTTGATTATGTGTATGTGGCCATGGATGATTGAGCATTCGTTGTTTATATGTCAAGGGTCAAAACCTGAACTGGGCCAAGTTTGTGCAAAAGGGTATCTGGTATCTGGGCCTGTGAAACGGCTTAATTTAAAGAAAGAAGATATCCTTTTCTTTAAAACAATTTATTCACCTTCGACACAGTGATTTAAACTTCTCATTTTTGAAGTTAACCCCTCACACCCTTTAACCGTCAAAGGGCCAGGTTATTTTTACCATCTCTCAGCCGGGTGGGGGGGGGGGGGTCGGCGGATTCCGCCCCCCATGATCTCGGCCATCGAGTGACGACAATTTTGAAACTCGGATACATGCATAGAGCAACTTATCATAAACATACCCAAGAAATTTCATGATTATAGGTCAAAGGGTTTTGAAATTATGGCTAATTAATTATATGTATGGTAATTCTGCTCTGTGGCACGACTTAATGGGAAAATTCAGTTTTCCCTGCACGTAGCGCCGGAAAAGTTTTCGCTGCGCGGCAACCCGTGTTCCGATTTTTATATAATTTTTTGGTATCAAAAGATGTGCAAGACACACGGCTTAAAGGTCATTACAGCTTGGGTTCAATAATTCCACCGCGCTTTGTTTAAGTTAGATAGCTGGCATTCCGGGCGTTTCGTTTAGTTTTCCCTGTAGGGCTAGGTCCAAAATATTGTTGATTCCGTTCCAACTCTACTTTGAGTTGACATCTCCCTGGTTCTGCTCCTGCTTTGCAACCAGCATTTTCTGCGAGCATTGCACACTCCACTTTTATTACTGCAAATTTTGGGTGCGGCTACCCGTTGTAGCAGCAATATAATTGTATATCCGGCGTTGCCGGCATTGCAGTTTTGCAATATTTTTCTGCTGCTGCTTCTGCATCGATTTGACATCGACAGCCTGGCATGAAGGTAGATCATCCCAAGTGGTGAGTAAATCCCTTGTGTGTTATTTAACTTTTTATGCCTGAATCTTTTTATGCCTGAATCTTTTTTATGCCTGAATCTTGTTATGCAACAGTCAGTTTTATGCAACATTCTGTTCACTTACTGATGTATTTATAAAAAGTATTATTTGATTTAAAATAAGTAAAAACAGTGCTTCCCCAAATTACTTTGAATTTATGATGTCTTTAATTATGTACTTTGATCTGAACGTTTTCCCATAATTCATTAGTGATTTATTGTTTGTAATTTTAGATCATTGGATAGATCTAGACAACTTCCATTCCCTATTGACTGTCGTTCTTTTTATATACCCAAGTTCTTTGCATACCAAAGTTCTTTATACACTAATTCTTTCGTTAACACCAGATATAAATTTGTAAATACATCGTTTCATATATTTGAAATCAATTTAATTGTGTTGTGAATAAAATATTGTGATATTATTGAGACATCCAAAAGACTTCGCTCCACACAATTCTTTTAGTGGAACCACTCGGTTGTGAGGAGAGTGCCACATTTAAAACTAATTCATATCGCTCTCCCCGGTTACACAAGACCATTTTTTTTCTGGTGAAAAAGACATCTTTTAAACCCCTAGACTTGCATGACGTGAGCATAATTATTTCCAAACCATTCAAGCCCCTGTCACACTTTCGTGTATCCTAATTCCTTATGAGTTCCTTATGAGTTTCTTATATGAGTTTCCTTATGAGTTCCTTTTCAATACGCAGCCGTACGCTCAAAACGTCGATTTTTTTTTAATACTTCGACTTATGTGGGACGCACATCTAGCGTACAAGTACCGAATTCAGCGCATCCATCGCGTATGAGATGCGTATGAGTTGCGTATGCAGTGCACAACATTATTTTTTGGGCTGCGAATAGGTCAGTATGCAGTGCGCATGCCTAGCGTATTCCGGACGCAGCCGACTTATGCCGACCGCATGCTTGACGCATTTTTGAGCGTATTCCCGCCGCATTTCCACCGCTCGCCGTTCAGCGTGCGTTGCATCTGCGCTGCAAGTACGTTATGTATAAGTCCAATACAGGCGGCGCATATGCTGACGGGTGCGTCAAAAACACATAGCGTACTCGTAACGCACTCGACCGATGCGGGACCGATGCGCTGCGTATTTATAACGATAGTTTTGGGCATGCACAAAACTACGCTGCGTACGCTGTTACGCAGGTCATAAGTTATAAATACGCAGCGCATCGGTCCCGCATCGGTCGAGTGCGTTACGAGTACGCTATGTGATCGTGTCGCACCCCGTCAGCATATGAGCCGCCTTTATTGGACGTATACATAGCGTACTTGCAGCGCAGATGCAACGCACGCTGAACGGCGAGCGGTGGAAATGCGGCGGGAATACGCTCAAAAATGCGTCAAGCATGCGGTCGGCATAAGTCGGCTGCGTCCGGAATACGCTAGGCATGCGCACTGCATACTGACCTATTCGGAGCCCGAAAAATAATGTTGTGCACTGCATACGCAGCTCATACGCATCTCATACGCAATGGATGCGCTGAATTCGTTACTTGTACGCTAGATGTGCGTCGCACATAAGTCAAGGTGATCAAACAAATTCGACGTTAATTGAGGGTACGGCTGCGTATTGAAAATTTTTGATAAGGAACTCATAAGGAATTAGGATACGCAAAGGTGTGACAGGGGCTTTAGTTAACGCACAATGTAGGTGTATCAAAAATTAGTGTTGGCGTAACATGGCGGTCACTTGACAGCGTTTTGCATCCAGAATTAAACAATGTAATATCATAGGCGGGTAAAGGTTTTCGTTTAGAATGTCTATGGTTAAAATGGATCAAATTATCCCCCAAATAGCAGTTTGACTGAAAAATGGGTAAAACATTTGTACACTGCCTCCGTGCGTAAGACGTAGTGCTACCCGATTAGGTCATCGGCTAGCAAACATTATGCCAAAATGGTCTTCAAATACGAAAATTACAACGGTGGTACTGGTACTGGTATTTTGCAAAATGGCTGCCAGGCCTTCAAAAGGGGGAGTTTGCGTTAGGTCCATATCTGGAAATATTTGTCTCATACTTAACATTATGTTTGAAGTTTCATGCTTTTATGAAAGCAGGGGGGGGGGGGGGGGGGCTGGGATGGACACCACATAACACAAAAGGTTTCGCTGTTAATAGTATATTGATGCAAATTTGCCCACTTGCTTTACACTCTTAACTTTACATCCAAACGGATATTTTAAAGTATGTGTACAGTTTGTTCTTCGTTTTCAGAACTATTTCAATTCATTTGGAATATTGGAATATTTCAAGATTACCTCAAAATCGCCACCTTTTGTTTCTCGTAACAAATAGGTTGGGAGGGGGGGGGGGCAGTCCAATGGCCCATCCCCCGGTCATAAAGTCATTTACGCCCATGGAAAAAAAAACGATTGAGGGCGTGCTCTCTTTTTCTGCTCATGCGATCGACTATTATTTACACAGCTTTTTATATGCGAGTTTTAGGTTAAGCTGTCGCATCGTCAAAGGGTAAGTCACAAAAATAACTATTTTCGGACCTCAACATTATTTTTTTTGATATGAAACTTGGTTTCAATAACTTAACCATAATGTGGATCGATAAATATGACTCAACTGGTTTAATACAATGTGAACTTAGGCCTAGGAAATAATGGCATAATGGCGTGGAATTCCAATGGCGTGGAATTCCCCAAGATAAAAATACATTTGTTAAAGCATACAAAGTACCATAAAGGTAAGTTATTGTACTGTTATTAATCAAATTGTATTCATTTCGTATAATTGTTGGAAGCAATGTTTGCTCAGGCTGCGGATGTGGTTATCGCCCAGGATACCTTTGATATTTTTCTGCGTCATCTTGAATGTAGGGATGGTGTCAGAGATGCCACGGCGCTGTCTAGTCGCGTTAGCATTGGTCGTGTTGCGGAAATGGCGCCTCGGGGGTAGGGCTTCATGTTGAACAATACTGCTTGGAACGGAACTGAACACCAAACCCTAGGTGTTAGCTGTAGTTTCAGTGATAGGCCTACGTGTTGGTTCCAGAACATGCTGAATCAAGAAGTGCACTATTCACATGTCAATGAGATGGGTATCGCCTGATGTAAAAGTCTGTATCCCATTTCCCTCAACTGATAGATTTGGCACTGTAGTCACCGCTGAATTTAGCACACTTCAGAGATCTGCAGAATCCTTTCCAATGGTGAATCAATATACTTCCGTTCGCTAGACGTTAGGGTTAGCGAATGTAAGCGATATTAACAGCCTTGGAGCAAAATGTGATCCCAAATAATTTCAGACTCGGTAGCCAGTTCTTGAAAAGGAAAGCAAGCATACTCATGTTAATAGTGTAATAAAAAAAAAACAGTTCGGTCTTTCCTATAAACGTTGGAAAAGGCCTCAGGAAACAGTTCACAGTACAGAATTCCGAATAGAGCTGTCTGAGTGGGTTTTGGTGATGCAGATCACATCAGGTTCGTGATCTTCAATCAGTGCTTGAAATGCCCTTACCTTTCCACGTAAACTGACAGACTCCACACTATATTTTGGGCCCTAGCCTACTTACAGAAACCTATCCCTTTTTTCCTGAGTTGAAAACGTTAAACATTATGGGCCTATGCCTATACTTACAGAACCTATAACCATAGAGAGAGGCGGTACTGTCAACCTAGATACTTAACTTATGAACTTGTAAATATTAAGTTGTATGTTGATTACAGCTAGTTTAAAGTGGGTCTAAGCTTACAGGTAGTAGGATATGAAATCAAGACATTCCAACTTTTTCTTGACTTAAGACAGAGCCTGAGTCCATGGTTCCTTACGTATACAGACGTGTGTGATTATGTCCCCCGTCTTTACAGTTTGTTGTTTTCAGGATTTCAATAGAATCAAATTTATGACATGGACACAAAGTAACAAGGGAATAAAATCTAAGAATGTGATTTTTGAAGGATTCGAAGTGGTGTAGCATACAATTGTTGAAATGTGAGCTTAATTCGCAGTTCATGAGCTCAAAATACTCATTGTGTGCTCCGCGTATTCTGTTTCACTCTTGAATTTTTGTAAATCATTCTTACTGACCGAAATTCATGTGTGCCTGCATGCATGCGTCTTGCAGCTTCCAAATATTGTTTGTGAGTTATCTTTAAAATTTAGCCAACAAGTAAACGATATATTTTGGTTAACACAAACTTAAGTAAACGTCCTTCATTATGAGCGTTGTCTTGCATTTTTCAAATTTTTCCACAATTGCATCTAATAAATAAATGAAAAAGGTGGATTTTTATTGCATACATCACCTATTTTTCAGTATAGTTGGCAGTTGTTTATCTATTTTAAGATACGGGGTTGAAAAAGTCGAGGTGAGTAGGCCTAATATCAATGGACTCACTGAAGCGATGCCTTGGTTGGTAGGCTGTTTCTATGGATCGTTCAATGGCAAGCCGCACTGCAGTGCTTTCATTTGTATTGGCCAGTACATACGTTGGTACGGGATTGAAAACCATGCATAAACACACGTAGTCCTCCACAGAACTTCATTGCATATAATATGTATATATGTAGCGGCGAGTTGTGAAATTTAATTTGGGTTTAATCATAGTTGTTATTTCAAAGTGTTTTCTAAACTTTAATTTATGATCACGCATACCTTTGATTGGAAATAAGCTTGTTGCGGTAAAACTGTTCATTAATTGTTCCCGTACTTTCGTAATAGCGCCCTCTTGTGATATGGTGCATTTTGAAAGGTCAAAGTGTAAATTCTTCATGATTCCGATGATTCGTAAACAATGAACGTGTACCAAATTTATCTCCCCAAATAAATGTAAAATTATCAGGTTTTCTAAGTCCCAAATGTTGTAGTTTCGGATCCAGCACAATCGGTAAGCCTTGTTGATTTATTCATGGTTAAAATTTATCATATTCTGAGTGATTTAGTAAGATTATTTGTAGCTTTTCAAAGTGAAGATTTATATGTTTTGGGGGTGTTTACTTACACGTACAGGGATAATGTACGCACTATGTCAAGTGAAGGCTCAAGCTCAATCGCAAATATTTGACTAATTAATCTCATGGTTTATTATGTTTTTCTGTAATTGTTAATACTAAAGTTAAGTATTGTAATTTGTGTAATTACAGTGAACCACCACCACCACCACCTCCATAAGAACCAAATACAGCAGCAATAAAGTACTACTGCCTCAGGGTGCGTTCAGAAAGGGACCGAATAAAAACACTTGTGTAGCAAATGACGTTTGCAAGGCTACAATATATATATATATATATATATAGGTTTGCGTTTGTCTTTGTAACAAACGCAGGGTGATGGACTGATGGGCTCCGCTGAACTATTACATTTGACATTGTCGAACTCAGTTGTAAATAATTATTTAATATAAGATAACTTTGAGGGGGGATACAAGAATATATTGCACGAGCTAGCTATTGTACGAGTCGAAGACGAAAAAGCCTTGATTACTATTTATATTAGGCTGACTAGCTTGATCCGCAAAAAATATAATTATTTCAGGACACTGCCTTTATTTCTCAAATTTCGTAGAATTATTGCGCCGCTCGAAGCTTTTGTCAACAGTGCGCGTATACCCTGTGCCGCCCGCTACGCTCTGTTGGCTGGTTGACTGTGACTTGCTTTAAATTGTCGGGAACCAGCGAAAATGCCATGACTGCAACATCAGTATTAATTATTGCAGTCATCCGGGTACTTTTTGACATACTATTGTAGTCATCTGGGTACTTTTTACGAAATCATACAATACCTTGATTTATTGTTTACTACTGGAAACCTGATAAAACTAATAATTACGTTTATGCAAAAACAGATAAAATATGAAATACCCTTGTTTTCGCTGTTAAGCATTACATTAAATTGAGCAAATTCACTAAGAGATCGATACATTTTAAGTCACATTTTATCTACACGTTATTTCTGCTTTAATTAACGTCATCATTTTAAATTGTATATAACGGATTGATAACTTCAGGATTGATGAGATCACAGTATTAGCTTACCCATCGTCAATAATGATGCTGACATCATTGTTATGGTAACAATGATCCCCAGTAGGTACCACACGATTTAAATTTAAATATACAAAACATTGATCATTGATAAAGTCTCCCTACAATGACTGATAATGTTATCTTTATTAAACTTCGCGAAGTGTTGATGTCCAAACAATGTTTATAGGCAATTTGGTCATTAACAAAATAAACTCTGAGTGGATCTGCCGCAAGAAGGAGTCCTTTCGGAGGATGACGTCACCATAATCCCTTTGTTTAAAAGAAATTACCTTTGCTCACTAAACATTTCTTGTATTAGTTTTACTGTAGTACAATGCCTTCGTATTCAAAATTTAATCATTGCAATTCCGGTAATACCAAAAGTAAAGGTTCAAGCGGTTTTGTACCCGAGAATCGATAATGTTGGCCAAGACGATATCAATCGCTTCACTAAAAATGAACCAAGAGTTCAACAGATATAGTTGAAAGAAAGTAATGTCAGGTTTTGAACTTAGAACGCTGAATTTGATATGTGGTGACGTCAAAATGTTTGTTACATCTTTGGCAATGAGGGTGCATGTTTGTACGAGGTTTCAAGGTCATCTGACATTCCCTTGCACCGTTCTTTTTGAAGAAATTTCGTTTGTTTTAATTATTTCGCTCCTTTCGGCATTTTGAATTCACCTTCCATTTGCCCCGGTAGTAACGACCAAGGGACTTCGCGTACACTACATATGAAATGCTTATCAGGGCACAGATTATAAAGACTTTAGTGTGAACGTGATTCTTTGTTTGTTCATGAGTTAGGATTGAAACAACACAGTCGCTTTTTGAACTAAAGTCGCTTGTAATTTGATATACCTGATGACGTCACACTTGTATTTACTGCTCAGTATCGGGACTGATGGTCATACCAATTTTAAAATTCATGCGTTAATTGTTCCGTTTGAAAGAAAAGCGGCGGAGGATAAGCAAACGAACACGACAAACTACCACGACAAAACCAAGGGTGGTGGGGTTCCCCCCACACTCAATTCAAGTGTAGCATTATTGAAATATATGTTCACACTACCTATACAAAATATTTCAAGTATTTGAAGGCGTGGAAACAAACTGTTAGTCACTGCTGGCGGGTCACCAAGCAACACAGTGCTAAAGTGGGAGTATATAGTATATATACGGAATCATTCACTTTGAACTTGTCCTCTGGACGGACGCTTATGCTTCTTTGTCTTTGTGCAGCCTTTTTTTGCAGCCGTGATGTACGGTGAGAAAATTAATTCTAAAATTCTAATGGCATAAGGCGCATTCGAGAGTTCCACAATATCTGTCATGGTTTAATTTGTGATGATGTTTTCGTGTTTATTCGTATAGTGATACAACTGGTGTTCAGATGTGTTTCATAAATAGTGTGGTTTTTAAGCGCCAGTCATAAATAGGAAATAAAAATGTAAGCATGAGATGACTTTTACGGTCAGGCATTGTTCTTTTGCATTTAAAATGGAGATTTAAACGCTCAAATATATCCAAGTTGGTTTGTTCATTTGTTGCGCTTAGATCGACAAAACATGAACAGTACACACATGTACATTGCAACTTGTGATGTCGAGCTTGTAATAAATCATACACGTACAGGCAGCACATCATCAATCATCAAACTGGTGGAGTCATCAAAGGTCAATCGTGTTTGCATTTATCAGGTACACGACCAAACATGACACTTAATTAGCATAAACCTTTTAAATGTCTGACCTGGGTCAGGTGGATCATTGTTTACATTTCTAGTTGTGAACTTTGGACATGTCGGAAAATCCCGAACGTATTTGTGTTTCTAGACTGATAGTTGTTTGTTTGCTAATTTTATATCGATGCGCGGCTCGTAAGGATCAAAATAATTACGATTTTTTTTTAGTGTTGTGTACAATTACCACATAACTCTTTTACAATCGATTCTATACCATTTCAAACCTCATACCCCCCCATTCAAATGACTGTAATGTAAACATACAGTACATATGCCAGTAAAATAATACCAAATGACTTCAAAGCGAAGTGCGTTTCGTAAATGATGGAAACAGTTTATCAGTCGTATTACCTTTTCTTCAGAAACAAAATATCGATCCTATTGCAGTTGGGTTTTCGTTAAAGTAAAAGAGCCGAGAAGGTATAAACGACTTATACAAAGACTAATTCGAATTGAGGGTTACTGTTAGTTCATATTCCATTAACCTTGTTTACTACATTAGAAAGCATGGGAATCATTCAATCCAATCATAATAATGCAGTTCCGTAAGTAAGTGGTCATGAGTGCTCAGGTGGCACTTGGGAAGCAGTTGACTCTAAATGCCCTGAAAAGATACGTCTACTTTATGAAAATGTACGTTTTTGGGAGTCAAACAGCTCATTATTTGTGATTTTTTTCCCCCATGACCGTCACTTTGAGTTTAGAGTTTAGAAAGGTTTGCTTCTCAGTTTTCTTTGGCAAAGTGAGGTCGTTGAAAATTTATAACAAGAATTTGAGAAACTATTTAATTCATATTTACGTACAGGGCTTTTAAGGAGAGATCAAGATTAAGAGAACCATTAGTGGACATTGTGGAAAGGGTCAAACAGACGACGACAAGACCAAGATGCAACAGGGGACCCAGGCACCATCCGTACCAGCAGGTGAGTAATGCTAAGGATCCAAGAAAGAAGATCCAATGACGACCTCTTTTGAGAATTCCCAGCTGTAAAGCAAAAAAAACCAAACTTGTTTTCTCATTACAAACCCAAGTCTTCCAAAAGGAAACATAAACACGCAGACTATTTTCATTCAATATTTTCAATGTTTTAAAATTTCGATCTTTTTTTCCAAATTGTTGGTGGGTGGGTCAAGCTTAATAATTGAAAATCGAAATTCACTTTCCATGGTAAAAAGATAAAAAAAACAAAGAAAGATAGATCTTTTGACTTGCCTGAACTACGCGCAAGCGTTCCGATATCGCGATGCGTGTTTCTTTTCCAACTTCGTCCCCTGTATGTACTGTCAATGGCGTAGCCAGGAATTTTTCAGTGGGGAGGGGGCGCTGGGGGGGGGGGGGGGTGCTGGAACATTTCATGGGGGGGGGGGGCGTCATGTAGATCAATGATAATTTTTTTAGAAACTCAAAATCTCAGTGGGGGAGGCGACTGGGGGGGGCGACAAGGTTTCATGGGGGGGGGGGGCGCTGTCGTCCCCCACGCCCCCCCCCCTCCCGTGGCTACGCCACTGCCGGTCATACAGTTAAAGTTTATGTAAACTTGTATGAAAAGTCAAAGAAAAGTAACTCCCATGATCTATTTGACACCAAGTTTGTGTTAACTTGCCGGTAACGCCATAAAAAATTATCCAGACAAATATGTTTATTTTGTAACATTATATGTTCGTCTGTCGGTCTTCTATGATGTTATGTTTACTTTAAGGTACCTTCAATGGTACTATGTTTAATAAACCTGTTCATTTAATAACGCACATATAGTTGCCAAATATGGCACTAACAATTTTGAGGTCGGCAATTTCGTCTTTAAAAATCTGGGAACGTCGGGTTACCGTACACACAATTGTCCTGGAAACAACAGTACCAAAGTACAGAAAGTCGTACGCAAGAGCTCCCCAGCAAGTACCGCTGACGCCATTATGATTCCAAAATTTCTCACTGTGTCACACAGTGAAATAACTAAACAAAGTCGTTGTATTGTGAACACATAAAAGCATTCAAGTCGCGTTCCTGTACACTTTCTGCAAGTGGACATAGATATCCTTGAACCGCTGGCCCTGCTTTGCATAACAAGTGCACATGAATGAACGATTCGACTTTTATTCACAGAAATTTCTATGTACAGTCATCAGACTCTATTCAGTAAAGTCCCCGTCAAAACGAAAGTAAACAATCCACGTGCATAACGCACGGCTACACCATCGTACAGTGTGGCAGGGACACCAACAAGTAACAAAACAACTAAAATTTAAAAAAAAATGATAAATATTCTGATCGAATTTCGTTAAAAAATACTTGTTGGTGAGGTATCACATATTCTAGCAAATTGATAAAAATGTACAATATTACAATATGCAATTTTGAGGGAAATGGGCAAAATACTGCATAAATATTTTCACTTGATCATATTCATAATACACAAACCTACAATTTTCATTTTCAGACCAACAACGAGAAATATTGTTAACACTGGGCTTATTGTGAGGAGTTGTGCTGGGAATCCATGAAGATGTTATTTTCAACATAATTTCTAAACAATTTAATGGGACATTCCGTGACATGAGCCTTCCAGATGAAAATTTTATGTGTGGGAAAGTATGGTACACAAACATGACTGTGTGATTCAAAAGCAGTTGTTGATGCGATCCCTGAATTTACAGCACTCCGTTTAACGGTGCACACCAATACGTAAATTCCCATAGGCACCAAAGATAAATACCCCAATTTAAACAAATCGGGAAACATACTCTGAACCCTCACAGGTGATCAAAGCATACATCAAATTGAAAGCTGAATTAATCCTCTTTACCTTTTGAGTAATTTTTTTTTTTTTTTGGGGGGGGGGTTTGACCTATGACTTTTAGGTGATTTTTTCCTCCAACGATGATCACCTCATCGCCATTTTGAAAAAAAAAAAAAAACAGATTCCTTCCACTCCATATCAATATAGATTCCATTCAAATGTTTTGTTCAGAATTCCAAATTCAGGAACATGGACCCTTCACTTCTACAAATACAGACCCTCAAGTGCAGGGGCCAAAATTCTTTATTATTACAGATAAACTGGTATACAAATCGTAATTTGGCCGGATTAGGTCGCGCCTATTTGGACTGCCTCTCATATGTACTGCGATCGGGGAAATCTCCAGCGTAATAAAGACTTGAAGAAACTTTATTTGATTTATTTGATTCAATTATTTTATTTTAAAACTTAAAACATAAAATAAAAGCTAAAAGTTAGACAGGCTGCCACGGATATGTAAAAGTAAAAAAAAAAATTGTCATCAGACATTTATCCAAACCCCTGCCAATAAAACAGATTTAAAATTCCATTCATAAAAAATAAAGTAATATTGAAAAGTAAATTGTACAAATAATACGAGACGAGACATGACGAGACACGACGAGACGAGACAAGACGGGGAGATGAGACAAGACTCAACAAAAAATCATAGAGTGAAACATTGGACAAGCCAGACATATACAAAAATATAAAAAAGGAACTAATAAATAAATACTCTTACAACCCAACAAACACACAAACAAACAAAACAAACAACCAGATTCAATAACGGGAATGAATGACAAAAGGGCTAAAAAGATTATTACAAACAAAACAAAACAAAACCGAGAAACAAAAGCAATCCCATTTCCCAGAGAGAAAAATGCAACCATAAAAACAAACAACCTAGTTGACATACATAGGTCTACACTCACATTAAATACACACACTAAAGAAACAACAAGAAAATACCCGGGAACAAAATGAAATAAGGCACAATTTTACATTGACGATAAAATAAATATGACTGCAATATTCCTCCCTCAGTTTTGAAAGAAAAGATTCACAACCTTCCATAGTTAAAACTTTTTCTAATTTTAACACGGTGACTTCGGAGAACATCAATGAGGAAATTGAACAGTTCTCTTATCTTGTAATCCATGTGTCTATCAGTTCTAAGTTTCAAGTGGTGAAACGTTAAAGGCTATGCGACGGAGCTGCACTGCAATTCATTCCTGAAATTATTGTTGCATTCCCTATTAGTTCATTAACTTTATATTAGAATCAACATTATTATCTATGATAACGAATTTGGCGGGAAACAGAGCTTTCACACAGTGACTTTACTGGGTTTTTTTTAACTTCGTGGGGATTACTCCAACGTCAGGCTTTTCCTTGGTTTCAACACCGGTGTCGGAGTCTCACAACACTAACTGGGGAAACCAAGTATGCCAAAGATTCTAGCTGAACCGAGTGGGCACGCTACGAGCTTTCGCTTCGCAGAGACGGCCGGACTGAAGCGGGAGCGGACCGCTACAGTGACGGGGAAGCAACAGCTGGACGGGGCCAGCGAGTGTACCGGATCACACTATAGTTCGAGCCATGGTGTGCATGGTCAACCGGGGCCAGTGGCGTAGCCAGGAATTTGTCGTTGGGGGGGGGGGGGGCGCTGGGGGGCTGGAACATTTCATGGGGGGGGGGCGTCATGTAGATCAATGATAATTTTTTTAGAAACTCAAAATCTCAGTGGGGGGGGGGGGGGGGGGCGAATGCGGGGGGTGGGCGCCCCCGTGGCTACGCCACTGTGTACTGTACATGTACGTCATGTAGGCCTACGTGTATCCGATCGCTATAACAACTGGACTATTCAACCACTGGACTCCAAGACTACGAGGACCGCAGCCTGTGATGTGATGTCTGCCCAAACCTGATGTTTTCTTTCGCTCGTACCCCCCGCCCTGCAAACAGGGCCGGGGGGGGGGGGTACGAGCGAATGTTTTTCTCAGCTACCTCACGTGACAGGCACAACCTCGTATGTCACATGTCATCCACCTCATCTAGAAAACGACAAAACCACGGTCATCTTTGTGGCTTCCAAAACTGCAACCTGTCATTCCCAACAGCATATCAGCTGGCGAAACACAAGAAAACTAAAGGTCACCAGTGCAAAAAAGGAAGACCGACAACGTCACGCCGTCACTGAACTGTACATGCAAGTGCATGTACATGTACATGTTCAGTTTTTTATTAATCGAAATTAGGGGTGGGTGGGTGGGTCAAAATAATTTGGAAAAAAAGTCGAAATTTTAAAACATTGACAATTCTGAATGGCCCCTAACTGTGCTAGTGATGCGATGATTATACCGTGCTGATTGTGTGATTGTGTTGTTTTAGATTCCCAACAACAGGGTGCACACGTCGGATCCATCAACCATGTTAGCGGTTCTCACAACCTTTTCACTGTTGGTAGTAGTCAAGTCAACTATACTGTCAATAGCCCTGCGCCGCCAGAGAGGGCAGGTAAATACAAATCTTCGTAACGTAACTTTCAGGCGCTATCAATTCATGTTTTTCAAATTTGGAAACTTTCAGACGCGTTACATTGTCTGTGACAGAGCCATATTAAAAGTATAACAATAGAGCTTTATTGTATTTAAACCAGACGTGTGGATCATTATTTCCACTGAATCATTAACTAGATATCGTGGTTTATTGGCTATGTCAGGGACATTGCATTTCTTTTTTTAACGCTGGCATTACCCACAGGGCAATTAGTATTCCTATTCATAATCAAGTCAGCTACATTAAGTGCCAAATTGAAGTGTGCAACGCTTAGGCGATTCTAAGTGTTGTATTCATGATAGTTATTCATCCCTGTGTTTGTAACGATGGAATGTAAATGCACTTGTAAATAACTGACACTGAGAGACCATGTAGGTGCAACCCAGTAAATCGGCCAAAAATCCGTCCCCCAAGCTCATGAATAAAAGGTATCAATTCATATCATTCTATATTAGAGAGCTTTGAGAGACATGGAGTTTGGGGATTGAAGACATCACTTCTGACCTGGACTTGGGATTTCCAATTCTAAGCATTTGTGGTTGCAATTTAATATGGTCCGAAAGTTAAGTGGCACTATTAAGCCATACAGTGGAGGGATCCTTTGTCAAAATAGCTACTTCTCCAGTTTAGGAAATATCATTATCATATCATTATCGGCAGTTCTTCTTTGGGTGAGAACTTCTCACTTAGTCATCGGTCAACTCACGAAAAATTGAAAATGAAAGACAACATGTTTTTTTTTCTGTGCAGCCTGAACACCATTGAGAGTTTTGAGTATTAAAACATTTTTTGAGTATAGGGATTTGTCACTATATGGGAATTTAATTACGGTTGCACCCTCTGGACCGACAAAATGAACGCTGCGCCACGCATGCACTTTGCCGCGACGGTGGTTTTCAGTGGGCGGAACCAAGGGGAGGGAGGCCTAAGAATTTCAAAGGGTTCACCAAGGCAAATGTGCAACAAGTGCTCACAATTCTTCAAAGGGCTCTGCTTACAGTTAGCGAAAAGTCCCTGCTTACCATAGCAGAAAATTCCGTGCTTACAATAAGCGTATTTCACGTGTTAGCGGGGAATTGTGGCTTGAGCGCATGCGTACATTCCATAACTAAGGCTTCTGTGCAGTGCAGGGTTAGCGCAGAATATTTCTGCTAGCGCGGTTTATAGCACACAATGGTGATCGTAAGCGCGGAATTCTGTGGTTATAAGCAGCGCCGTGAAATTTGGCCCAGATGCGTGTATGTCAACCTTTTTCGTCTGTCAAACCCTCGGATGGTGTAGGCCCCTACGCAGAAGCAAAATAAAAATGTATTAACCGTTTCTATGCATACAATACTCACCTATTGTCAATGTGGTATTCAAATGCCCGGGGTAATACATCGCCTTTGAATGATTAGACTTTTTTTTTAGTAAAAAAAAAAACAAGGTTAGAATAAGCGTTAACTTTTGTTTTTCCTGTTGGTTGGTTGGCTCGGTCCCGTAATGACTGGCAACCTGTGATGATCTCAACAGTGTTTCTACTGCAGCTAGAGTATGTACCTCATCTACCTATTAATCCATCAAACAGACAACTTGTTAAGAGTAATTTCGTGTAAATACTTCATATATCCAAGCTCATTTTTTTTTTTTTTTTTTTTTTAACTTTGTTGGATGACAGGACTTAGGGAGCAAGTTTACCAAAAAAGACCTTTTAAACTTTTATTTTGCCCGTTGCCATGGTTACGGGCCATTATGTGTTTTAGCCATTTTTCGGCAATTTTGAGGCTGCAAAAATTCATTTGTCGCGTTATTTTCAAAGGTCATCCAGCCAAACTGCAAAGTAATGTCACAAAAGTAACTATATCACGACAAAGTATCATCCTTACCCTTACAAGAAAAAAATAAAAACACTCCTGAAAATTCTCCTTTATACTACTTTTAGACCCTATAATACAGCATGTTTTTACAACTAGCAAAACTGCATTTTTTACCCCATTTTTATCCCTCAAAAATGGCACTTGCCAGGGCACTCAGAATAATTTCCCTTCGGCTATGGTTAGTTCAGACATTGGTCTTTTCATATCGGGTGAGAAAATTTTGGGTTATTGTATAGCCTTTGTGCAGTAGCGCTCCAAAAATGGTAAATTTCACAAAAACGTTAAAAAGTGTATTTTCAGTGTTTTCCTTTGTTTTGAGTAATACAGAGATGCCACAAGGTTTGCTTGAAAAAAACGGAACTGGGTCTGCTTGAAAAAAACCGGAACGGCTGCTTGAAAAAACCGGACTTTTGTGTATGTGAAAAAGCCACTCCGTGTCCGACACAAAGTCCCCGCTGTCATCTTTATCTTGTAGCCAAGCCAAGTTCTGTTTATTTTTTAATTTTGCTTCTATGGCCTTGAAAGCTGTCGGTTCGTTCAATCACTTTGACTTTTTCCATCCTAATATTTATTCTGCCTACCCGAATTTCCAACGTAATATTCGACACGAAACATGCATGATTCCACAACACTGCTGTCGGTGTACATGATCCTTGCACTACGCGATGCGCTCAACGAAAACATGGTTGGTACCCGAATTTTTTGTATTCACATATATCACTGCGATCGGAAACCACCGATAGCTGAAATGATAGACTTGATTTCCAGGCTGAATGCCTTGTGTGCTTAGCACACAACACGCCCGCACGCGGTGAAGCACGCGCGAGGCGCCGTTGTATACTGCGTGCAATTAAGTACGTTGGCCGTTTGTATCGCATGCAGGCTCGGCAACAACATACACAAAGACTGTTTTTAAGACTACTTCAACGAACAACGTTGTGCCATGCGTGCGCCTAAATGTACTAAATCGAGGTAAAAATCAACGCATTTCCACAGTTTTTCTTCTCTTTTTCTGGTTAATTTGAGGGCCGGAAAAACCGGAATTTTGTGAGATTTTTTAAAAAAACCGGAATTCCGGTTAAAACCGGAAAAGTGGCATCTCTGGTAATAACTTGTGTAATTGGTATTGTTCATGAATCTAGCACATTTTTACAAACAGAATTAGACTGTTTATCATTTTAAGACCATTGGATGAATAGTAGGTCGTGTACTTCCCCCCTCCCCACACCTGGCTAGGCCCCGCCCACTCCCCCTGTGCCACCGAATTTTGAACTTGTATGTTGCATAACAAAACATGCAAGTGAACACTTTAGAAATAGCATAGAGTTCCTTCCCTCCCAGCTAGGCCCCTTCCCTTGCCACCAAATTCAGATTTTGATTTGCCTAAATTAATATTGTAAATAGATGTCAATTTGCAAGTGAAGCTTTCATAATCTACACCAACAGGCGTACCCGTCTCACAGCCCACCCCTGCCATTCCTTTTCCTACTCCAGTGCTCATTATGAGCAACAACCCCTCCCCTCCCAAAGAATTGTGCAGAATATGTATTATTGTTAAGGGTACATATTGCCTTGCGGAAAGTCCACATATTTACATACTCTATGTAGGTTTCGCTATTTGTTTCGTCAACGTGGGAGTAGTTTGGAATATCTGGAAAACCCAGTGGGGGGGGGGGGGGGGTGTAATATGGATACATGCACATGGTACATGTGAATGATGCTGAATTTTTTTTAACACAATTGCATTTATTTTATTATTTTTAATACAGAGAAGTGATATGGCGATTACGAGAGCAAATAACTCATATTTTTATATTAAAATACATGTACATTAAAACAACTATCACTCTAGTGAAAACTCAAAATGGCCTCTATATTGATTGATTGAATTTAATGTGTAAATATGGTCAGATCATGCACATATAAAGTCGAATATAGTACCGTTATGGGTGCTGCTATGCTCTCCAAAATCGTAATTTCGTAATCAGCATGACATTTTGAGTCTCTTCCAAACTGTCATCAGCAGTCAACATGGCCACACTTCTGTGGTGCATCCATTGTTACATGGCAAGCAATCTAAATGTATTGGTGCTTATAAATTACAGGTTTGTTTGTATACGAGCAGGTTTTTTTTCTGAAAGGGAGGGGTACAGCACACTGTGCTCCCATGTTGATTTGCATATACTTTGACCGATTTTCCTACAACCGATTTGGCAGGAAAATATTGGTTGACCATTACTCTATAATATGACATTCTTGGTTCTATTGCTGTTACCACTAGAGGTGTTTTTTATATATTTTTCGAAACTCTTGTCTAGATAACATTTTGGGCATAATTTCTGTATTTCTGTGTAAACATTCATCCCAGTCAAGCAATTGTATGCATCCATTGTCACTGCCATAGGGACTTATAATTACTGATTTTATTCCAAAAATGTGTGGGTTTTTTACCCGAATTGGCAAAACTAAAGTAAATATACACAATTGTGGTGATGTTTTTTAATGCTCTGCAATTGATTCATGTAATAACTATAAGAAACGTATACATCAAAACAAACAAAATGGTACAGATTAAGAGGTGAAAATTACATGCGCTTCTCGCACCAATGGCGGCCATGTGACATACTGAGCATGCATTGTTGTTAATTATATAGCCATGAATTTCAGTCATAGGATAATACTTATGTGATAGGCTTTGAAAATGGAAGTATTTTTGACTTTAGTTTATTAGCACCGATGTCTTTACAACGGTTGCCATGGTAATAATAAGCACACTACAGATGTGTATTTGGTGCCATAAAACTTCATGTTGATCAGGCAAATACAAATTTGGAGGACACTTCCACTAAAAAAATACTTCAGACCCTAACTACATGTATATAGCCAAGTCAAGTCAGAGTGAAATTCATGCAATCAAATTGATGCTGTGTTCTCTCGGAGCTTTCACTGGAGTGATCGTTGTTTTAAAGTACATGAATTTCAATATAAACAAATAAGAGTTAGTTGCTCTCTAAATCGACAGATCTTTTCCGTTTTGAAAATAATAAAATAAACGTCATTTTGTTCACCACACGTTTTACTGTAATTCCAAAGTAGCTTGCAATATAAACACATGTGTACAGCGTACATGCGTGTGTCCAGATTACCCTTCCCACCCCCCCACCCCTGCGACATACACACCCCTTCTCCTCCTCACTTTTCGGATATTTCAAGCTGCCCCGTGTTGTAAAAAAGCCACCTTACATAATTCAGACTTTCCCCATGAAATTGTACTTGTTGACTTGTTGGGGAGGGCATGGTTATCTTTGAGCTTTGGGATTGGGGGTGGCAGGGGAAGGGGCTATCTGTGAGACGGCTGTTGGTGTAGATCTTAAAAGGTTCACTTTCAAATTGATATCTAATATTTACAATTTAATTTAGGCAAATACATGCAGAAATCAAAATCTGAATTTGGTGGCAAAGGAAGGGGCGGGGCCTAGCTGGGAGGGGAGGACTGGACATCATTTGAATAATGGTGTGCTTCAATCAGAGGACAATGGATATGGCCATTATTATTCATTGCGGCTTGCAATCACATGAGTTGTGCCCATGTGACAATGATTGTACCGACAATGCTAAGTTATTGGTGGGTGGTCACACCCCACCCTCAACCCCAAGCAATGCCCCGGGGGTGGGGGAAGGGGAGGCTGTGAAAAGGAACTCTGTTATTTCTAAAGTGTTCACTTGCATACTATTTATTTACATTTGTTTCGTTACGCAATATACACGTTCAAAACACGTTCAAAATTCGGTGGCACAGGGGAGTGGGCGGGGCCTAGCCAGGTGTGGGGGGAAGTACACTACCTACTATTCATCCAATGGTCTAAAAAAAGTTAGACAGTCTGATTCTGTTTGTGAAAATGTGCTAGGTTCATGAACAATACCAATTATACAAGTTTATTACCCAAAACAAAGGAAAACACTGAAAATACACTTTTTAACGTTTTTTGTGAAATTTACCATTTTTGGAGCGCAACTGCACAAAGGCTATACAATAACCCAAAATTTTCTCACCAGATATGAAAAGACCAATGTCTGAACTAACCATAGCCGAAGGGAAATTATTCTGAGTGCCCTGGCAAGTACCATTTTGTGTTCACTTGCAGTTTTGCTAGTTGTAAAAACATGCTGCATTATAGGGTCTAACAATACTGAGTATAAAAGAGATTTTTCAGAAGTGTTTCTATTTTTTTCTTGTAAGGGTAAGGATGATACTTTGTCGTGATATAGTTACTTTTGTGACATTACTTTGCAGTTTGGCTGGATGACCTTTGAAAATAACGCGAAAAATGAATTTTTGCAGCCTCAAAATTGCCGAAAAATGGCCAAAACACATAATGGCCAGTAACCATGGCAACGGGCAAAATAAAAGTTTAAAATGTTTATTTTGGTTACTTGCTCCCTAAGTCCTTTCATCCCACAAAGTTTTAAAAAATTCGATTTTTTGAGCGTGGAAACTTATATGAAGTATTTACACGAAATTACTCTTAAATCGTATAGTTGCCATAATAGCGTCGTGTTGGGGGAAATTACATAATGTGTATGTACAAATCTGTGTGTTTGATCATAGTGTCAAGTCTCAGCGTTGCTCCTATGGCTTTCAAACAGTATACTGTCACTGAATCTGCCAAGGATTACTGACTAAAATGCTGTGCGCAGATCCAGAAAAATGTATCGTTTTGTACAACTTCTTACAGTTTTGGTAGTCGTACACATGTCAGGCTCAGGTACAGGCACATATTGACTACAATAAAATATAAAATAAAGTGTATGTGTTACAAGAAATTAGCAAGAGTTTGTGTAACCTAATTAACAGAATCAGCTCAAATTACATATCACTTACAAGTAAATGTACTATATATACAGGCACACACATTTCTAAACTAAAAGCAATGCTTATGAAAATACACATGTGTAGAAAATACAACTTTTAGGCTTACAAAATATCACTAAATATCACACTAGTCACTGAATCATTGATTTAAATTATTTAAGAGTAACCAACCGTTTAATAAACCTTGGCCAGATTAATGCTTTGGGCGAAGAATAACACAAGTTGCAACTCTATCGAGATCGAGCTGAGGCCATGTTGCTTTTTTGCTTAGCTGTCGTCTTCCCGGTACAACGCCCTCACTTGGCAAAAAAATAAAAAATCTATCTGAGTTTGGCCGCTACAGTCATTACAAGTAAAGGTATTTGCCCTCTCATCTTGATATTAGATCATTCGCAAATTAACTTCCACTAACATGATTTTGAGCAAATTAAAACAGAGAATTGTTTTAGAAATACCAATGAGCACACGTAACAAATAAATATCAAAAATTGCACGATACGTACAAAATTATCTGCTAAGTAAATTTGCTGAAAACATAGCTAAAATGTAGAGGAAAGAAAATAATTAACACAACTAGATCCGCTTTTTGTGATAGTGACGACATGCTGTCTGGAGGCAAGTGTGTTTCCAAGCCAAAAAGTAAATATTTTGCGATGTACTTTATTTAACGGCGAACACTCAGCCGTTTTTCAGGTCGGAGATGTCTTTACAGATTTCCTTGAGCATAATTATGTCGCGTAATCAGGGTTTTGTGTGCCCGTTGCAGTGTGGCGTATGCAAAGGTCATTTGGACCGTACACCCAGTAAAATCAAAACGTGGTAGTGGTGGTGGTGGTGGTGGTGATGATGATGGCAGTGCATGGTAGAGGTGGAGGCGTTGTTCAAACCGGAAACCTTTGGACAATAGGTGGCGCTCTTCAAGGTGGCACAATCCTAAACAAAGGCACTCGTGATTTAAGGGTCCTCGTGCAAAATGGCGGTCTTAACAAATGGGTACATTTGAGAAAATATTCCGTTGCAAAATAGAATTGTCGTCCCGTTACTCATTTTCACCTTCCCAATTTTGTTTCTCTCAGCGTCCCGATTTTTGCTTTTAAAATCTCCATCCCGTTACAATCTGTCACTCTGCACCCCCGTCTTTTTACGATACTGATTCTGTTTACGCTACTGATGATAAGTGCTTTTTATTTGAGGCGATATTATTATACCGTGCTGATCATTTGATTAATTTTATTTTAGGTGCTCAACAACCACGTGGAAACATCACGGGAAACACCGGAAATATTACCGGCGCTAACAACCCTGTCATTACTGGTACATCAGGTCCAATTAACCTCAATTTCGGTGCGCCGCCAGAGAGGGCAGGTAAATACGAATTTTCACTGCGTTACTTATGGGCCCTGTTTTGTTTTATTTTTTAAATACTACCACTGAGTGATAGGGGGCAATTTTAGCGTAATGTAATTTCTGTGACAGAGCTTTATTGCATTTGTCACAATGTCATCACTGTCGCACACTACAGAGTTAAGGAGCAATCATGGTTACTTGGCTCTGTCTCGGACATAACATTTCCTTTCTTAACGATGAAATTGCCACAGGGCAATTCCAATTCTAATTTATAACTAGACATTTGCGTTTATTGCGTTAAAAACGCAGGGTGCTCGGGCAGGCAAACAACTAGTTCAATGGACATGAGGTTTTGAATATTAATATGCCTGAACAAAACAAAAGAATAAGGACACTCAGACTGGAACCATTTTTCTCAATATAGAAACAATGCTTCCTTTGGGTCTGATTAATATCACTATACATTTTATTTTACGTACGTTTTGATTACGTCATCAGTTAAAACTGTGTAAACATATTGATTTAGTTCAGAAAGCATACATATTCATCATAAGGTGAAAAAAAACTTCAGAAAATAATAAGGAGTACAACGAATGTATTTGTCGATAACACCTAATTTCCTGTTCGATAATGTGGCAGCAAATGAGGAAACCCAAGGTCAACATTGTAGTGACAGGGAGGAGAGGCAGATGGACAGTGATAAAAAAAGAAGGAAAATACAAGATAAGTATGACAGGTGAGTTCAATATGTTTTGAGTACTGACTTGAGCATTGCCTTGGTAACCAGACATGTAAAAACTGCATCTATGTTTGTGTGTGTTGACACAACTCGGATATGTTTGTGGAACCTTTTTCATTTATACCGGTATGTAAAAACAAATTCACATATTCCTGAACAAACCATTTATATTCGTGTACTTGTAGATTTAGACTGGTTAGTAAGTAGAATTTAACCTGAATTTATTGGTAAGTATTTTAAAAAAAAATATTGATGTTTGCAATGCTCTTTGTCAATATGTTTGTGTACATACTGTAACCATGGATAATGTGCTCACAGGCTTAGTACAGAAATAGAGAATGATCATTTTGTGCATAATTCTGTGGTTGACAGAGAGCTTATTGGCGCTCATGTGTATTGCTATGCTTTGCCAGCAGTTTCAATTTCAGCTTCAGTTTTCAATTGAGATGTCTTTGAGTTTTTAGCAAAGGTAGTAGCAATTGTCTTTTGACTTGGAGTAACTTTTAATCTCAGTAATTAGTTTATTAGAATAGATACTAATAAACTAATACAGATCTGTCTTTTCCTGCAGCGACAGTGGCAGTTATAATACGCCTAGTGCCAATGCACAGTCCAGGGAGCAATCCTATTGGCTGAGACCTGATCTGAGGGTACGTTTTATTGACAAACAGTATAAGAAGGGCAGGTACTACAATAGCAAAGTCTTTATTGTGGATGTTAAAGCACAGGGAATCTGTACTTGCCGGACTGAAGATGGCAGAATTTTGGAAGGCAAGATACCCTTGATGTTTTTTTTAATAAGATGAAATTTGCATAGGGAGATGTAAATGTTACATTGGGTTTTGCCCTTCACATGTATATTTATAAACACTGTATACTCAATGTTGTCCGAGGGCTTGCTAGAAAAATTCACAAGCTTATTCAGGTGGGACTCGAACCCATGGCCTCCTGCTTACTAGTGCAGATGTCCTACCACTAGACCACTGAGCTTTCTGGTGTTGGCTGGCTGGTTCGAGGCGATGTAGCAGCGGGTACCGCACCCAAACATTTGTTGTTTTCTGCACTAGTAACAGGATGTTGTGGGTTCAAGTCCCACATGAGTAAGTTTGTGATTTTTTTTCTTGCAAGCCCGTGAAAATGACTTAGTATGTTACAGTGTTTATATAAATACATCGGCGAAGGGAAAAATCCAATTATAAAAACTCTTGGTTTGTTTGATTGATATGTGTTTGCTCAACATCCTTACTTTAAATATTGCAGTTTATAATATAATAATTGTTGATATTCACCCCTTTAACTGCCCTAGTCAAGGGCAGAGGGGAACATGTTCAAAAAAGTTCCGTTATGACCCTTATGTTCCCGAACTCATGATAATTTCTCCTTTTGAAGTTTGTAAAAATGTAGGCCTACCATGTCATTTCATCATGTGTAAAGGCCAATTTACACATACGCGACATTATGGCCCATATTTTACAAGTAAATTTATAGACATATCAATGTGCATTTTTACATCTAGCCACAAAATCTTGCATGTTATCAATCATTTATTTGTGCTTGTTTATAATAATGCGCAACATTGTCATGCGACAATGTCACGTATGCGTAAATTGGCCTTAAATGTATTTCATTTCGGCTAGTGGAAAGTGCCACCTGTGGGAAGTTGTTTTTAGAAATATCTCAACATGCTTTCAAACTTTTGATTTTAACCTTCACTTGGCTCACCTCAAACATGGTCACAGGTCAAACACAGGCTTGATAATGTACTAAGTTGTTCAAACCCCATGTTCTTGTAAAATATAGGAACTGGATTACTTTTGTTGTCTGCACTTGAACATGTAATAAGTTCCCTTTTACTCAGTACCCATCAATGCATTTCATCTGCATCAGGTGAATGAACAAGTTGCATTTTGTTTATTTCACAGTTCACAATTGTTTGTGTGTGTTTTGTGTTCTTTTGACAGATATTGACCAAAGCATGCTAGAGACATTAATCCCAAAAGGAGACATGGCATGTGTCATGATCGTTGCTGGGGAACTACGTGGACAGGTACACTCCTGATTAATTTTGTGCAAACCCGAACCAAAACCGACCCGGCCCGACCCGAAACTGACTTCGGGTCGGTTTTTCCAACCATTTCAGTGGAGTCAGGTCGGTTTCGGTTTTGCGTTTGTCAGTTTGGGGTGTTTGCAATTTTCTGAATTTAGCTTAGTTGCCCTAAGAAGTCTAAGTAATTCATTTAAAAGCAAAATTACAAATTATATGTCACTTTTTTTTTTTTTTTAATGTTTCACTTTTGTGTGCATTGTTATCTTTATTTTACATCCAAAAACTATAATTGTAATCAATATGTAAATTAGCCAAAAGATAGTAATCTGGTTTCAAAAAGTATCTCTTTTCCAGAAATCATTGAAAATAATCATTTGTAGAATCAATAGTAGAATCAATAGTGTATATAACTTGAATTGAATTTTTTACGACTTATATCACCTTTTCCTGGAGTGGGTCACATATGGCAACTCAAGACCAAAACAGTTGGACTCTGATTAATGGTTGTATGCTTGACCCCATGTAAAGCATAATCAGTTTACTAGTGCAGTCCTCACTCTAACAGAGTCAAACAAAACATGCAGTTGCATTTCAAAGGTTTGGGGTGGTTGGGGTTATCCAAGAAAAAAAATGTTTAACCATATTCCATCTCACTGCCACATCACTCAAATGAAACATTTTGTGCCCTTTAATTGGATACCACATTTGAGATATTGATGCTTGCAGTTTGAAGATTTCATAATTTTTATCCATTTTTTAGCCATGTCCACATTCTCATGGAATTGCCCATATGTATATTAGATTACACTTTTTTTTCTGATTTCAGACCAAAAACGACATACGTATGGCCTTTTATTTAAAAATCATTATTTTCCTCCTACCATGGCCACTTTAAGAAAACATAGTTTTACGTTAAAAAAAAATACCAAGTTAATTAAATTGCTTGACAAACCAAGATTTTAGTCATTATGTAGGCTTTGGTTCATATGCCAGATGTGCCCATTTAAGCTTGTGAAATGCCCCCAAAGGGTAAATACGTTTTGGTTTGAAATGAAACCATTCTGCCAACTCCCATATTATTGGCTGAAAAAAAATCGCACCCAGATTGCATGTTAAGCTAGATTTCTGGTTTACTCCACCACCCAAAAAAGATTTGGGCAAATGGCATTAAGTGGTGTTGAACCATTGATCTCTATATAAAGACTGGATTAGTGTACGGAAAGCAGCAGAAGAAAGTTATTTGAAGCTACATCGGAGAGACCAGCTAGTGCTAGTGATCTATAAAGGACAAGTTGGCGTTCACAATTTTCAAATGTCTGGGTTTACCTTTTGAATGCTGCAGTTCACTGTTTGTGACATTTGGAAATATAATCACAACAGAGTGTGTCCTTTTTAGAACATCATAAAATGTGAACATGTATGTGACCCAAATCCGCATCAAATCTTGATACAGCGCATGCTGTATGTAGGCGTAGAACATTCGAAAATATCGGTGGCCATTTTTGGAAGATTGGGGGCAAATTCAACTGTGTGACTGGTGTATGAGCATTTGCTATCCATATAGAGATCAGTGTGTTGAACTAGCTTGGGAAAGAGATTCAAAGATTACATCTGAAAATGCATCATGGGCCCCACAAGCCCACTGACTATTTCTTTTTTCCTCCAGTTGGGGTCTGTGGTGAAGAGAGACAAATCCAAGGCCAACGCTGATGTCCAACTTCTTAGAGACCGCGACCAGATTAAAACACTGGACTATGATAACATATGTGAATATGCTGGCAATATAAATGATAAGGAAGATTACTAGGTTGAATTTTAAACAGAAATCAGATTGTGAAAAAAAGAGGATGTGTAAAAAAAATTGACAGACAGAACTTGTAATTAGTCGTGACGTCGTGACGTCATCAGACTGGAAGTTATTGTGGGGAGAATGAACAAATGATAAGTTTGTTTCCTTTAAATTCAAATTCGGTATTTGATCCGTTTCTAACGACTATGTTCGTACCTCATAGCATAAATCTATTCGGTACAATGTTGACCTTGGGCGTTCAAATATTGTGACGACATCAAACCGAAAGTTAAGTGTTAAATACATACACATACATATTCATTATCATTTCAATATTTTCAAAGTGTTTTTAACTGCATAATGAATTTTTATTCTGTCTGAACTGAATCAATATATCTAATGACGTCAACATTTAAACTGATGACGTCATCAAACCGGAAGTAACATTTAACAGTAAATAAAATGTATACTGAAATACAACAAAAAATACAGATGGGTGCATTTTTGTTCAAGTTAAAACTAATGGTTTTACTAGAGAAAGATGAAATTTGCAAATGTTTTGCTATGAGCATATTCACAACTTAAGTGGGCAATGTCCCACGAAAACGTTGCAATCCTGATCACCCAGCGTTTGTAATTCTTCAAACGCCAATCTTTGAAATTGTTCTTTCTTTCTGATGCAGGAGCTCATGGACATGGGGACAACGCCCCAGCTCCACAAAATCCTTAGTCTGGAAATCCCATTTTAGGTATTCTTTAAGAATTTACAAATTACTGTCATGAATGATGAAATAAATACCCATGGTTGGTTGCACTTTATAATTCTTCTTTAGAAAGAGATCTCCTTTTTACAATCGTCATTTTTCAATTATTATACTTACGGTACATAATGCGTCTACCGTTTTTCGCCAATTGTACTGGTACTGCGTCAAGGTTTAGATAAAAACCAAATAATTTTGTTGACATCCAGTTGGTGGGTGAGGATGAGGAAGCATAAGTCTGTGACTTGCGCAACAAACTATCGCGTAATTTGCGCAATCATTTCAGGTGGAGTAAGTTGTGGCATAGCGACTGAAGATTTACCATCGTATGGGAAGGTGTTATTTTTTTTCCATTTTGTGTATAAGTATTTTCAAGTGACTACCAAAGTACCCCGTAATTGTCTTGCAAAGCTGTGGCATGCACAAATAGTTATAGTGGCTGGCTAATATTTCAATAATAAAAGTGGTCACTTTTCTTCACAATAGTTCCATTGAACAAGGTTGGGGCAGTTAATTGTTTACTTCAGTCTCATTGGCGATAATTCGAAATACTATTATACGTATTTTGTTTTACCTGCGTGAATGAAAGATACTGATCGTTACTTGGTATGATGGTTATGTTATACCTGGCTTTAGTAGAAATTTTGAATTGCAATGGAGAATTCCATAACAGGCAGTATAGAACACAGTTAAGAATGTCCTTATAATACCAGAGACCGTCATGTGCCATATTACAGTTTTTATGATATGTAAATAGTCATTTTTCCTATACCTTTTACTTCAGATTGAAACCAACAGTTTGTATTCAGTTATTTTATTAAATCAAAAGAAGTGAGATAGATATCTAGATTTTTTTTAATTGCTTGTTGTCCAAACGCCTCTGCACGTAGCATTAAATTCCATTGAAAGATAGAGACGGGTACTTTCTGACCTGGCTTGATAGATAGTAGCAATTAACAATGTGATTAACACATCCCAAGATGATAATAGATAATACTCACTTCGCAATCTTTTGATTTAGTTTTTTACCTAAAAGTTAGGAGAGCCTTTGTTTTAGCTTTTGTTTGTATATTAATCCATCATGTATAATTGTATGCGTGGTTGCTTTGTTTAACCCTAGCCCCATCGGACCAGTGGGGTGGACTGTATGTGTCCCCCTCAAGAAACTTTTTTATAATAGCTCTAGAACGATTATGTTGATCCACATGAAATTTACTGACTTTTACTTACCTTCATCGGTGATGAATATGGTGCCAAAAACAAAGCCTGTAGGATGTCAATGGTTGTCTTGTAACCGTTGCAAAAACGCTAGTGTTTTTTTGTAGCATTTTTGGTAATGTTTTGTATAAAAACATGGAAATAGACACTTTTGTGAGTAAAACCTTTCTGTGACCGAACAAACCAACCAACTTTCCACTTAAGACTAAATAACATAGTCACGTGACCACATACAATGCATGATGGGAATCCAATATCGCATGAAAACCCGCGTATAATTGTCATTTTTTTTGCAAAGGTTTCTTCTTGTTTTTTTCCTACCCACCTTTTTTTTTGTTGGGGGGGGGGTTGGGTTTGGTACCTTTTGGTAGTTCTTGCATAAAAAGATATTGAGCATGTCTGACAATACCAAAGTACTTCAATAGAGCCGAATTTGATAGACAAATATCCAAATTTACGACAAATGACGATGTTGACCACAAAGTGGGTATATTTGTATGTCAAAGTGTGTAATTGGATGGAAATTGACCGATAGGATTTTTTTTAACAACCTTGATAGCATTTGAATGTTAAAATCATGCCATATAAGTACCGTTTTAGACCAATTAATAGGCTACAGACAGTAAAACGCCATCTTTTGGTCACTGAGGCGCGTCCAGACAAGGTCACCTTATAAATAATATGCCAACCAACATTCCTGCAAAAATTTATGAAAATAGGCTGTCGAATATGGAAATAAAAATGGGGACACAGTTTGCCCTCCTGCCGGTCCAGAAAAGATCCATGAGGAATATCCCGGTGCTAGTAGTTTAAATGCATGAACCCTTTTCAGATTTTAGAATTCTGATGTATCAAGTACAAGTGATGTTGAGGCGAAGCAGCATTACATTTTGTATGCGCGTTATTTCATTGTACTACTCTATCCAGTACATGACTGTGGTTTGACAATAGTTCTTGTTTGACATTTTTGAAGCAGTTGTACTTGGTTTTAGGAAATCGTTTTGTCCTAACCATCGGCACCTCTGACTATGTATCGTTGCATCTAATGGAATGACTTATTCTACTTGTTAGTTTGCTTTAATAAATGCTATTGAATTAAAAACTGAAACGTTTATCACAGCTTTGATAAATGTTATTGAATTAAAAATTGAAACGTTTATCACAGCTACTTAGTGCTTTTCTGTGGTCGACATTCATTTTTGTTTACATCATGATCAGGGGGTAGTTATCGTTTTGCTTTATAACCTTTCAAATTCTATTTGCATAAAATGAAATCCGAAATAAAAAAGAAATTGCCGCTAGAGTACTTAGCAATTGCCCAACTAGGCTTTTACATAATGTTGCTTAAATGTAATGATGTGTATTTGATTAACATGTCGATTTTTAAAAGGATTCAAGGATACAGATTCGTAAATTATTACACCCAGCAGACCATCGTATTGGCTTTATTGTTACCGTATGAATTAAAGTGACTTCAATTTAGGCAACAGTTACATCAAGCACACATTCAGATTTCCCGTTGTCGTAACGGAACATTTTATTATTTTCGTATGACCCAGTTAAACTATTTCATCAAACTCAGTTACCAGCGACAAGACGTATCAGACCAGAATCTTTAAGGTTTAATTATTCCAACCATTTAGAAACTGATGACCTCTCTTAGTGACGCTTTTCATCCGAGCAATGAGGTGCCCGTCATGCTCCCGCTCCATCCGACAGTCATCGGCGATTCCAACACATTCAGGCACCTGGCTTTTTATGATGCGGTCCATTCATTATAATCCTGCATCACTGATAAGCCGAAAGGTAGGCGACGAGCGCAGTATTGCGGCCCAATAGTGTTCTAAAATTAGTCAGCTCCTTGATTCCTCTACGAGGTGGACGGTCAAATATCCTGCTTTTGTGTCTAGTTTTTGTGTCTAGGAAAAGAACTTAGCCATCGAAATTCTGGATAAAGTTCTTCGATAGGGGATCTTGTGTGGACACCGTTTTAAGAAGTTGCTTGGGATCAAGAGACAGCCTGAGTGAGCCGTCTGTTTTAAACAGCCGTTGTTAATCGAGCTGCACCAGTACAAGTTTCGGGAGATTCTTCCTATTACCAAGTCTTTCTCCATCTTGCTCAGCTCGGCTTGAAATTTGGGTTTTGATGTGAACGCTGCATATACGTGGCGGGTCCATGTAGGGTTGAGCATCTAGCTTGAGGTGTAGGCGAATGCGCGCCTTAAAGTTACCCATGCAGGGTGTGTCAAACTGCGTTGGGTACCGTTCCCGCAGGTCTTGTTTGTCTTCACCGGAGTGTTTTTATAGGTTCATTCCTCGGTTCTTGATTGTGGGGCCCTTGTGGGAGGCTGTGGGACCTGTGTGCCAGTATGGATCGTCACCACCAAGTCTAGGGTGCGGCTTGTAGGGAGCCCAGCAATAGCAGGGTCTGGCTCGTCTACCACAAATAACTCCTCACGGCTCCAGTAAATCTGCTTTAATATACACTTAACGTGTAAGTAGCTGTAACAGGTAATTTTGGAGCCATTGTATGCCTTAGGATTGGTTTGGATGGGAAGAGTTGGTTTCTCCACATGTCTCATATTTGACGCGTCGTGCGAAATGGTAAGGTATATTAGCACTCTCCCCCGTGTCAACGTGAACGTGATGGTGGTGTTGCCGGAGACGATCGGGACGGATCACAATATGTCATCTAGTCTGGTGAAGGCCTCGGCTGGTCCTCGTCGGTGCTTGTTGTGCACATGTCTGATACTGATAAGGTAATGGAGCTGAATGTTTCGGACGGCACATCAACTACAGCTTGGTCATCCTCAAGGTACTCTCGTTCTTACTTGCCACATGTGAGGTACTGTCCTTGGAACAACTTTCGCTATGGGAGAGGCTACGATTACTATCCTTTAGTTTTCTGGATGCGCTCTGCGGCCGTCGGCGTCTCCTGCTATGTGATTTGCTTTATACAAGTGGCCTCGTCGCCGAGTTTCGGTTTCGGTGTCCTTGCTACCACAGGCTTTGCACGTGTCACAGTAGGAAGCAACACATGTTTGCACAGTGGATTCACTTGAGAGTGTGTGCAGGCACTGATCACTGGCAGCCATGGCCTCATGGCGGCGCCCCTCCTCGGGCATTGCTTCATAATTACAGCCATGGGCCTTTTCAAGTAGGTTCTGTCGAAATGGCTCCAGTGGTGTAGATGCAATAACTAGCTCAACTACTCGTTCATTGAGTTCTGCTAGCAATGATTGGCCTTATATCCCTAAACCTATTGGCGAAATCGTCAAGCGTTTTCATTTTGTTTTTGTCAGTAACGCATAAGTTGAAGCCTATTGATACGAACATTTATATTTTATCCTGGTCTTTAAAAAGTGCCCACAGTTTATCTGGCTTTGCTAGGTCTTCTTGTGATAGGCCGAACGCAATACGGCGTCTCAAACCCTCGTGCCAACATCAATCTTGATCTTTCTTGTCTGTTTTTTTTTTCTGGCTGGCTAACACAGTTGTCCTGCGTTCACAGGATCAAGCGTTTCAAAAGTATGAATTCCTCCGCCAAGTCTTTAGCCTAGCAGTGCCAGTTCCTGTCAGGATATCAGGCCATGTTGCTTGGTTTCGGCTACAAGTATAGCTACAAGTACAGACAGGGTGATCAAGCTTGCTGCTGCTTTGACTACAATGATTAAGTATGTGCAGTGTTGTTACATACTCAACTTTAACTTAGTCATTAGTGTTGTCCGTGCAAAATTTGGCAACGAAATCAGATTTACACCGTCGCGTTACACGCAGAGGAGAATGGCTTTATAATAATTCAAAAGACCTTAAGTCTATACAACTTTGACAACTTTATATGCAGACGTATTAAACAGCAATAGTTCAAACTGATAAAACTTACAACATGTACAAAGTGAATTGTGACACCCGTTCAGTTTTTGTTGCTGTGTATATTGGGGTAGTAGTGCTATAATCGGGTCATCTGAAGGCACGTACTAGTTGGAAGAATTATCCGGCGAGGTCGCTGGCAGGATAGGCGGTGCTCTTGGAGTGCAGTGATGTCACACACTGTCGACTGGGAAGGTGTGGCTTTTCTTGCGTTGCTATGCTGCTGGCGCCGTCTTCACTGCAGCGCCGGTGAATGACAGGAGTGTAGATGTGCACGAGAGGTCATGCCAATCAAGGAGATTTTGCTTCGGCACTGGGATGCTGATTCAGATCATCGATGGCTTTCTGGTATTGCGATGGGCCGTGTGGGAAAGTCGATGCGTGCTGAAGCACCCCACCGCAAATATTAATGTCTGTCATGCGTGCAGCGCACAATATAGTTCAGTTCGTCGGTTATGTGCACTCGTATCGCGTGGTGTATGTACAGCACAGGAGTACGTACAATGCACGTTGCCATGGCTGCGGTCGTGTGGCGAGTTCCCCTAGCCTGACGGTCGGGTGGGAGTTTTCTGTATATGCCGCTAAAACGGGCCATCCATGGAACGCCGATCATCCAACGACAGTCCAAGCGGTGTTTATAGACGAAAATCCGGTCCTTTGGCACGTACCGTTGCCACCATATGGATCGAGGCTGAACCACCCCAATAAGATGAAGCATACAGGAGGAGGATGGACAGGGGATGTGTAGAGTTGTTTTATTTGACCTCTGACTTTTCTCAAAATTTCTGCCGGTCCGGTTCGTAATTGTGACGTCATTTCAACATAACCCAAGCCCACTGCACACGGAGAAGCTTAATCGCCCAAAATAAATCATCTGGAGAACGCTTAAGCGTGTCATGTAATAATACACTCAACCAAATTAGAAAGTTCCCTCTAATACTTTGTTGTCTAACTCAACAAATACTGAGCACCTGTCTCTCAAATAACAACTAATCTTTACAGAATTTTTTTAGCAATCCAGTCATACTCTTTATTTGGCCCAAAAAGTGACAATGTGTACGAAATTATGCACTTTATCATTTTACTTTCCTTTACTGAACCTCGAATAACATAAAAAGTATGCAGTAAGAAAAGTGTGAAAAGATTTGAAATTAATTTTATATTTTTTTGTTAGACGATTGCGTTAGAGATGAAAATATTCACACTCAACTTGCACGTATTCAAAAAGTGCAACTTGTTTTGGGGATCATTTGTCTTAAATTGCATAATTTCATTAACACATTGTCGTTGTTTTGGGCCAGATACAGAGCATGACTGGATTGCTTAGGAATTTCTGTAATGATTAGTCGTTATTTGAGTGAGAGGTGCGCAGTAGTTTATGAGTTAGACAACAAAGTATTAGGGGGACTTTCTTTTTTGGTTGAGTGTATATACAGCGTGAAATATTTCCCTATCGATATAAAAAGCTTAGGGAATTCGACTTTTATTAGAAAAAAATGCCCGAAGGAAATTGGTAATGGAGGTACCATTGTTTGTCCAAGCGTGTTGAAATAGCTCCAGTTCCTTCAATTCCAGCACTTTATTTGCAGATTTAAGCCCGCCGCACAAGGGAGCTACGTGCTCAGCTACGTGCTCTGGTTTTTCTACACGAATATATACGGCTTGATACATGTATCATCCAGATAGACCTAAAACAGTTTGCCTACGAACTTTCCATTATCTGATTTTAGGGATTTATATGTGCATATTTTTTTTAAAGAGAGTTTGAATTTCTTTTAAAAAAAGATACCCACAATATTTTCACGGCTAATCCCATACAGGTTTACCACGGTTTCTCTTTGTTGTGGAAATGTTTCTCAAATTGCGAAGGAGGAAGATGCACTATTATCCTGCCCGGTTAAGGGAGATTTACAGAAGACCCTCCGACGAAAAAAAATGATTACAATAGACAATAGTAAAAAAGATTTTAGCATATGGGACTTTAAACAGCACCTGACACATTATAAATGTGTAACATGCACAAACTTTACATTTAAAGCTTCGCTACATATATAGAAATGATCAATCACGTCCTTTCCATTGAAGTACAGTTAATCCTAAAAGGGCCGGGTTATCTCTCATCCTGGGGGGGGGGGGGCATTCCCCGCCCCTAAGATCTCGGCCATGGAGTGACGAAAAAATTTTGAAACTGGGTACATTCATGACGCAACTCAACATAAACATACCCAAGAAATGTCATTACTATAGGTCAAAGGGTTTTGGAATTATGGCTAATTAATTATCTATTATTATGTACGAATGGTAATTCTGCTCTGTGTACACGACGTATATATGGGAAAATTCAGTTTTTACGGCGCGAAGCCGGGGGGGGGGGGCGGATGATGACTGTCATTTATTTTGTAAAACTTGCCATTTTGTCAGTGTTGGCATTGGGGAGGCCACTTAGGTGGTTTCTTTTGCAGTAGGAGCACGCAATGAGTTTCAAAAATTAAACACAAATTTTCTTTCTCCCGATTATTTTAAGGGGTTGTGCAGGATTGGGGAGCACACGTGGGGGAGGGGGAAAAGGCCTCAATTGGGACGTGACCCGACTCCCTCTCCGCCATTCCACCACTCTATAACGGCATTCGGCCGAAAATTTCAAATAAGTTTGTTCGGTATAGAGTCATCTCTTCCTGAAAATTTTGAAGAGTTTTGAGGGCAGAAGCCAGTGCCATGTTGATGATGACGACACTGATTATGACAATATCGACGGTAACGATCTTAAGATGCTCTTTTTTATATTGCCATTTAAGGTGAAACGTTGCAAGGCTCAACTATTCAAAGGGTATGATTTCGCTTAAGTTTTGGAAATACTCTGCTTTTCAATATCAGTTGTGCATCACATTTGCTTTTTTAATTAATTAACACCTTTCCAACGAACAATTCTAATTATGAGGACCAAATCACTTTCCTCAAATATTAGTCATATGTATAATGTCCCCAAGTGGTGACCTTGACTGGCAAATGTAGTTTTATTTATATTGCAAAGACACAAAGACTATCTGTTCGAATAGTGTGGCTGTTGAGTGACAGAATTGTGCAGTTTGTGACTAAAGCACGAAACTGTGCATGTTGGTTCTTAATGCCATGAAGAAAATTTTCATATTTGACCACTGGTAACCTTTAGAGGTCAATGAAATTTGTGTGCCCTATTTATAGATATTTAAGATTTACTATTCAAAACCCCTTTTTTCACAAATGTTGGTCTTCTTGCAATTATATGAATTTTCAGATGTGTGGACATTCATATCTGACCACGGGTGACCTTTGAGAGGTCAATGAACTGCCGATATTTATCGTATTTTTTTAATATTTCAAATACCACTTCGTCATGACCCAAGTCTTAATACAGGGTGTATCAGCAAAAAAGGAGAAAACCAAGATGTAATTTATAAAAACATCTTATAAATATTTTCAAATAAATAATAAAGTTGAAAATCACGTGAAACACCAATGTGTCCTCTTTCTAATGAGACCTTGATTATGCGTATGTGGCCATGGATGATTGAGCATTCGTTGTTTATCTGTCAAGGGTCAAAACCTGAACTGTGCCAAGTTTGTGCAAAAGGGTATCTGGTATCTGGGCCTGTGAAACGGCTTCATTTAAAGAAAAAAGATATCCTTTTCTTTAAAACAATTTATTCACCTTCGACACAGTGATTTAAACTTCTCATTTTTGAAGTTAACCCCTCACACCCAATGCCTTTAACCCTAAAAGGGCCAGGTTATTTTTACCATCTCTCAGCTGGGTGGGGGCGGGCGGATCCCCATGATCTCGGCCATCGAGTGACGACAATTTTGAAACACGGGTACATGCATAGAGCATCTTATCATAAACATACCCAATAAATTTCATGACTATAGGTCAAAGGGTTTTGGAATTATGGTTAATTAAGTATATGTATGGTAATTCTGCTCTGTGGCACGACTTAATGGGGAAATTCAGTTTTCCCTGCACGTAGCGCCGGAAAAGTTTTCGCTGCGCGGCAACCCGTGTTCCGATTTTTATATGATTTTTTGGTATCAAAAGATGTGCAAGACACACGGCTTAAAGGTCATTACAGCTTGGGTTCAATAATTCCACCGCGCTTTGTTTAAGTTAGATAGCTGGCATTCCGGGCGTTTCGTATAGTTTTCCCTGTAGGGCTAGGTCCAAAATATTGTTGATTCCGTTCCAACTCTACTTTGAGTTGACATCTGCCTGGTTATGCTCCTGCTTTGCGACCAGCATTTTCTGCGAGCATTGCACACTCCACTTGTATTACTGCAAATTTTGGGTGCGGCTCCCCGTTGTGTAGCAGCAATATAATTGTATATCCGGCGTTGCCGGCATTGCAGTTTTGCAATATTTTTCTGCTGCTGCTTCTGCATCGATTTGACATTGACAGCCTGGCATGAACGTAGATCATCCCAAGTGGTAAGTAAATGCCTTGTGTGTTATTTAACTTTTTATGCCTGAATCTTTTTATGCCTGAATCATTTTTATGCAACATTCTGTTCACTTACTGATGGATTCATAAAAAGTATTCTTTGATTTAAAAATAAGGAAAACAGTTCTTCCCCAAATTACTTTGAATTTAATGATGTCTTTAATAATGTACTTTGATCAGAAAGTTTTCCCATAATTCATTAGACAGTGATTAATTGTTTGTAATTTCAGATCATTGAATAGATCTAGACAGCTTCCATTCCCTATTGACTGTCGTTCTTTTTATATACCCAAGTTCTTTTTATACCAAAGTTCTTTATACACTAATTCTTTCGTTAACACCAGATTTAAATGCGTAAATACATTGTCTCATATATTTGAAATCAATTTAATTGTGTTGTGAATAAAATATTGTGATATTATTGAGACATCCAAAAGACTTCGCTCCACCCAAATTATTTAGAGGGAACCACTCAGTTGTGAGGAGAGTGCCACATTTAAAACTAATTCAAATCGTTCTCCCCGGTTACACAAGACCATTTTTTTCTGGTGAAAAAGGCATCTTTAAAACCCCTAGACTTGCACGACGTTAGCATAATTATTTCCAAACCATTTAGTTAACGTACAATGTAGGTGTATCAAAAATTAGTGTTGGCGTAACATGGCGGTCACGTGACAGCGTTTTGCATCCAGAATTAAACAATGTAATATCATAGGCGGGTTTAGGTTTTCGTTTAGGATGTTTATGGTTAAAATGGAACAAATTATCCCCAAACATAGGTACCATGCCTCCGTGCGTAAGACGTAGTGCTACCCGATCAGGGCATCGGCTAGCAAACATTATGCCAAAATGGCCTTTAAATACGAAAATTATAACGGTGGTACTGGTACTGGTATTTTGCAAAATGGCTGCCAGGCCTTCAAAAGGGGAGTTTTCGTTGGCTCCATATCTGGAAATATTTGTATCATACTAAACATTCTGTTTGGAGTTTCATGCCTTTATGAAAGTTTTTTTTTTTTTTGGGGGGGGGGGGCTGGGATTGACACCACAGAGCACAAAAAGTGGCGCTGTTAATAGTATATTGATGCAAATTTGCACACTTGCTCTACGACTCTTAACTTTACATCAAAACGGATAATTTGAAAGTATGTGTACTGTTTGTTCTTCGTTTTCAGAACTATTTCAATTCATTTGGAATATTTCAAGATTACCTCGAATCGCCACATTTTGTTTCTCGTAACAAATAGGGGGGGGGGGCAATCCAATGGCCCATCCCCCGGTCATAAAGTCGTTTACGCCCATGGACAAAACGATTGAGGGCGTGCTCTCTTTTTTCTGTTCACGTGATCGACTATTATTTACACAGCTTTTGTATATGCGAGTTTTAGGTCAAGCTGTCGCATCGTCAAAAGGTAAGTCACAAAAAATACCTATTTTTGGACCTCAAAGTTAACTTTTTTTTAAATAAATTTGGTTTTAAAAACTTAACCACAATGTGGATCGATAAATATGACTAAATATTGAGTTCCAAAATATCAGTCATGGTTTAATTTGTGATGATGTATTCGTGTTTATTCGTATAGTGATACAACTAGTGTTAAGATTTGTTTCATAAATAGTGTGGCTTTGAAGCGCCCGTCAGAAATAGGAAATACAAATGGAAGCATGAGATGACTTGTACGGTCAGGCATTGTTCTTTTGCTGATTTAAAATGGAGATTTCAACGCTCAAATATATCCGAGTTGGTTTGTTTATTTGTTGTGCTTAGACAGTTTTGCATAGTCGGCAGTGTTTAAAAAAACATGAACAGTACACACATGTACATTTCACCTCGTGATGCCGAGCTTGTAATAAATCATAGACGTACAGGCAAAACATCATCAAACATCAAACTGGTGGAGACATCAAAGGTCAATCGTGTTTGCATTTATCAGGTACACGACCAAACATGACACTTAATTAGCATAAACATTTCAAATCTCAACAATTGCTAATGATAAATATCTGACCTGGGTCAGTTGGATCATTATTTACATTTCTAGTTGTGAACTTTGGATATGTCGGAAAATCCCGAATGTATTTGTGTTTCAAGACTGATAGTTGTTTGTTTGCTATTTTTGTTTTATATCGATGCGCGGCTCGTAAGGATCAAAATAGTTTCAGTTTTTTTTAGTGTTGTGTACAATTATCACATAACTCTTTTACAATCGATTCTTACCATTTCAAACCTCATGTCTCTCCGTATTCAAATAACTGTAATGTACACATACAATACTTATGCCCGTTAAATATTACCAAAAGACTTCAAAGCGAAGTGCGTTTCGTAAATTATAAAAACAGTTTTTCAGTCATATCACCTTTTCTTTAGAAACAAAATATCGATCCAGTTGCAGTTAGGTTTTCGTCAAAGTAAAATAGCCGAGAAAGTATAAACGACTTATACAAAGACTAACTCCAATTGAGGGTTACGGTGAGTTCATATTCTATAAACCTTGTTACTACATTAAAAAGCATGGGAATCAATAGATCAAATCATAATAATGCAGTTCCGTAAGTAAGTGGTCATGGGTGCTCAGGTGGCACTTCGGAAGCAGTTGACTCTAAATGCCCTCAAAAGATACGTCTACTTTATAAAAACGTACGTTTTGGGGAGTCCAACAGCTCATTATTTGTGGGTTTTTTTCCATGACCGTCACTTTGAGTTTGGAGTTTAGGAAGGTTTGCTTCTCAGTTTTCTTTGGCAAAGTGAAGTCGTACAAAATTTATAAAAAGAACTTTAGAAACTATTTCATTCACATTTACGCACAGGGCTTTTAAGGAGAGATCAAGAGAACCATGAGTGGACATTATGAAAGGGATCAAACGGACGATTCCAAGACCAAGATGAAAGACGAAATCCAGGCAGGTGAGTAGTGCCGAGAATCCAAGAAAGAAGATCTAATAACGACCTCTTAAAGACTTTGAGATTTCCCAGCCATAACGTAACAAATACAAACTCTTTTTTCTCATTACAAACCAAGTCTTCCAAAAAGAAAAATAAACACGTAGACCATTTTTCATTCAACATCAATGAACCAACCGTGCCCTAACTGTGCTCGTGATGCATTTGATAGAAAACCCCGTTGTTTGTTTGCCGGTTGGATATAATGTCTCTAAGAAGTCCCTGAGCATATGTCAATAGAAGAGACACTTTTTGTCTCATTATGATTAGCGCTTTTTATTAGCGTCGATAATTATACGGTGCTCATTATTTTATTATATTGTTTTAGATTACCAACAACAGGGTGCACACGTCGGATTCATCGAACATGTTAGCGGTTCGCACAACCCTATCATTGTTGGTAGTCAAGTCACCTACAATTTCAATAACGCTCCGCCGCCAGAGAGGGCAGGTAAATACAAATCTTCGTAACGTAACTTTCAGGCTCTATGATTTCATGTTTTTTTTTTCAAATTTGAAAAATTTCAGCTGCGTGTAATATAATGTCCGTGACAGAGCCATATTAAAAGTATTACAACAGAGCTTTATTGTATTAAAACCAGAGGTGTGGATCATTATTTACACTGATATCGTGGTTAATCGGCGATGTCAGGGGCATTACAATTTTTTCCCTAACGCTTGAATTACCCACAGGGCAATTAGAATTCTTTTTTATAATCAAGTCAACTATATATTTATTAAGTGCCAAAATTGAAGTGTGCAACACTTAGGCGATATTCTAGAGATTTACTTAGTGTTGGATTCATGATAGTTATTCAATCCTGTGTTTGTAACGATAGAATGTAAATGCACTTGTAAATAATTGACACTGAGAGACCATGTGGGTGCAACCCAGTAAATAGGCCGAAAATCTTTAGGGCTTCCAATTCTGAGCATTTTGGATGCAATTAGGTCCGAAAGTTAAGTGACGCTATTATAGCCATACAATGGAGGGATCTTTTTTTTTAAATGGCTAAATCTCCAGTTTAGGAAATGTCATTCGTTTTAGGGGTGGTCTTCTTTGGGTGAGAACTCAGTCTCAAAAAGTCATCTGTCAACTCACCACAAATTAAAAATGAAAGACGACATGTTGATCATCATTTTTCTGTGCAGCCTGAACACTTTGAGAGTTTTGAGTATCAAATCTTTTTTGGAGTATGGGGATTTGTTACTATATGGGAATTTAATTACGGTTGCACCCTCTGGACATTTAAAATGAACGCCGCGCCACGCATGCACTATGCCGCGACGGTGGTTTTCGGTGGGCGGAACCTAGGAGAAGGGAGGCCTAAGTCACCAAGGCGAATCTGCAAAAAGTGCTCGCAATTCTGCAAAGGGCTGATTGAAGCAATTCCGAGGAAAAAAGTGAGGGGGTCTGATTGGGGGTTGTGAGGAGTTGGAACTTAATCGACGCCACGAGGGCGCTCTATAGCCGGGGAATGCGCATAAAAGCTGCCCATGTGCAAGCCTGATATTCCCCTCAGAATTGTTTTTTTTTTATTTATTTTTTTTTATTTTTTTTTAATTTAATGTGGGTTATGCCTTTCCCTTGCCGTAAAAGTGGTTTGGAGAATATTTAAGGGTGCAACCCAGTAAATAGGCCTAACCGTCCGCCGAGCCCATGAATTAAAGCTATACATTCAAATCATTCTATAATATAGAGGTTTGAGAGACATGGAATTTGAGGATTGAAGACATAGGGCACTGCACCTCTGGCCTGGAATGGGGCTTCAAATTCTGAGCATTTAGATGCAATTGGGTCCGAAAGTGGCGTTTTTTATCTATAGTGGGGAGGGATCCTTTTTCCTAATAGATATATTTCAAGTTTTGGAAATATCATTCGTTTTAGGGGCCATCTGATTTGGTCGAGAATTTCCGAAAAAGTAATAGGTCAGCCCACCAAAAAGTTAAAAGAAAATGAAAAGACAACATGTTGATTATCATTTTTATTGTGCAGTCTAAACACCTGTGAGAGTTTTGAGTGTTTTTCAAAGAATTTGGAAGTATGGAGATTGAACACTGGTCTCTGTGTGAATTTATTTACACGGTTGCACGATATAGTATTTCAAGATGGCTGTGTACTTGGCCCAGTTACCGGCCCGTCAGTAGAGTGCTATATATAAGATTGATAGTAGCTTATGGTACTCATTACAGTGTTTACACTTGTACTTTTTTTCTGATGCAGGTACAGCTTCACAAAATCCTCAGTCTGGAAATCCCACTTCAGGTATTCTTTAAGTTTCAAATTGTCACAGCAATTAATTACATTCCAACGATTGATTGTCCAAAAACGTAGACCCTGTAATTTAAAATCCTTCCTATATTAAAATGAGATCTCCTTATTACATTTTTCAATTTTTGTTGTAATCTTAATTTTGTTTTGTACCGATAAACACGGTTGTATTGATCAATGTTTTAGTCCATTTTTGGTTTAACAAAATACATTTACTGGATTCGTCAGTTGTATTGGTACTGCTTGTAGATTAAAACCCCTTGTTTATGGCATCCGTAGTAAATATTAGCGGTGGTGTTGGCCATAATAAGTGGGGGAAAACGAGTCATTTTACCCAAAAAAGTGGCCTCGATATAATTGCTTCGTGGTTATAACTTGTTAAAGGGGCGGGGTTAAGCATTACTTTTAGCGGTAGTGCAGTGCTGGTCCTATCATGCACTTTAGAAAAAAACAAATGATCAAGGGTCGTAAGGGGACGTTTCCACCACCCTCAACTACCATCATAGGAAGGTGTTTCCATCCGTGTTCTTTAAAAAATATTCTCAAGTGACGACCCTAATCCTTTCAATAAAATGAGTGGTCAATATATTTTTTTCTGTCAAAATGTTCCCCTGAACACGGTTGTGACATTAGATTGCTTACTTTAATCTGATTGGTGATGAGTTTCAAAAATATTATAGGCAGTTTAACAGTGCACGAAAGATATTGACCATTACTAGGTTAAATCCGATGGGCATGCCATATTTTAATCATAATTTTCCATACCTTCTATTTCAGACTGAAATCATTTCAATATTTATGAAGCCAAAAGAGGAGCATGCAGGAAAAATGAATTTCAAGCAATTTTAATGGCAATCCAGGATAACATCCCAATATTATTATCAATGGTCCTTAGTTTTACTAGGAGATAAAATATAATTCTCGCATAATAGTTTGATGATTTTCATAACAAAGTCACAAAATAACTAGATTTTTAAGTTAAGCCTCGCCTTTGTTCTGACAAATCAAAGGGATGTTACCTCGGCAAATGGATTCTCGTTAGGTCCGGGGCCCGATTTCTGGGCTCTGCTTACAGTTAGCAAAAAACCCTGCTTACCATAACAGACAATTTCGTGCTTACAATAAGCGTATTTAACGTGTTAGCTAGGAATTTTGGCTTGAGCGCATGCGTACATCCCATAACTAAGGCTTCTGTGCAGTGCAGGGTTAGCACAGAATATTTCTGCTAGCGCGGTTTATAGCACACAATGGTGATCGTAAGCGCGGAATTCTGTGGTTATAAGCAACGCCGTGAAATTTGGCCCAGATGCGTGTATGTCAACATTTTTCGTTTGTCAAACCATCAGATGGTGTAGGCCCCTACGCAGCTGCAAAATAAAAATGTATTAACCGTTTCTATGCATACAATACTCACCTATTGTCCATGTGGTATTCAAATGCCCGGGGTAATACACCGCCTTTGAATGATTAGACTTTTTTGAGTAAAAAAAATTACAAGGTTAGAATAAGCGTTAACTTTTGTTTTTCCTGTTGGTTGGTTGACTCGGTCCCGTAATGACTGACAACCTGTGATGATCTCAACAGTGTTTCTACTGCAGCTAGAGCATGTACCTCATCTACCTATTAATCCATCAAATTTCCTAAGTGTCGATTTTTCCCAATAGTTCGATATCCAGAGAAGGTTTACGTATGTGGGAGACCGAGTGAGTGTGTGAGTGAGTGACTTTGTTTACATGCGAGAACTCTTGACACAGACAACTTGCTAACTTCTCAATTTTCTTATTTTGATGTATGGAGCAAAATTGATATTAAGGAAAAGTAATTTTAAGTTGTATGCTCGTTATTTTATTTTGTTCGTGTCCATAATTCGGCTTGGCTTTAGTAATTGCTTTTACATTTTAAAGCTGTCATACGTGGGTCAAGGAAGTAGGCCTTCCTATGTGCCCCTAAACTTTCAGCATCTCTGATTATGCCCATTGAATCTAATACAATGCTTGTTTCGATAAAATACATAGTTTTGTTATTGAATTACATGGAAATGATTTCCTAAGCTATTCAGTGCTTTTTTGTGGTGGACATTCATTTTCTTCACATAACATGATCAGGAGGGTTGTCATTTTTGGCTTTATATCCCTTACAAAAATCTTCCATGGGACCCCATGAGAATAATAAGGTGAATTGGCCGCCATGTAGCATGGGACTTTTCCCATGAGAGTTTCAAAACTCACGTGGGGAAAATCCCATGCTACTTGATGGCCAATTCACCATGTCATCCCCAGAATAATAAGGTGAATTGGCCGCCATGTAGCATGGGACTTTTCCCATGAGAGTTTCAAAACTCACGTGGGGAAAATCCCATGCTACTTGATGGCCAATTCACCATGTCATCCCCATGGGGTCCCATGTGAAAATTATCCAAGGGCTTTTGCCAACAAACATAGAACCTCTAGTTTTTCTTTCTTCTAGTTTTTATTTCAGCCTTTCCCCATAGCATTTGTACACGTTTTCATCGTGTTTGGTACTTTGGGCACTTACATCATTCCGATTGCCTTTATACTTGGCACACACTTAGACCAGCACCTGCCGCTGTGTGCTGAACATTGGCGTTATCATGACGTTATCACGAGTCACGTGACGTCACATTTAATGTGTATATCTTGAAGGCCTATATCTACTGAACGACAGGTCTGATTGGGTTGAAAGTTGGTATGTACCTAGACCGGGATGTGTTATAGATGAAAATTGAAGTGACGTCGCGATTATGTAACGTTATATCAAAAGTGCATATTTTGAAGGTCTATATCTACAGAACTGCAGGTGCGATTGGGTTGACACTTAGCATGTACCTAGACCGGGATGTGTTATCGATGAAAATTTAAGTCGCGTCATTATGACGTCATCACGTGACGTCATATTTAATGTGCCACTTAAAACATATGCAACATATCCTGACGCTGAACCTGAGCCATAAGTGCTCATTGCAGTGGACAGACGTTGTCCCATCCGTAGGTAACATGCCCAAACTGGGTGACATGATACTTGCTGGGGCTGGTATTGCCTTGATTTTCAAATCAAACTTAAAGTTTGTGGGGATTTACTGGAAGCCATGAGATCATCATGGGCATTTTATAGACACGTAGGTACACCATGAAGGTTTGGACGCCATTGGGAACACCTTTAGTAGGTGATATATGAACACCATGGGAACACCATAAATATTTAAAAGACAGCACGGAGACGTTTGGTTAATATTGAGACCATGCATATGCCATAGGAACCGTCATAGACCCACCTGCACAGACTTTGTTTAATTTAAATACTTCAATTAACAATGTTTCCCAATACGTTCATGGATGTTATCAAGAATTTTCCTTTTTGTATGCTGACCATGGGAAACTCCTGCGGATTTTCACCAGTTTCACCATAGGAACACCATGGGGATTTTATGGACATCATGGGGAATTTATGAACACCATGGGAACACCATGGGGATTTTATGAGCTCCTTGTGAACACCATGGGGATTTTATAGACATCGTGGGAACACCATGGGGAATGTATGAACAGCATGGGAACGCCATTGGAATTTCATGGACACCATAGGAACACCATGGGGATTTTATGGACATCATGGGAACACCATGGAAAATGTATGAACACCATGGGAACACCATGGGAATTTTTTTTTTTTTTTTTTTAGGCCAAAAAAAAAAAAAGTTTTTCCGCTTTTAAGCGGAAAAGCAATAACCCCTTGTCGTGCCAAACAAAGTACATCTGTCACACACAGTAAGTTGAGTATGGGTATAACATTGTGTTAGAAGCCGGTAAGGCATTTGCGGGGAATAGATTGCGGGGGAGTTTGGTGCTTACTTATGAGGTATACTTTGCAAAAAAATCTGCTCAAGCATGGGTTTCCTTTGATTCAAAGTAATTAAAACATTAAGTTAATTAGATTCATTAGAAACACTAGAATCCTGCCTACAACCACTTTGTTTCAAAACACAAAAGGGAAGAAAACTGGGACAGGAAGTCATAAAACAACAAAATGCGGACTCATTACGACTCAGCAATTTTTAGTGAAATTTTCATTCCATTTTGAAAAGTTCGGCCCACTGGTTTTGGGGCTTTACATTTATAAGATCCTTCTTCAAAATATGATGAGACGCAATTATTCTGCTTGTATAAATTTGTAAATTATTACATGTTTATTACATGTATATTATATTTTTAATTACCTCACCTCAGAACGAGTTCAGATCTTGAGGTAGTGAAACGTATAGTTATTGTAAGCGCATTTTATCGCTGACTGTGATTTTCTCAGGTTGCCAAATTTCCAGTGGGGGGGGGGGGGTTGACTGGGAGGCGACGATATTGTTGTTATGGGGGTAGAGGGCGTGCGCCCCACCCTCGTTTCTACGCCGCTGACTCCAAAATATCTTTTCTGGGGCTATAAGAATTATTTATCTTCCAAGTTTGGTGCTTTGGACCAGTCGGTCACAATTCCACCCATAAGCCACCTGACTAATATGCTTGTCGATTTCTTCCCACGATGTAGGTGCTTGGAATGCTCCCCAGAATGCAGATGACTTGCCTGCAGTGGAACCCGACTGTAAAGGTTCCTACGCAGCTCTTAAGATGAAGACAGCTCGACCCACGCAGGACATGCTGAATCAAGAAAATGTAATTTCTATTACATACACCTATGTTACTTAGGCTTTTTGTAGAACTTATAAAACGTCATTTTGCTTTTTTTACATATGGAGTTTTCTTTTTTCAATTGACAGACTTATCAGCTAACGTCGAAGTGCAAAGGACTTGCGTTCATTCTAAACAACAGCGTTTTCAACGGAGGCCAGCTGCGGAAAGGCTCACAGATTGATACGGAAAACATGAAACATCTCTTTAAAGAACTCGGATATACACCAATTCTCCACGAGAATCTTAAAGGAGAGGTAAAAAAGAAATATGGAATTAGCAGATAGAGCTAGAGGGGCGCTCTCTGACAAAAAAAGGAAGGTGCCACCTATGAAGTACGTATACACAAAAGTGCCGACTTTTTAGAACCCACCTGTACGCACGGCATATATGTACTATGTCATGTACACCTATCCGGTTCGTAAGTGTGAAGCCATTTCAACTTAAGCTACACCCACTGAACACCGTGTAGCTTCTTTGTCCTTCAGGTATCTATCAATGAATCCTCAGGAGGTTTTCCTCCTAATGTATGCAAATTATGCAGGACTGGACTAGGTCTGGTTCCTGCACCCTGAACACAAAAATCACAACAGTATTGTTAGCGCAGAACGCGCCTATTGCAAAATGACAACAACGGCTACCACTAATGTGCAAGTTGCGTGGGTATGAGCTTTGATTTTCGCTGAATTTGAAAGTGTCTCAGGTAACTATCAATAATAACGAGAGGGGCATAATTTTCAGTATTTTGAAACCAGTGCTGTTGAAAGGTTTGAAATTTGCCTTCGTGGAGGCATTGGCGATTGTGTCTACTGTATGGCAAGAGTAGGATCACACTGCGCACGCTGAGATGATGCAATATTAATCATAGCCTTAAATTGAATGAGGACTAACTACCGGTCCCCGTATTTTATGAGGGTGGTGAACAGTCTACATTGGAACCATTGGAACCAGTGTCATATGAAAATCAGACTCCTATGATAATCTAGACTTGACCAAGGCTGTCTAGCTTGTTCCCTGAACGAGCAAGGGGCCGCTACCGTACAGCATTAGGCTGATTTGTCCGGTACCCGTCGTATGTATAACTGTACTTGCCATGGCACAGCTCCACGCCTATTTGCTTGCCTGCACATTACAGTACGAACGCCACACACACATATCCATAAACAGTATACAGTAACCATTCCCAAGTCGAGGCGAAAGACAAACTTGGAGCAACCGTTGCTAATTCCTTATGTGTTTCTCTACATTTTCGGCCGAATTCGGCCGAGTATTTCTGATGCACAATTTAACATGATATCCAATCAAAGCCCGTAAACTTGGATCCGCAGTTGACAGCTTACTGCACACAAAACAAGCGTGCTCTACACGCTCGCACGTATACGAAGTTGGCTGAACTTTGATGCATACACCAGTTTCCCAATAAAATCAAATTCATGCACGCTTGCGCATAAATATATCCAATTTTCCAATTTTATCACATTAAAAAACAAAATGCAGTATTGCAGAAAAGGCAATGCTTATTGATATATTATTTCAAAAATGGAATAGTGTTGCAAATTAACACGCGATAGTATTGCTAAATTTGCTATCTGAGGATTGAAAAATATCTTTTTGCATTACTTCACAATATTATTGTTTTATTTCACAAAATTATTGCATTATTTCGCAAAATTACTACATGAATTCGCCAAACTATTGCGTTATTTCACAAACTATTGCGTTAGTTTTTTTTTTTTTTTTTTTTAAAACCTGGCACGAACCGGCTTCCATAATTATTGAATAATAAATATCCGAGAATTGAAAATGTTGCCTTCGCTATCTTTAAAGAACTAGCAGTGCTTGACGAGAATGTTGCACTTTTTGCCGCTGACCGATATAGAGCAGCGTGATTTCTGTGTGGGACGGCCTGGGCTTTTACGCACGATCTCCAGACAACGTGACCGTCCGTTGCACGGTAAAACATTTGCGCCGGCGTGGATGGTACCCAAAATCACACAATTATTTCTTGGCACTCTAAATGCATTTTTAAAAGTTTTTATTTCTTACCTTCCAAAAAGACCAGAAAGTAATACCTTTGACGATTTCAGGGACTTTTTAAAGACAACTGGGACAAGTCCTGGAGAAATTGAAAGAAAATGACAAAACTTTTTTGCTCCCTGTACATTTTTAATGAACAGATTTCGCTTTTTGCTTCAAGCCCTATTTATGCGCATGCGTGCATGAATTTGAATTTATTAGGCATTAGTAATAAATATTCGTTATTTTGGTCAACCAATAACCAACGAGAGAAAACTGTTTACCATAGCCCGTACTAATTATCTAACTGAGCATATACTGTTGCTTCAAGGCTGTCTTTCGCGTGTGTACGACGCAATGTATATGACAAAATCACTAGTTTGCACGTGCGTGATTGTCCAATTTATAGTGTCTTTCGGCGGAAAAAAAACTGACATCCACGTATTTTTCCGCTGACTTTTTCTTCTATGTATTGCAAGGAATTTCATTCTTAGCAACATATTTTAAATGATGTGTATTTTATCCTTTCGTTGATTTCCTCTACAGGATATCACCAAGTTTTTCAAGGAGTTTGCCTCCATGTTCAATCACACTGGCGTAAGTTACGACTCAGCCGTGATAGCATTGATGAGCCACGGCCATACGGGAGTCATTCTCGGCATTGATGACGTTCAAGTGAAACTGCGAGATTTGCAGCGGGAGCTGGAACCCCATAACTGTCGGGGGCTGGATGGGAAACCCAAGATGTTCTTCGTGCAGGCGTGCAGGCGAAGTGAGTACAATTCCTTCCAGTAGGCCGTATGAGGGCGCTCCAACGACCCCATTTTCTGGTTACAAACAGTTTTAATCAGTGGAAGCACTATTGTTAACCATAGTTCGACTAAGTTAGCCCGAACTCTATTTATTCGATGATGGTTGGACTACGCTAGTCGACTATTTGGAACCAGCCTACTGGGCCTGGTTGCATCGCTGGTTAGCAATAGCCTCGTTCAGTAAAGTGCAGAGGGAACCATTGACAAAGGATTAAACGTAGCGAGTTGTTCTACCTGCTGGTTGGCCTTGGAGAATTTTTTCAGTTCTTTCAACAGGTCAAAAAACGTAAACAATCATACTCGTGACCGCCATTTATTGACAACTGTTCGACTAGAGTCATTTGCACTTTAATGTTACAGCGCAAGCGCACTGTTTGACACCAACCAACCATTGGTCGACTAATGGTTGTTGCGCGAACTTGCCCCAGCCTTCAAGTTTCAATTTTTTTTTCATACTATTGTCAGAACTTTGAATAATAGTATGTTGAGGTCAGACAATTTGCCGAAGCTTGTATTGGGTCTGTCCCCTTCTCTAATCATGTTTTCATAATGACAACACAAACTAGTTGCAGTATAAATAACAAAAATGTGAACTCTGAATTAATGCAAAATGTATACGTACGTTATTAATAATCGTGATTTAGGATTTCTCTGTTGTGAAGGCTAGATTCATGAAACGACTCGATGCATGAAACGGCTCGATGTGACTGTATCCATTCTGAAACACTTGAACAGATTTGTGCACCCAGTGACCAGCTTTGTCTTGTGTTGTTAATAAACTCGTGTCTGTGTCCCTGAAAAAATAGAATTTGTTACCACACTACCCGTAAGTCATGACGGGCCCAACACTGCGTCCGGTGCCCAAGAATCTAACCAACTTCTCGAAGAGTTAGTCCTGGAACAACTAGACACCTTCGTTGCAGATATTGGGAACCCCGCGGATGTATACTTCGCTTATGCAACAACGGACGGTGTGTACTCCGTACATATTTGTTTTAAATTGTGCAATGAAAAATTTAAAATATAATTGATACATTGAGTGTCAGATGACATCTCCACGCATTGGAAAGAAAATTGAAAAACAAATCACATCGATATTCCCTCAATTTTTCCTTATTATCAATCTTTTTTTTTTATCCTTTTAATATAACTAGCCTTTCATGTGTACCTGATCGACAGCACCACAATTTTGTTTTTACCGAAATGTTATACATTTATAAACTTCTCATGAGACGATTGTTTTCTTGATTGAAAATGCGATGCTCAAATACCAGCTTAAGTCTATGAGTCCTCTGCGTTTATTTACAGGTTATCTTTCTCTGCGGAGTGAGGTCAGTGGTTCTTTCTTCGTTCAAGCTTTATGTGAGGTCTTCTTCGCTCGAGCCCATCTGGACAAGCTAGATACACTGATGACTAAGGTGAGAAATTGTGCTCTAGAATGGATGCATAATAAGGAGTGGGACTCGGGTGCGACAAAAAAAAATATTAGTCTTAGCCACCTGGGAACGATTGCATCAGAATTATTCCCTTCTTTCGATCGACGCCTATAAGAAGTCTCCATTTGCAAATATAAGACCATGCGATAAGTTCTGAGCGAACGAGTTTACATGTCGCCATAATCAAAAATTACATATTATTACAACCGAGAGAAGTTGCCAGTCAACTTAATATTTCTAGTTCATAGCAAACATCGCTACAGTGCCTCATTATGTCCGTGGCCTCTAATTCAAAGTTGTTGACGGCATAATTTAAAGTTCATCAAGCCAAGGGAGTCGCTAGTTTCCATTTCGAGGAAAGATAATAAAGAAAGATGAGATAAGGAACAAAACGGTCGAAAATCAACTATGTTTTTAATCATACTTAACATCTGCATTTTCTTCACGATTTCCCTCATTTTGGTGCTGCCTAGGTAAGAGCTCGAGTAAACAGCAGGAAAGGAAAGCTGTTCGACCAGGAATTAAAACGTGTTGTTACCGTCATGCAAACGCCGGAGTGCGTCAATCGCACGCTCAAAGATGTCTACTTCCTCCCTAATTATCCATAAATTAGCTTCATTGAAACATTCAATATTTTACGCCGAAAATGTATCCGGTTAAAATTATTTGACTTGCATATATCTACTCTAAAAAAAAAATATTTCGATCCACTCAATAAAACTGAGGCAACACTGTTGCCTTAAAGGGAAGATACAACATTTGCAAAAATCAACACACGCAATGGTCAAATCATCACGAAATACCTTACTGGATTGTGAGGAAATGACAGTCTAAAGCATTCTGTAAAAGCGTGGCTCCTTGTGTGCTTACCTTTTAAAGGAAATGTATTTTTCAAACGCTTGTTGGCGGACCAGCGTTGGAAAAAGCCTGGCTGTTTTTCATATTTGGTTATTCCGCCTATTCTTTGCAATTGATTACACACCTGTGAAGGGGAAAAAGCCTTCTAGACTGATTCTTTATACCTTACAATTTCCTAAAGTGTATAAAGTTCTCCAGCATCTACAAGCCCAAAACGTGATACAAGTAAGTTTAACATTATTTGCTATAATATACAAATCCTCCACATCCATTTATTTTTGAAAATTGCAGCAAAGGCAAATGTTGTACGTTCCCTTTTATTCGATAACGTCATATTAACTTGTAATAATTTAAATCAAATTAGGTTTTGCCCATCTTATAATTGTAATAATTTAGTTATCGCCACTTCAGTTTCTAAGTAAGTGTGAATTAAAACAAGAAACGGTAACTTCATATACAATTGGGATCTAGCAATTAATACAAGAATGGAATTATCCGCTACTTTGTTACATTTACCAAATTGTAGTGTTGCTACCTAACATCGGGGTATCCTCACGTATCACAACATAATCTCCGTGCATATTATAACAAAGTTCCAAGTTGAATTTTCATATTCAATATCGACAGCACTGCTGAAAGAACGTGTGCACTCTTTGCATTTACTCACTGTCCTAAAGACAAGACTCCGTGCGCATGCACTGAAGTGCTTGATTTACAACAGGGATACGATGGCCACGTAATGCCATTTAATATAATCTCCATAACACTCATAACTCATCGTAGTTAGTGTAACTCCTTTTCTGTTTGTTGGTTGGACGTAATAATACCCCCCCCCCGAAAAAAACTATATTTTGTTCGCACGAAAAGCAGTGTAATGCCAAATACATACAACCTAATAATCAAAACAATTTTATTGAACATTAAGTTTATCATTGAAGACTTAACAAATTTAAGTTATACCCACTCTTTGTGATTTACGTGTTTATTACTCAGACTTGCTAATCAAATGTTATGTATAATTAATGACTCTTTTATCGGTATCAGCTTTACTTAGCTCTGTTATGTTTCTTTGACGTAAATACTTTACGCTGCATCTACGAGTTAATGATTTAAGTATTTAGTACTTAAATGCAAAGTACACATGATGAGTCTGTTTTGCTTTTAGTAATATTAACCAAACCTGTTTATGTATCATTAACTCAATTTCAAATGTTGTTGTCTTTACTCATCGGCTTTAAACGTTAACATTTTCATGGGTATATTCTGGCGTTAACAATGATGCACATTCGTAAATAATGGTGGTAGTAATTAGTTTTCTTAAACAGATAAGCAATGAATCAAGATGTATTTCCATTTGGGACTCGGCTACAAGACAGTTTGTTTTCATTTGCTCAAAAGCTTGGAGTTGATCTGAGCAAAGACGGTGTCAAATTTTGTGAGTTAAATTAAATATTAAAAAATTAAAAATGTAATGAAACATGAACTGTTGACGTCATTGTGACGCCACTTGGGATGTTACATGTTAATAATATTTTCAAGCTTCCCACAATAATAATAGTCTATGTAATAGACCATTGAGCAGATTCGCTGATTACTTAAGCAATCAACCGCATTTTGACCTCTAGATTTTGACCGATCAGCGCGCGTGTTTTTTTATATCGGGTCGTCGGTTATTCACCTTTTGTTGCGACAAAGACATGGATTAAAACCTAGACACAGCAACAAAGGCTGTGCCACGCGCTCTGTATTATGTTACGCGGTACGCGCCCGGCCGTTGTTGAAGGTACAAAATGTATACGTAATACGCTGTACATATAGAGCCTTTTTAATTTTGGGGTCCATAGAAGTTGAGTTAAATAGTTGCTCAAAAATGTTTGTATTTTTTGAAAGAAACGAATATTTCAGGAGTGAAAGTGCGTATGTTTTTGTACAAATTTGTGTTGAAAAAGATGAACTTGTGTATGTCTTTGTTTTGAGTATTGAAAAAAAATGCCTAATTCATTTTGAATATCAGAGGATGGTAGATAAATCCGTAATAAAATAGATTACAAAGAAACGTGCATACAATTTTCTTACGAAACACAGATCATTGTGTGTTTTAATTAACATCCAAAAAAAGCGTGAAAAGGGAAAGGCCTTATAACCAGATGTACACACTCAAAGACAAACAGTATATTTCAAAGTCGCGGCGTGTTTCGGGCCAGGCTGCAGCGCCAGGCCCTGTGGTATGATAGTGAATAGTGAAAAGCGCCCTCTTTTGTTAAGGTAAGTATAATTTAGTTTAGGTGAACCTTAATAATCGACAGATTTGAACAGCGCCCCCATTGAACGTATGGTACGAGCCCCTATCCCCCACCTATGGATTTTGGGAGTTTGAGACTAGTTCGGAGAAAAAAACCTTGTCTGACATTTCAGGGTTTTTTTTTCACGATGAAACCCCCCCCCTGCAAAAATTCCTGGATCCGCCCCTGGCTGTGCCACCCCCCCCCCCCTACGCACACATTTTCACGCACACATTTTCACGACATTTTTTAAAAGTTTGTATACGACTTGCTTTTTCAAAATTTCGATTTTCTTTTCCGAGCAAAATGTAAAGAACTATTATGTCCTGTAACAAATAAATGTGCTTGTTTGTTTTTGTTGGCCTTTACACACTTTTAATGTAGGTTTTCCAGGCCAATTTCCTAAAATTTTCATTCACTGCTGAAAATCAGTCATTCATTTTCGTCTGAATTTGAGAATCGGTCTGAACACGCGTTTCATTTTGAAGAGTTTTTTGGGAAGAAACCAATGATGACGACACTGATTATGACAACAACGATGACGACGGTAACGTTTTTAAAATACTCTTTTCACAATAATTTCGGTCATGTTTCTAAGTTTGCAATTTTATATTGCCATTTAAGGTGAAACGTTGCAAGGCGGCTTGCTCAACTATTCAAAGGGTATGATTTCGGTTAAGTGTCGAAAATAATCTGCTTTACAATAACAATTGTGCATCACTTTTGCTTGTTTAATGAATTATCACATTTCAAACGAACAAATCTAATAATGAGGACCAAATCACAGAAACTATTATTTTACTCAAAAACTAGTTACATGTATAGTGTCCCTCGGTGGTGACCTTTACTGTCAAATGTAGTTTATTTATAATGCAATAACACAAAGACTATCTGTTCCAATAGTGTGGCTGTTGAGTGACAGAATTGTGAAATTTGTAACTAAGGCATGGAACTTTGAATACTTGGTTCTTCATCCCATGAAGAACATTTTCAGATGTAGAGGCATTTCATATTATACACCTAATGACCCTTTAGAGGTCAATGGACTCTGTATGCCTATTTATGGATATTCATAAGATACATTACTGTTCAAAACCCCTTTTTCAGAAATGTTGGTCTTCTTGCAATGATATATGAATTTCAGATGAGAGATGAATGAATTAACTTTGTAAACCCTATTTACCGCTAATTATCTTTATTATTTAATCTTTCAAAGACCACTTTTATGACTCAAGTCTTAATACAGGCTGGATCAGCAACAACAAAAAAGGGAAACACAGATGTAAATGTAAATTATAAAATATCTAATAAATGTTTTCAAATAAATAATAAAGTTAAAGATCATGTGAAACACCAATGTGTCCTCTTCCAATGATACCTGAATTATAAATCTGTGGCCACGGATGACCGATCTTTCGTAGTTTATCTGTCAAGGGTCAAAACCTGCACTGTGCCAAGTTCGTGCAAAAGGGTAACTGGTACTGTGGGCATGTGGATCGGCTTAATTTAAAGGAAGAATACATCATTTTCTTTAAACCAATATATCCAATTTCGACACAGTGATTTAAACACTCTCATTGTTGAAGTTATCCCCAACACCCAATGCCTTCAACGTGGCCACCACCTCTTTCCACACAAAGCTCTGCACGATGTCTAGTCCATGTCAACCTTGCGTAAGAAACCAGCCATCAAGCTCCGCCAGGCACGGTTAACCAGTACAGGTTTTGACCCTTGACAGAATAACAACGAATGTTTAGTCATCCATGGCCACAGACACAAAATCAAATCAAGGTATCATTGGAAAGAGGACACATTGGCGTTTCACATGATCTTTATCGCATTTGAAAATATGTATCAGATTTTGTCATTATTTTATATTTACATATGGGTTTCCTCTTTTATACTCCCTATAGTGCAAACGAAGTGTATTTTTACTAATACTCCACAGCATGTCATGAATTTATACCCCAAAGACAATTTTTTCAAGACCTCTAATCTCCATTTCCCTTTTTAAGGGCGGACACAGGCGATACAGAATATTAAGTGGTACATTGGACATGCATCATACTCTAACAGTGACCAGTGGGCTTGGTAAACAGGTATAAAATGTGGTTATTCAAGTCCATCTACATACAACAGAGTGTAATAGGTACCCAAGGGTGAATACTGTTAGACACTTACATATTCCATAGTACAGAATGTCTCAAAGCCTTCTATTCAAGTCGCATCATGTTGCGTCTGCAAATACTAAAAGGGAAATAGAGGTCAAATGTTATCCCAGTTGTTTGTGTGCGGTTTGAATTCATAAAACGACCGTTGAATAATAGATACAATACCTTTCTTTTGCACTCAGCTTCGGCACGAACAATTGGCGTTTGACGAATAAATATGACATATAGCCACGAATAAGGTATTCACAATTTATTGTGCTCCCAAAGGATATCAAAGTTCAGATATGATGTCCCTACATCTGAAAATTCTTTTCATGGCACGAAGAGCCAACTTTTAGACCCGGGTCATGAAAAAGTGGGCTTTTGAACGATAAATCTTATAAATATCTATAAATAGGGCAAACAAATTTTTTTCAATGTTTGCAGGACATCTCTTTCATAGCAGGAGCACCTAACATATAGCAGAGTTGTAATGACACAAGTCAATGACTCGACTCGAGTCCGACTCGAGTCACAATTTTTGGTGACTCGACTCGACTCGAGTCCCTAAGGGTAAATAACTCGACTCGAGTCACGTGCGAGCAAATGACTCGACTCGACTCGAGTCCCTCATCAGAAGACTCGACTCGACTCGAGCGAAGGCTAATAAGACTCGAGTCCCACAAATAAAAGCACACTTTTGCGAAAAATATTTGCAATGACTTACGGTGCAAAATTCATGCTCACTTCGCTTTGCGAATTAGTCATGCATAAATATACAACGTGTCACAGACTCCCACCTTATGGTTCTAGAACGCACAAAATACTATCCAGGAACCAGATTTTTAAACACATTTTCTAATTCGCTGTTTCATCATTGGCTTTAGGCGATTTCTTATAAAGCTCCTGGATTCGAACGCTGGCTAAACTTATGGCTCCTTTTTTTTTTAAATATTGGTATATAGTAATCAAATATTCGTGACTCGAATTGACTCGAGCTAAATATTTGACTCTACTCGACTCGACTCGACTCGACCTTTGGACCTAGTGACTCGACTGGACTCGAGTCACTTCTTTAAAATGACTCGACTCGACTCTAGTCACTTCTTTAAAATGACTCGACTCGACTCGAGTCACAAAAATCAGTGACTCGTTACAACTGAGTGTCACTCAGACTTGTCTTGAAAAAGTTGGGGTTTGAAGAGTTAATCATATAAATAATGATAAATACGGTATACAAAGGTCATTGACCTCTGTAAAGTCAAAAGAGGTGGAATGCAATTTTTTTCTACACCTGATCATTATTTTTTTTAATGGCCTGAAGACCTATGACATGGACTTGGGTCATATGGGAGTGGTGTTCTCAAGAACAGTTGTTATAAGTAGAGTATATAAAGGTGACTGACCTTTCAAATGTCACCAGAGGTCAATATGAAATGCCTCTACATCTGAACATTTTATGAAGTTTTATGCTTTAGTCAAAAGGTGCACATTAGTATCAGATATTTGACCTTACCAGCCCAACCACAAGACAGTCGTTCTGGTGAAGCCGACATTCTTTAAACCCCTAGACCTGACATGAGCATGTATTTATTTCCAGACCATTAAGTTAACGCACAATGTAGGATATCCAATAGTGTTGGCGTAACATGGTGGTCATGTGACAGCGTTTTGCATCCAGAATTAAACAATGTAATATCATAGGCGGGTATAGGTTTTCGTTAGATGTCTATGGTTGAACTGGAACAACTCATTCCCCGAATAACATTTTAACAAAAACACGGGCAAAACATTGGTAAAGTGCCTCCGTGCGTAAGACGTATGCTACCCGATTAGGTCATTGGCTAGCAAACATTATGCAAAAATGGCCACCACATACGAAAATTATAATGGTGGTAATGGTCACAATGAGTAATATTCCCCCATTTTGCAAAATGGCTGCCACGCCTCTCAATGGGGAAGTTTGCGTTGCCTCCATATCAGGAAATATATGTCTCACACTTAACTTTCTGTATAAAGTTTCATGCCTTAATGAAAGCGGGCGGGGGGCGGCTGGGCTGGACACCACATGACACTAAAAGGGGCGCTACTGATGCAAACTTGCACGCTTGCTTTACGTTTCTTAACTTTACATTGAAACCGTGTATTTTAAAGTTTCAGAACTATTTCAATTCATTTTGAATACTGGAAAGTTAAAAGATTTTTATTTCACGTAACGAATATGGCGGGGACAATTTAATGGCCCATCTCCCCTGGTCATAAAGTTATTTACGCTAATTGACAAAACGAATGAGGGCGCGCGCTCTTTTTCTTCTCACGTGATTGACTATTCACACACCTTTGTTTTATAAGTGAGTTGTCGGTCGAGCTGTCGCATCGTCTAAAGGTAAGTCATCCAAAAATATCTGTTTTCAGACCTCCAAATTAACTTTTTTGATATGAAATTTGGTTTTTAAAACCTTTACCATAATGTGAATCGATAAATATGACTCAACTGGATTAATAAAGTATGAATTTAGGTCTACGAAACCAACAGGCATAATGGCGTGTAATTCCAATGGCGTGGAATTCCCCCAAGATAAAAATACATTTGTTAAAGCGTACAAGGTACCATAAAGGTCAGTTGTTGCACTGTTATTAATCAAATTGCATTCCTTTAGTATAATTGTAAGCAATGCATGCTCAGGCAGCACGACTCTGGACCATTTCAAGCTGATTTTTTTTTTTTAAGATGTTGCCTCGAACGATCACATACAGTTGATGCATACTTGGGATTTGAGGCACAAGATCGAGTATCACACGCTGATATTTTTTTGCCGATTTGGAGCAATGCTTCAGGTTCCTTCTCAACATTTCACATTTGCCGTAAACAATGTTGCTCTGTTTCGGTCTGTCTGGTGTTCTTGTCTTTGGGATGCACCAGGCTCTGTCAGAGAGTGTCGGCTGGTTTGAAGCACACTGGGATGTGGTAATCGCCCAGGATACATTTATATTTATCCGCGACATCTTGCAGTTAGTCGCGTTAGCAGTGGTCCTGTTGCCAGAATGGCGCCTCGGGTGTAGAACTTCACTTGAACAATACTGCTTGGAATGGAACTGAACAACACATCTGAGGTGTTAGCTGTAGTTTCAGTGATAGGCCTACGTGTTGGCTCCGGAACTTGCTGAATCAAGAAGTGCATTATTTACATGTCAATGAGATGGGTATCGCCTGATGTGGAAGTCTGTATCCCACCTCCCTCAACTGATAGATTTGGCATTGTAGTCACCGCTTAAAATGATATTTGGCACACTTCAGAGATCTGTGCGGAATCTTTTCCAATGGTGAATCAGGATGTTTCCGTTCGCTAGACGGCAGGGTTAGCAAATTTAAGCGATAGTAACAGCCTAACAGAAGAGTTCCCTGTCTTGAGCCTTGGAGCAAAATCAGATCCTCAATAATTTCAGACTCGGTATCCAGTTCTTGACAAGGAAGCACTCATGTTTCATAGCAGAAAATGTTCGGTCCAATAAACATTGTTAAAGGCCTTAGGAAACAGTTCATATGGCAGAATTCCGAATAGCGCTGTCTAAGTGGGCTTTGGTGGTGCAGATCACATCAGCTTTGTGCTCTTCCATCAGTGCTTGAAATGCTCGTACCTTCCCACGTAAACTGACAGACTTCACACTCATAAGCATCGGAAGAATATCTTCAATTTTGCAAAGGTTGCAAGGTGAGGGGTACAGCCGGCAGGTTTAGTTTGCTGGATGGGCTGGCAACTTTTTTTATTAGAAATACAGAGCTAAGGCCTACACCGGGTGTAAAGCCAAGTAATAATAATGAAAGTAGGGCGCAAGATGTATATATTTGTAATAACTAGCACAAGTGCCCCCCCCCCCCCATCATTCTAGGCTGAAGAAATATTCTTTCAAGAGCAGCACTTGTGTATACACGCAACAATAACATGTATACTTTTTTTTCTAAACAGGATAAAAATTCAATCAAACGTCGAGCCCCTAAACACGGAGATTGTCACTACCTACTTAAAAGGAAAACCAAAACATGATGCAATTAAAGCTCTCGAAATGGATTTATTAGCTATACCGTTAGGCAACCAATTAAGCTTTCTAAGCATTCGCATGCACAAGGAAAAAATAAACGAATAAACAAATAAACACATATTTTTGTAAACATTTCCAACGGTGGTCGGCCGACCAGCGTTAGAAAAACCTAACTATTTTTCAATACTGCTCCAAATTTACTCCAAATTTAACATTTTTTCAGTCCAAATTTCCAGTCCAAATTTTGTTTAGTTACATGTTCATGAATGGGTTCAGGCCAGCTAGACTGGTTCCCTTGCCTAACAATTTTCCATCATCTATAAATTGATCCATTTTATCTTTTGTGAAGTCAGGGAACCAGACTACTTGAACATTTTTGTTTTTCTTGGTTTTTCCAACCTTTTCGAACACCAAACTTCAAAAATGTCAGTGTAATAATATTTGATCTATTATACTAACCTCTCAAATAGTTCATTTCTGAAAATTACAGCAAAAGCCATTTATGTACTTTCCCTTTAATCTAGATGTTGGTATTGACAGACAGCATTTACAGATATTACAATTAATATCGTGGTTTTATAAGCAAATAGACCTAGGGAGCTTTTATAATATGCTTGTTTGTTTGTTTATGTCAACGACTCAAAATTATAATTATTTGCAGCGAGTGCCTACCGTGTTTATGTTAACTTCATCCAACGCCAACATTTAAAATGTTAGGCAGGTATATATTTCATGGAAACATACTGTGCTTAACGATCAGTTTGGCAAACGACAACCATGCCGTGTATCATGAACAATTAGCCAACTGTTCACGCAAAGTACGTACAGAAGAACTTTGCCCCCCAATCCTGCTAGAGCGTATCAAGACATGTACGCAACCTACTACTGTGTGCTTAACCCCGCCAGTCAAATGTGTCGTAAATTGGAATAAAAACCACGTTTTGAACTTATCAAGTACACAACCAAAAAGGAAACTTATCATGGCATGAGCATTTGAATATCGTCGACTGCTAATGATAAATACCATGCACCTTTTGACCTTTGTGGATCTTTGTTTGCTTTTCACAATAGTCGACTACACGTTGGGAAATCCCAAATGCATTGATGTACCAGGACGCATGTAGTTGTTTGTTCAGTATTTTTTTATATCGATGAGCGGGATCAAAATAATCCCAGCCTCATGGAATTTGTGTAAATACAATTACCACAATTATTGACTGTATTTTGGTTAAAATCGATTCTGTACCATTCAAACCTCATATTTTGTTTTACCGTATTCGAATAATCATTTTTATGTATGCGTACCATACCCAAACACTTTTAAATAAACACATACCAACTGACTTCCAATCGAAGTAGGTTTGTGGATTACGGAAACAATTTATAACTTCCAGTAGACTGTATGTGGGTGTTTTATATAACTATTTTGTTAACGATTAACAAATTACCAATCCAACAGATCGTTTTTTGAAGATATGTTTTCGTTGATATATAAAGGAGCCTGACGAGGATGTATATTGAAGACCGAAACACAAACTGATCCGTGTATAGTTCCAGTAAAGTGGTTATAAGTGCTCAGGTGCCACTTTGGAGGCAATAGCTTGAAATGTCGTTAATGAATACGTCCGCTGTATACAAAATGCACGTTTTGGGGAGCCCAAGAGCTCTTTTTGTGTGCTAATATAGTTTTGTATTTGCTTACACATTGCAGTTTTGCTCATTCTGTTTGTATTTCAGTGGTCTTTGGTTGAAAATGTATACAAAGAGTAAAATGTTTTACAATTACTTACAGGGCTTGTTAAGGAGAGATAAAAAAGAACCATGAGTGGACATCGTGAGAAGAGGCAGACGGACGATGGCAAGAAGAAAGAGGAGCCCAAGGCACCCCAGGTACCAGAAGGTGAGTAATGCCGAGGATCCAAGAAAGAAGATCGAACTACGACCTCTTTGGGAGTATACTGATGACACTAGTGGGGGGGGGAAGAGAAGCGGAACTTGCCTTTTTGTTATTTTTATGTGAGTACAAGTACATTCTCTCTAGCGCGAAAACAAACAATACCAATGAGTGTTGTACTACCTTAGACTTAGCTGAGTGCATAAAGCTATTGAATCGTATAGTTGTCACAATAGCGTCATCTTGGGAGAAATCTCGTACACATCTATGTGTTTTAACTTGATCAAAGTGTTAAGACTCAACGTTGTTCCCATGGCTTTCAAACAGTATACTATTACTCAGAGGTGGCAGCAAGTCATTTTTTGCAAGTCCAAGTCAAGTCACAAGTCATTGTTTGCAAGTCCAAGTCAAGTCACAAGTCATTAGGTCCAGTCACAAGTCAAGTCACAAGTCATTAGGTCCAGTCACAAGTCAAGTCACAAGTCATTTGGTCTAAAAACAAGTCAAGTCACAAGTATCTTTGTCCAAGAACACGTCAAGTTGCACATTATTTTGTCCAACCGTAATAAGCTAAAAGAACCTGGCGTCAACTTACGAGTTATTTTGAACACGCCTCCTTAATTCCCCTTGTTCAATGTGTTGCAATTACTATTCTTGTAGTTTATCACATATCTGTCGGATATTAGCCCTTTGTATACTTTAATAAATTTACTTTACATTGTAGAAATAAATGTTGAGATGACATGAAAAAAAGACTTCACTCACTCGATTACATGTAGTATACTAACACTTTATTGTTCAACTTTCATGTATAATAAAGTCTAAACGCCTACCAATGGGTTAGGCTATCCGGTATTTTACATGCAATTGACAAAGGCCTGCTTTCTTTTCATGAAAGGTTCCTTTCAAAGTTTGTTCAACCATTACATTAAGCAAGAGACTTGGTCATTGGAAACTGTAGTTTGTTATGACAGTCTTATTGAAAACTTTTGAAACTAGTGGGAACTATTCATTTTACTGGATTCAGTCACTGAGGTCTATTTTCTGGAATGAAACTTTCTCGCTGCATCTATAAACTGCATTTATTTTATAAACACCTTGAGTGGCCTTTTGGGCCTTGTGTTGGGCGACTTCAATTTAAAAATATATATAAATTTTCATGTACAAACAACATTTTATAGCATAGTATCACTCAACTTTGCTCTGTGTGGCCTCATAATTATTCCTCCATGACTGAATACACGTGCGAAACTCACCACCTGTGGAACAACACCGCTAGAAGCCGCCATGCTTGCTTGTCAATCATGACATATTGAGGTCACTATTTATTTCACTCACGCGCGCGTACGCAACGTAACAGCTCAGCTCACTGATATGATCTACAGCTGCAGCTGGGCGAAGTAGAAACCGCGCAAGCAAAAGTCCGTTTTTTAATGCACGTAAGGCGTAAACCGAATAGCTAATTAAAAGTATAATAGCTTAATTAAAGTGTATTGAGTCGCTCGAGTAGCGTCTGACTTGGGTTGGTAACAAGTCATTTTATTTTGCAATCCCAAGTCAAGTCACAAGTCATTGTTTGCATGTCCAAGTCAAGTCACAGGTCAAAGCTGGTATTTACAAGTCAAGTCACAAGTCACAAAAATAGCAACTCGAGTCCGACTCGAGTCCAAGTCACATGACTCGAGTCAGCAACTCTGCTATTACTACATGTATGTAGGTATGTGCCCTCTCACCTCGATATTTGATCATTCGCAAATTAGTAACCTCCACTAACATGATTTTGAGCAAATTAAAACACAGAATTGTTTTAGAAATATCAATAAGCATACGTTATGAATTAATATCAACAGGTGCGCAAGTCGGAAACATCGGCACTGTTACGGGTACTTACAACCCTACCATTGTTGGGTCAAGTCAAGTTACCTTCAATGTCACTAACGCTCCGCCGCCTACAGGTAAATACGAATCTTAAATTTCTTTCGGGCCTTTTTTATATACCACTAAGGGATAGGGGTGATATTTCATCATTATTAAATGTCTGTGACAGAGCTTAATTGTATTCTCAAATAATATATATCTAGTAATGCCGAGGATCCAAGAAAGAAGATCGAACTACGACCTCTTTGGGAGTGTACTGATGTCACTAGCGGAGGGGGGGGGGGGTTGAGAGGAGGGGAACTTGCCTTTTTGTTATTGTTTTTATTAGACATGAAAGCGTCAGCACTTCACAGCCGCAACGAATATAAGTTCATTCTCTCTGGCACGAAAACAACAAAAAAAGGCCACTGAGTGTTGTACTACCTCAGACTTTATAGCTGAGTGCATTAAGCTATTAAATCGTTTAGTTGCCATAATAGCGTCATCTTGGGGGAAATTACATAATGTGTATGTACAAATCCGTGTGTTTGATCAAAGTGTCAAGTCTCAGCGTTGCTCCCATGGCTTTCAAACAGTATACTGTCACTGAATCTGCCACAGATTACTGACTAAAATGATGTGCGCAGATCTAGAAAATGTATTGTTTTGTACAACTTCTTACAGTTTTGGTAGTCGTACACATGTCAGGCTCAGGTACAGGCACAGATTAACTACAATAAAATAGAAAATAAAATGAATGTGTTACAAGAAATTATCAAGAGTTTGTGTAACCTAGTTAACAGAATCAGCTCAAATTACATATCACTTACAAGTAAATGTACTATATATACATGCACACAAATTTCCAAACTAAAAGCAATGCTTATGAAAATACACATGTGTAGAAAATACAACTTTTAGGTTTACAAAATATCACTAAATATCACACTAGTCACTGAATCATTGAGATAAATTATTTAAGAGTAACCAACCGTTTAGTAAACCTTGGCCAGATTAATGCTTTGGGCGAAGAATAACACAAGTTGCAACTCTATCGAGATCGAGCTGAAGCCATGTTGCTTTTTTGCTTAGCTGCCGTCTTCCCGGTACAGCGCCCTCACTTGGCAAAAAATAACAAATCTGTCTAAGTTTGGCCGCTACAGTCACTACACGTAAAGGTATTTGCCCTCTCATCTTGATATTAGATCATTCGCAAATTAACCTCCACTAACATGATTTTGAGCAAATTAAAACGGTGAATTGTTTTAGAAATACCAATGAGCGCACGTAACAAATGAAAATCAAAAATTGCCCAATACGGAAAAAAATTGCTGAAAACATAGCTAAAATGTAGAGGAAAGAAAATAATTAACACAAGTAGAACCGCTTTTTGTGATAGTTACGACATGCTGTCTAGAGGCAAGTTTGTTTCCAAGCCAAAAAGTAAATATTTTGCGATGTACTTTATGTAACGGCGAACACTCAGCCGTATTTTTAGGTCGGAGATGTCTTTACAGATTTCCTTGAGCATAATTATGTCGCGTTGCCAGGGTTTTGTGTGCCCGTCACGGCCGTTTCACTCACATAGACATAACGTAAATAAAGTTGAGCGATTTTGTCCGTACAGCGTTTCTTAACTCCAGTGCCGCAAAGTGATGACGTCATGCAATTTTGGAAATCCAAGATGGCGTCCGAAAATTTCACGAAATCAAAACACGAAAAACATGCTCCAAATTTGCCTCGAAATCATGACTTACACAATGAATTATGGTGCAATACAGTAATTCTGATAGATAACTATAGCTTACACATTTCGGGAGATTGAGCTGGCCCACAAACTTCAGAATATCTGTAAAAATCGGGTTTAATTACGCTTCGTGCGTCAAGTTTTATGTCGCTGTTCGTTTAGAAAGTTGTTAAAAATCCCCGAGGAAAATCCCGTTTTATTATTGATACGAGGTTTTCCCAAAGTATTCCTTGGTCACTTCTTGTGAATCATGACAAGTTAAACGACTCATGAAATTTCATCCAAAGGACAGCGGTAGATTTTTTTTTAGAACCGATAAAATACACATGTACTGCCACTTTTCACAGACCACCGCACGGTACACACACATATCACACGGCGCAATAGCTGTAAAACCGTGACGTGAACGGGTGTCGGACGCTTCACCCCATCCCCACTTCGCCCCATCCCCACATCGCCCATCCCCGCTTCGCCCCATCCCCACATCGCCCCATCCCCGCTTCACCCCATCCCCACTTCGCCCCATGTACAATGTAGATTGGTTCCTCCAAGAGTGAAATTAGGATGTCAAAGGTATTGTCGTTCTCAGATAAGGCCAACAAAAAAAAGTATCCGGTTTCTGGTATGCGCGCGCGTCGCCGTAGCCATGCGCGTCGGCGAAATGAATTTTTTTTTTTTCAATGAAAGATGATGCCTCAAAACCGCCAAACTCACTGGTTTGACTGGAATTCTGCTGCTGCGCAATTTCAACGTGTTTTTAGATGGGGTTATGATCGAGAATAAGCTTTATGTGGCCTCTCTGGACTCCCATATATTTGCACTAAGTTTAGTCGGGCACCATTTGCAGTCACCAGCCGACATTTGAAGCAAAAAAGTCAGGTAAAAAAAAAAAAAAGTCAGGTAAAACAAAAAAAAAGCCGCGTCGCCGCACCACTTTTTGGACAAGCTCCATACCAGAGACCGGAGACTTTTTTTTTTGGCCTAAGTGGGAGACGGGTTGGTATAGCCGGGTCTTTTAGGCCAAAACAAAATATATTCGGTCTCTGGTCAGACCAAAGTTCCTGAATTGACGCGGCCACGCGGCTTTTTTTTTTTTGGGGGGGGGGGCTTTTTGTTTCTTCTTCATGCTTGGATTGTATAGCTCCATGGTAGTACAGACAAAGTGGGGTACTATTTTGCTTTTTTGGTGTCCTCATGTACATTGGTGTCCTCCATAATTTGCCTTGTTCATTTGGTGGGCTAATTCTTTCCGTTGGTTAGCAATTAGTGTATCTGTTGGAATTGTTTTTAAGCCAATAAAAAAGATGAGATTTTTTTTTACTTTTTGAACGCATGCACACACCGCCGGGGCACGCGCGGCGTTGACACGGCGTTGTCACCCTGCCCTACCCGCTGAGCTTCAGCGCAGCGAAGCCGTGCGCTGAAGCTCACAGGCCGGCGGTTTGTTGGGGAAATTCAGCAGACCTCTGGCCAGATCAAGCATGTAAAGAATACAAATAGTTTCGTATGAACACCAATATTATTAAGCATGAGCTTTCTACATCAGACTCCTGTTGGTCAGACCTTCTGAAGTTAATTAGTGTTCCACGTTTGCTTGGAATGGTTTTAACATTGCATGAAAGAAACAATATCCTTCCCCTATTTGCACAGCGTCAGTCTATATCCATGAACTAAAACCACTACTGGTGCAACACTTAACACTTCAAACATTTTTCATTAATTGAAAAACTCGAGCAAATGCAGTCCTGCATGTCCACAAGCGTACATCCCAAACATGGGCGTCGCCAGGATTTTTTCTAGAGGGGGGCCAACATTTTTTTTGGCCAAAAAAATCTTGTATTTCTCAACCTATTCTCGATTTATCAGTTCTAGAGGGGGGCAGGGACATTTTGCCCCCCAACTCATTAAATTTACACCACTTTGTCTTCACGCCTCTTTTTTTTTTTCTTCTTCTTTTTCTTCCTTTTTTTGTGGATTTTTGATGCTCTGTGGTGTGATCTGAGGCAATTGCTTACCACTTTAACCAATAATTATCTTAGCACAAAAGATAATAATTGAAACATAATTTTCGAGGTTTTCTCATCTAAAGACATAAGAACATTTTGTGAACATTGTTTTCGAGGTTGGAGTCATTGAATCAGCTACCAGAATTCTGAGCTATAGGCGTGGGGTCAGTCGGGGCCCGCTTAAGGGCCCCGAAAAATTTTGGATTCTAAATGCTCTGTGGTGCTATCTGAGGCAATTTCTGACCACTTTAACCAATATTTTCTAAGCAAAAGATACATTGTAGTACATAATAGGGCCCAGGTGTCATGTAGATCAATGACATTTTTTTTAGAAACTCAACATCTCAGTGGTGGGGCGACTAGGAGGGGGGGGGGGGGCGACAAGGTTTCATGGGGGGGGGGGGCGGTCGCCCCCCACGCCCCCCCCCCCCGGTTGCTACGCCACTGATACTCGATGACGCCGTCATGAAGTCAGAGTAATATGCACACCTCGGGAGTTGATATGTTGAAGGTTCAAAAGCCGCCGAGAATGTTTGGACGGGAAAAGGGGGTGGGGTAGAAAGGGGAGAAGATCTTACCATTTCACAACGGTGATTCGTACCTGATCACATAATTAGTCGGCTATCTAATTCCAAATTGAGGTGTAAATGCTCAGGCGATTCTAGCAATTTACTTTTTGTTGGATTCATGATGGTCATTCAATTCTGTTTGGGGTGATCGGGTACGACCCGGTGACCCTTTTACAATGGTAAGAATTAATCTTTTGATTCCGGACAGTAGGTTTCCGAGACTTTTTTTCTAAACGGTACATAGTATTAATTTGTAACTTCTAACATATATCGACGCTCAGTGGTGCATAGTACCCTGACTTCATGATATAACACCATCTCTTTTCACCTATAACTCTTGAACAAAATGATCGATCATTCATACTTTGTAATCAGATAGACCATAAAGTGATCAACAATTTTTGTTGTGTAAACTCACGGGGTGTACCGGAAGGGCAAAGTAAGGTGAATTTATTATTATTATTATTATTATTTATTTTGCCATTCTCACACCATTATACAGAAAGGCAAGGAACAACAAAAGTACAAGTACTGTTGTCCGAGGACCTGCTGCACCGTTAAAACAAGCTAAAATAGATAATAAATATATAAAAAGCCATAAAAAGCATATTAATACATAAAAAGCAAGTACATTATATATACATATATAAACAAGCACTAAAACGTTTCAAAAGATAAGACACTGACAGAAAAAAAACCCAAAGAATTTAAACATGAACCCCAAAATTGAGGGAGATTACCGTGATAAAAAACACAAAATATGACTAAAACGGGGACGGATGATTAAAAGGCAAAGATACAAAACAATGAATCAATTAAAACAACAAAAAATATCCTAGGTGACTTAAGCGGGGAAAGATAACAAAAATTACCATGATCAAAAGAATGCTGAAGGATGATGACAGAAAAAAAAATGACAGAATGAAAGTAAGCAACACTGAATTTAGACGTAAAAACCAAAACTTTTACGAAAGAGAAAAAAAAACCCGGCTAGAGTTGAGAAAAGTGCTTAAATAAAGACCTAATGATGGAAAAAAAATGAATTAAAACACACAAAAACAAATATTATACAGAGAACATAGGAATTTATATTAAATTATAAATTTATATTAATTTATAAAAAAAACTGCATTATATACAAAGCACATTAAAAAGACTGGAGCGAGGAAGATGATTACAATTCACTCGGAAGAGCAAACAAAATCTACAGACAGAAGCCTCATAAACAAAACGAAACCAATTTCTTCCAAACAGTTCATGGGATGACGATAAACCTAGACGGAGCTTAAACCCTGGTCCGAAGACGTGAACAAAATTCTGACGTCATCGTGACGTCATCGTGTATTAAATTACAAGCGACGTAACGTCACAATTTGAAAAATTACTCGCAATTATTACTTTATAACGGAATAGTCTAGAGTAGCGTTCTCACTTTTTTCTCAGGGCACTCCGGTTTTCCTTCCTCCGGAAAAAAATGAAACACTTTCAATCTCAGGCTGTGCTCCGTGGACATATGGGTCGATGTGGCCGGCAGCCATAGGCGCCTTTACGTGCCAGCGGCCCGACCACGTTGTAGCCGCGTCTTTCGCAATTCAGCATACCAGCTGCGAGTAAGGATGATAAGCCTCCCAAATTATTATTATTATATTATTATAATTATTATTATGTTTCCTTGTCAAGATGGTGGGCGCATGCGTAGTGTATGTCACGACAGGTTTTTTTTAGGGGACGTGACCTTGGGGAAGCGTTTAAAATATGGGTCATTAGTGGCGGTTTCGCAACAATTTGCTCACAAATCGTAATGAACCGATAAACTGTCATCAGAATGTAGCAGTTTTGAGCCAAAAGAAGGGAGGGGGGGGGGGGTGATTTGGGGGTTGAAATGAACTGGAACTCAATTAACTCGCGTTGGGGGCGCCTTACAGCACGTCAGCCGCAAAAGGAACGTTTGTTATCAGGCCTGATAACGAACTTAAACAATGTTTTTCTTCAATTTGTTTGATGAAATATAGGTCATCCAACCTTCCACATGTCGTACAAGCAATTTAGGAGAATTTTTCAAAACTTCGCTTATTAGGTTGCAGGCCAGTAAATCGGTCCGAATTCGCCAACGCCGGCCAAATCACGATTTTCATGCCCTCAAATTCTTCGCTATTTGAGAATATTGAAGGACGTGAACTTGAGGGTTTGTAAAAAATATGTGTGGAAGCCGTGCACAGGACTGTGAGCTTGTAGTTCTGTGCAATTTGGATGTAAATGGAGCCCTAAAAGCGCTCTATTTTTCAACGGAGTGTAGGCGTCGTTTTTCAAAATGGCAATGGGCTTTCTGGACATTTTAAGGGGTGGTCATCTTCGGATGGAAATTTCTCCTAAAAGTCATCAGTTAGCCCCACCCCCCCCAAAAAAAAATAATGGAAAGATAATAAAAGATGATGAAATTAGCTTTAATTTGATGTGTGTCTGGAATACCTTGGAGAGTTGTGAGTATTATTCCTGAATTTTTGAAGTTGGGGCATTTATCATTGGGGTCTACGGCAGTTTATTTACTGGTCTGCAACCTTATGGGTGCAACCCATAGGCACTAGTGCTAAATGCCCATACTTCAAAATCCTTTTAAAAATACTCAGAACTCTCGCAGGTATTCAAGTTGCACAGAAAAATGATGATCAACATGTCATTTTTCATTTGCTTTTCATTTTTTGGAGGGTTGAACATTGACTTTTCGAGATATTCGCACCCAAAGAAGACGACCCCTATTTTCCCCAAAGCAGAAAAGTAGCTATCTTGAAAAACGATACCTCCACAACATGGCAAAATAGCGCCAGTTTTGAGCCCATTTGCATCCAAGATACTCAGAATCAGAAGCCTCAAGTCCGGGCCAGAGGTTCATTACCATATCTCTTCAATTCCCCGATTTTATCAGAACTCTCTAATATAGAATATTTTGAGGGTATAACTTTTATTCATGAACTCAGCAGACGGATTAAGGCCTATTTGACGGTGTGCACCCTATAGATTCATCAGGAATAGTCAGAATCGTTTTGGTCTGGGAACCAGACTACTCAGGGGAATGGCTATAAAACTGGTATCATCTGAAAGCGTAATCTCTGTGCTTTTCAATGATACCGTGTTTAGGTTTTCTGAGTCATGCATCACTGAGCATCATTGTCTTGAAAACTGAATGCAAAAATGCAGTTGGTTCACTTTCATAAAAAAACAACCCACTGGGCACGGTGTGCCTATTGTGACGGAAATGTCTGTGAAATGGCTTGAATGTTAATCCTCGGGAAAATGGTAGACTTGATGACAAGTCGTTAGACTACAGTGGTTTATGTCCGTCGTCAGCGCCAGAATCCGCACCACCGCCGTTCATGCAACGTGTGCGCTACAACCATTCATGCAAAAGTCATGTTCTACCGCGCGGCGTGGTCAGTCTGTGTCTAACAACTTGACTAAGACGTTTTCAAGCGAATATTCATATATGCAGCCACTGCAATGCATATGCATGACGTTTCCATAGCGAGGGCCAATTGTAGCTCATCTGGCTTACGAAGAAACATCCATTATAAACATAGGGGTAATTATTACACGATCATTTGAAATTACCATTTGATTTGGCAGTCCTATTTTTAAAATTACAGCAAAAAAGAGTATAGCATCGTAGATAATATTAGTACTTTTGCAACTGTCTTTGAATAAAAGGAGTAATATTTAAGTAATTATGGAAGTTGAAACTGTTACGAATAAAGGTAAATCCCCTTCAAAAAACAAAGTGCGCACCGACTGTAAACGTAAGCTCCTTTTGGCCCATGTGGTTTGTTGTAGTTTAACTAATCACCCTGAAAACGAACTCGTTCGCGGTTTCTCTATTTTTACATTAGTAATTGTGACCATAATGTCATGTTTCAAGACAATTTTGTGCAAGTAAAAATAAAAAAAAATCTCAGACCCTTTATGAAGTCGATACAGAAAGGGGCTAGCTGGTATATCAGGGATTTCCCGTACCCGGTGGGCAGATTCACGAAGGTGTCGTTGCCGTCAAGAAAACTTGTGATTGCCTCAGTTTGTTGGGGTTTCAGAGCACTGGAAATCCCCAGTTTTCGCAACCCATGGTCAATGGAACCTCTATATCTTTCGGTGCTAGCTTCCAACACCTCCATTTTAACGTTGGGCGATAGGAAATCCGAAGAAATTTGATGTAAGCGATTGAGAATGTTTTGTGAAGACTATACACTAGCAAGCCGCGATAATCAGGTGTGTATGTAAACTTGTGTGTGTCGTCGTGCAAGCCAAAACGCATCGGCTAAGAGATGCCTGTTGAATGTTCATATTTTCTTGATTCTTAACCAATCAGACTGCTCCGTCCAATTTTGGTAGCAAGTCTCATTGCCTATGCACAAACTGACAACGAGTTATTCAAGTCTGTTATGCACAGAGCACACGAATGGGGTCGAAAATGTACGTTGCGTCCCCGCTACTAGGACAGCATCATGAGCATGCGGTACGTCGTACCCCCGGCACAGAGCTTGGCAGTCGCGCGCGGCGGACGCGATTAAAACCTCTCATTACAGACTTGATTTCAAGTCTAGAAAATGGCATATTGTTTTGAACGTGGCTTAGTCAAAAACGAGAATTGATGACAAAAAATAATATCCAGTTTTGAAACGAACCCAACTTGTTTTTTGGTTTCTTCTTATGCACTCGTGTTAATTCTTCTTGAATACTTATTCTCATGCACACCATACCTATTGTGTTTGACATGAAAGTAAAACAACTGCAATTTTGCATCCATTTTTCAAGACAACCCTGAAATGTAAACAAGGTATCATTGAAAAGCATAGAGATTACGCTTTCAGATGATATCAGTTTTATAGCCAGCTGTAAACATTTAGTCTGTCCATACTGGTTCTTCAAAGTTGGGTTTCCTTTTGATTGAAACACCCTCTATACAAACGTATACAATGTAAGCAACTTCCAGCCGACGAGAGTGTGAAATGCTTTGTAATTGCGTGTGTGGGTCAAAATGATTATGTAAATAAAGACCAACGGTTACTCGACTGGGAAATCCCCTAATCCCCACATTAACATGAATAACTTTCTGTTCAATATTCACAATTTCTTTATAATAAACCAAAGTTTGAAAAGAGATTGGAAAAATACTATTTTCAAAAACAAATTATGCGTGTTAACTCATTTCATGCGCAAATTACTTAGCCTACTTTTTACTGTAAAATCAAGTCTTTGATAAACAAATTTAGGTCTGGTCGTGTTTGGTATTGTTCAGCTTGCATTGCCCTCTATATCTTTTTTTTTGGGGGGGGGTGTTGAAAGGTAGGTCCTATGCATCATTAAATATGCCCAGGAATTTACAGACACTGAGTGGTTCCACACCCTTAAGATGAAACTTCTCCTTTCATTATCCCGTCTGTGGCGTTATCAAAATTTCTGAGTGGACGTCACAAAGTGAATAGAGACTGGCTTTGGCGCGCAATGTTAACCTTGTGCAACTACGTTTATCAATACAGTGAAATCTTGGTAAGTCAAACCTCAAGGGAACAGGTTCAAAATTTGACGTAAGCAAACTTTTGAGTTAAGCAGGGTTGTATATCATTATTATTCTACTGAAGGCAATGATTTTTTTGTTTAACTAAACAGTTGTTTTGAGTTATCAGAGCTTGACTTATCAAGATTTCACTGTGATCTCGGGATGCCAAATTAAAGTTTTAATGCAATCCCTGAAAATGCAACTTGTATCTTTTTACCTTCAATTCCTTTTTTGCTATTTTCAGTGGAATTTTGGTGATATTTTGTTTTTATGCTAATCCAAATTCCCATATTCTTGAGCAAAACTGTGATCATGCATTCTGGTCAGGAACCTCAAGGTTACAGCTATTTCTGCACGACAAATTGCTACAATTTTTGATATTTTGCGGTCGTGAATTTTCTTTGCTATCCGTTAATGTGTCAGTTCATGGCAGTAAGCCAATGAGCAAACCTTTCTCAAAAATGTTTTCAGTGACCAAATAATGTGTGTTTGATCTGAACAGAAAACCCCTAAACTGAACAGTGTCTTCCTGAAATGACATCACAGCAACAGCGCCCTCGGTTGTCCGGAAAAGCATTGACAATTTTAAGTTTTTAAAGAAGTGGACTTTTCAATCAAATTAACCAAAAAGGGATGTCAAATAGTTTTCATACATTTTAGGGAGTAGAAAAGTGCACACATTATGTGTCTAAAAAAAATTCACTGCATAGAACCTTTAAACACGAAATCTGGATACATTAATTGTAATCCCAGGCACAATTTACAAAATAAAGGTAAACAAAATAAACCTGTTTGCAGAAGAAAAAGAATAGGTCGCAAAATTAACATGCAGATTGTTCCGTTTTGTTGACTTGCAGCTTGAAAGAACTGTTATGAATCATTTTCGTGTATACATGTACTCAAATTGTTTACTCATAATGATTTTTACATGTGTGTGAATTGTTTTCGTTTTGCTGAAAGAATGCACACCTTTCTTGTAATCCGTGGACAGAAAGTTATCGTGGTGGTTGTGTTTTAAATTCCGTAACTTAAAAAGTATATGAGTGATTTGAATGATTCTTGTACTGAGAGAAAGCTTATGAATTGGGCTTTTATATCCTAGATTTTGAAAGCGCTGCATATGGAACTGCACTAAAACAACAGTCCCGACATTTGGGTCTCGTTTTTTTTACCAACCTCGTACTGTCATCTGCTTCACAGTGGACCAGCCAAAAGCGAAATATTACACTTTGGACGGCATTGTGTGGTAATAACTGGCAACCATGTCAGATCAATCAGTCAAAGGATGGAGAAAAAAATATAGGTGGATGCCACCCTTAATTTTGACCTTAAATATACCTAATTTGCATAAATTGTTAATCCCTGCAGTGTTATATAAATATTTATTCCCCTATGTTTTATTTTGTTTTTGTTTTTTGAAAAGTATATTTTGGTGATTCTGTTTACACACACTTACTTAAATAACATATGCTTAAGCATATAAGCGACTGAATAATCATGAGGACACAGTAACGATCCAAAATGGCTATTATTATACCCGAAAATTGCACGCATTTACCTTGTCTACAGATATCATCAAGTAGTCTTGCCAAACGTCAGTATTGATGAGCTTTAAATTCACCAAGTTGCTTACTGGCACAGTTTCCCTATTAAAACCTTATGGAAAATCATGTGAACAATGATAACATTGTGATATTTAGCTCAGCAAACAAAAACAAGCTGGCTGTCCGTAAAGTGGGCTTAAATTCTGCAAAGGGTCGCCTAGCATGGGAAACTTGAATAAGTTCAAGGAATCCCCCCCCCCCAAAAAAAAAAACTGTTTGTAATAATAATGTCAATGTCAAAATGTTTTCTTCCCCATTAATTTTCTTTCCAGTAGTTTTTGGAACTTTTTCAAATCTCCCCGTTAGGCAACCCTTTACTAATTAGGCCAATTAACAGACACCTCGTTTTCCCGTTCATATTTATCACTACTCAATTGTGTGATTTGTTTTGGGAATTTTTCAAATTCAATCATGTGATATGTTCACACAAGCGCATAAAGGTAAATGACCTTACTAACACTTTAAAAGAAACAAATGCACCTTTTGTCCCGTCCCCAAACCGGATGATCAGAACAATAGCTGGCACAATGCCTTTGCCATTGAAGGGGGCCTCTGAGTGTACAGTGATAGAATACAATAATTTAGACCACATGCTGGGGTCGAAGATTTTGTTTTACTTATTGGCAGCTCGACAAGAAAGGTGTATCTCTTTGTGTTTTTAATGTTTTAGAAAATAACTTTGTTGCCAGGCGACACTTACGAGAAATGTCGTATCTCTTTTTTTGTCTTTGTTTTTTTTAGCAGATTAGTAAAGTAATTTACTAGTAGTCGGGGGTCTTACAGATATTTTGGTTCACACTTTTTTCCAAAAGCACCAAATTTGGCACAGATGTCGTCCATACCATACAATTGCGGTTTTTGACGGGCGCCAAGACGGGCGCCCCGCGGGGCCGCCATATTGGCAAAATCCAATATGGCCGCCAATCGGGTCAGAGGTCAATTGAACTAAATGAGCTAGAATCATAAATAATACCACTTTTCAGGTATTTTCGGGGTCGAGCAATCTGAATCTGATGTTATTTTAACGATTTGAGGCAAGACAGATGCCCCAAGGGACCGCCATATTGGCAAAATCCAAAACGGCCGCCACATATATCACAGTTAAGAAAATAACGAGCTAAAATCTCAAATAATACCACCTTTAATGGGTTTTCGGGGTCACAAAATCTAAATATGATGTCATTTTAATGATTCGAGGCAAGGCAGAATATCTAGGAGCCGCCATTTTTGAAAAAAAGGCCGCCACCCAGGTTGGAGGTACTTGCAGTTAAAACAATACAATGGGGTTTTTTTTGGGGGGGGGGGGTTTCCAAATATCTGATTATTTTAATTATTTGATGTCAAGTTTACCACTCGAGATCATTCCGGTCAAACCTGGTGTTTCTGGTGCGTCATTCCATAAAAAAAACTTTTCCCATTAGCTGCACATGTCGGACAGTTTGACATTTCTACGCACACCACAGAAACAATCTTAGATTGGAGCGAGAAAATTGTCCTAAGTTATTGTAAGGATGTATAGGCGCGTGTGGTGTGTGCCCGCCATGCTGAGGATGGGTGGAGCTATCAACCAACGGTCGTTTCATTGTCTTCACCACCCAAGATGTTGATCACAGATAACAAAGGCTCAGGGCAACCTCTCACTTAGTGAGTTCCAGTGATATGCCCAAACCGTAAATATCCGTTTCTCGCATGAGAACCCTGCAGTGAGGCGGGCTCATCAAGCTTGACTTCTTCGACACATCATAACAGTTTGCAGATGGTGACATCCTCACCTGGTTGGGATACAATTAACTCAGTGCTAGCAAACGAGTCGGCAAAGCCCCATGCCAAAATCGGGATTTACGCCCTATACCTAGACAAGGCTGCATCCACATCTTATGGGTGCACCGGAGTAACTTGATATGCGACCCACTGAGCCAGTGAAGGATTGAGAGTCGAGTCACTGCGATTACTTTCGAGATCATTTCAAGCTTGTTTTGGAGATCCTCGGCCTATTGGAGATCTGAGTGGGCTTCAGAAGTGGAAACATACTAGTCCAAAGCATCTACTCCGATCTCGGTCTGACAAAGTCCTTGGCACCACCCTTCTTCCAAATCCTAACATGGTGCGACACAACTTGCTTTGCCATTTCATGCAGAGCAAGGGGTGTAGTGCAACTGTAGGTGTCAAAGGGGCAAGACATCGCTTATTCACTACTGGAAGCAGCTTGTCGGAAGCATCCCAGCTACCTGCCGTGCTGTTTGAACATGTAAAGCAACCGCTACTACAGGTCACCTCGGTACAGCAGGAAATTCCTGACTTCATCGTGTGGGGCTGGCACAAAGATGGTACCAGTACATGGCAATCACTATGGACCAACTCTCAATGATGCTTCAGTGACATGTGCCATTCTCGTGCGCTGCAGGCACATGCAAAGGAAGGTTGAAATGCAATCACACTAGGTTTCTATATGCAAGGTCCTCTACAAATGAACAGCTCCATTTAAACGCACACAGCGGCACATATCATTTTGTCACTGCAGATATTTCTCATCTCTAAATATTTAAAAGAAAATAGTTCAAACAATAATCTTTATTGATAAGTCCAATCCTTAATCACCTTTAGGGCAAAATGTGACATACAATCTTTAATAAAACAATAGATTCAGATTCTCCGACCCTGAAAATCCATGTAAAATGGTATTATTAATAATTCTAGCTCGTTTAGTTTTTAACTGTGACTGACCTCTAACTTGGCTGGAGGCCATTTTGGATTTTTCTAATATGGCGGTCCCTTGGGGCATCTGTCTTGCCTCAAATCGTTAAAATAACATCAGATTAAGATTGCTCGACCCCGAAAATACCTGAAAAGTGGTATTATTTATGATTCTATCTCGTTTAGTTCAATTAACCTCTGACCCAGTTGGCGGCCATATTGGATTTTGCCAATATGGCGGCCCCGTGGGGCGCCCGTCTTGGCGCCCGTCAAAAATCGAAATAGTATGGTATGAACGACATCTGTGCCAAATTTGGTGCTTTTGGAAGAAACTGAACCAAACGGCCCCTATAACGCCCTAACATCCCTGACTATAGAGTGAGATTTCTACAGACAACATCTGAATCACCGTTGCTCTATTAACTGACATATACAGCCATATGGTTGTGCTCTCCTAATTTGTACGTGCCTTATTTCACAGTGCAGTGATAAGTATTTACACTGTAAACGAAATAGCGGGTGCATTCAATAGATGTTTCCCGTTTAATTCAAACAATTCATCCAAATTAGCTTAAGAGTAATTCGTTTTGTAGCGCCAAATGGAATATAGTTGTAAGAAAAATCAATAAGTTTATCTTGCATGCAATCAATCATTACGCTGATTCAAATTGAAATCAGCAAAGATTAAGCAAATTCACCAAAGGCTGAGGCAAGGATTTGAGTTCAAATGGCTTAATTGGCAAATATTTTCGACATTTAAAGGTAGAGGAGACAATTGGCGGCAATCCATAAGTATCATACCAAATTATTGTAAAAAAGCTTACTTGGTTTAAAGATAGCCATGACACTAAACTCCCTCCGAAATTGTTCCTTCTGACATGCCGACATTTTGAAGAAGGCAATGAAAGAATGTCATTTCCAAAGATGTGTCAAGGGACACTTTTTTTGGAAATTTTCATTTTCATTTGTTGGTTTGTAATTTGGCGAATCCGTTAATACAATTCGTATATGCGCATGTGGTTGCCATTATTTGCTGGTTCAGTGTGTGACATACAATTCATTTCTTCAGTCACCCACGGTTTATTAAAATGATGCATAGCAGTCCAAAGGCCAAATCAGGGACATCTTTACAAAAATAAGAGTACAACAACAGAGGTGACCTAACTACGGTTTGTAGGAACTATGTTCAATTTGATGGCAAGCAAGAAGCTGATAAAATATTGATTATCAAAGATTAAATCTATAAATCTTTCATTGCTTGTCATCCGATACTTGATGACGTCACGATCATCGTTAATTGTTGTGCTATTTGAAGCAAAAATCTGGATGATATCTCTCGCAGTTGAGTTTTTAGCAATTTCTTAAGGTTAAAGGGTCCTTTCATTGTAACTTCCGGTCTGGTGCCGTCATCAATCTTTCTCCCTCAAACTTGTTCGTAGCATGAAGCTGATTATACACATCAATTATAAGGTGATTTTAGCAAACCTTACCACACGCATCAACTGATTATTAATTTTAAATATTTTTTAACCAGCTGCTAGAGGGTGCTCTAACATTTTATGACGTCACCGGAAATATTCTTGTAAAGTACAACCTAGCCAGAGACTAGCATCGTTGAAAACAAGTTCAAATCTTTTTCCACTTTCAAATTACAAGGCACTTCGGGTTTGGACCGGATGGAACGGTCACGTGATTTTGCACGTAATTAAAAAAAATGAAGACCCTACATTGTTTTAACAATTCCCGTAAACAGCGAAAGGAGATCTCTCACAGTAGATTTTATATAGATTTTTAAAGATTATACCTAGAAATCTTGTGCTGCTTGTTTCCACCACCAAACTCAGATTTATAGTTTTTGTATTTTATGGCTTGAGATTTCTAGGTGGTGAACCCAGTTTAAATTAACTACTTCAAACACAAGCAAGAATTAAGGGAAACAAGGACATAAAATCGTACTTTTAGAATGTATATTACAATATTTACAAGACTTAATAAATGGGAGAATCAACATTCCGATTATATTACTTAGATCAAATTACAATATCAATAATGATTTCTCTTGTATCATTCTGTGTGTTTCTTTTCCTTAACCAATGCAAATCAATAAAATCTTAAAGGAATAATCACCGTTCTTGTTGTGTGTTGGCTCAGTTTCTTCCAAAACAATCTTCACTTATCATATTTCTTTTACCATTACAATGTCCACCTTATGATATCAAACTCTTCAAGCAATTTGTAGTATTAAACTCTTCAAGAAGTTTCTAGTATCAAACTTTTCAAGCAATTTCTAGTATCAAACTCTTTCCAACTGTATTTTAATTTCTGTTTACTTTAAGATCAATATTAGGGCGCTCCGGCCTTTTACTCAGGCCTCGATTGCATGTAAGTTCTACTGAATACAGATTAAAGAACCCTTAATAATATTCGACACACCAATAATCAAACAAAGTGTTGCTTGGACCGCAACTTCGTACTGTGCGTCTGCTTCTAGTTGTTGTGTGCGTCTCACCCACACGTTCCCCGGATCGAACAACTCACACGTTGCCCGTACCAGTGGCCGAAACGGCGTAACCACCAGGGTTGCATGTACGTGGCCTTCTCAACTCAAACCAAAACCAGTGGCCATCTAAAATAGTACAACATAATCTGAAACCTTTCAAAGTATATGGCCAAACTATTAATAATCAGCACTAGATACATGTACTTTGGAAATCAACATTTAAATATTCACCTTTCATGCAATATACATTTTTGGAGTGATTGACAGTAGTGAAACATCGAGGTGACAACATTTTACAGTTAATGCTTGCAATCATTGCTGGTTTTTCCGAGTGTGATTTAGATTTTGATGTCTTGAATTCTTCAATCTTTTAATGACACAGTATTACCAAGGAATTACCCAAGTGATCATGATAGAAATTAGGCCTATTATAACACTAACGGGATTTGTTCTGCTGGATGTCTTGCTCGGCTAAGGGTTGCTGCGATCAGAACAGATTGGTTTAGTCTGTTGGCGGCTGGTTTGGCCCTCACTTTATCCAAAGGCCCGAGATCGGATTGATCGTCGGTACCAAATTATCGATGTTTTACACCTTATGTTCTCTAAGGTTTCTGAAGTTGGTATCGGTAAAGCATATGCCCTCAAACTGCCATCAAAATTCACGTCCTCTCTCTAAACAATCAATTTTCGTACTCCCCATACACATATCACCTACTTCCCTCATCGCATTCTATCTTGTGTTTCTCTTAAACGGTCTTCGTTTTGTTTTCATTATAGGACTGTGTCGAACGAAACTTATGGCTGGCTTTAATTAACAATATGCTGTGACGCAACGTTTCGGGTTGTTAACATTTTGGAATGCTGGCGAATGAAGTTTATTGATATTGGCTAGCTTGCGTCCGGCGGGAACTTCACGCGAAGTTGGCTGGCTAAGATTAGAAGGTTTTATTTTCTATAGTGGGGTGGCAAGTGAAATTAATTCGGTTGGAAACAACACTGATGTACACTTTGACGATAATTGAAACTGTTGTGACACTTGTAATCTGATACTTGATGACGTCATCGTGACGTCATTACCAGGAAGCTCCAAGCAAAAATCTGGATTATACCTTTCGCGGTTGATTTTTTTAGCAATTTTTCAAGGCTAAAAGGTCTTTTCATCGTAACTTCCGGTCTGATGGCGTCATCAATTTTTTTTTCGCGCACAGGTTTTGTCTGCATTAAGGCCATCATATATATTAACTTTGAAGCGATTACTGCAAATTTTGCCACGCACATCAACCGAAAATGCCTTTTTTGACATTTTTTAACCTGCCGCTAGAGAGCACTGTAACATTTTATTACGTCACCTGTAATATTTTTGTAGAGTTCAAAATAGGCAGAGACTAACATTGGTGACAGCAAGTTTACATCTGTGTCAAATTTCAAATTAGAAGGCACTTCGAGTTTTAACCAGAAGGAAGGGTCACGTGACTTGATGTGCATGATAATTTTTTTTTATTATTATAGCACTTTCTATAAAATTAAAGTTCCTGTCCCTCGGGTGATTTTTTTATTGGTTTACAAAGATTTAAGCTATTAATCTTTAACCCTCCGACGCAGAAAGCACATTTACTAACACGCTTACAGTAAGGGGTCCCTCTGGGGACCCAGATATTTAGCGCCTTGATTTGAGGCTACACAACACAGTATCTATATGTATACAATCTCGACATGTCTGTAGACTATAAATAAGGAGGTCATTGACAGGAAACAGATGTTGTATACATAGTCTGTGGTCAAGTCGTGCACTTGGCTACCTGCAAGTGACTTTGTTTTGTGCACGTGTATATGAGCAGCCCAGGTTGTCAGGCTGAGATATGCCTGACCCGGGGTCACACACTAAAGGTGACTGCATATATCCGTAGTGGGTGTCTCTGGCTAGGATTAGATGGAAGATCACCAGAATTGGTTGGACATTTTTTTTTATTAAGGTAATTAACCAAATTAGGTCCCCAAAAGGGCTAGTTTCTGCGTCGGAGGGTTAAAGGAAAAATACAACATTTGCAAACATCAAAAAATAAAACTACCAAATCATTTTGAAATACCTTGCTGGACTGTTAGTAAATGACAGTGTAAAGCATCCTGTAAAATCATGGCACCTGGTATACTGTCATTTTCAAGAAAAGAGGTATTTTTGTATCAATTTCCAACGCTGATCGGCTGATCAGCGTTGGAAAAAACTGGCTTTTTTCAAATACTGGCCCCAATTGACCATCGCACTTGTTTGCAATCGATTACAAACCTATGAACGGGTACGAGCCAGCTCAGTAGACTGGCTCCCTGACCTTACAATTCCTCAATGTATGTAAACTGGTCTGTTTCTTCTTTTATGGATTCAGGGAACCAGACTACAGGAAAATGATTGTGTTTCTTGGTTTTTATAGCATTTTCGAACCCAAAACCTCAAAAAAGTCAGTGTAACTATATTTGCTATATATTTCCAACCCCCCAATTCCATCCATTTCTGAAAATTACAGTAAAAGCAAATGATGTATATTCCCTTTAAAGTGACGTCACGTGACCCATGAGAACGTTGTCTTGATGTAATTAAAAAAGAAAATCTTTAGTGGGTTGTGCATTTATGTATTGACAATTGAATTTCATATAGGTTTTCACAAATAGTTCTCGAAACGAATTTGGCTAGACGAATAATAATAAGGAGAAGAAAAAAGGGAAGAATAGTAAATTCAAGGCCCAACACCTAATGGCCCAACACCTAATTAGAAAAAAAATGTGTGGCTCGCATAGTACATGTTATTGACAAGTAACTGTGAAATTTCATGTAATTTGCGTACTATTGTCACATAAATCAGCTGTCCACCAATGATCATTTATCGTTCAAATACAATAAAACAAGGGGTTTACCTGCCTTCCTGACTGAAATTTGCACAGGAAAACTAACCAAACTCACCATCACTATTTCACCAAAAAATCCTCATATTCAGACACTATAAATCTGACAGTAAAAATAAAGCTTTGGTCTCAAGTACCTGAATGCCCGTGTGTAAATCTAGTTGCCACACAGCTCAATAGCTTCAAAAGGCATTCCATGGACAGCTGTGAAAACTGATCCTAATAGTAAAATATGCCTAACTGCTCAAAGCATTGATTAATTCAATTAGTTCTGTAAGAATGTGTGTTTTCTCCTGAAATGAGTTCTACTACTGTTTATGAAACCTCGTGTCTGCTCTTGAATATCGTGAAAAACGGGACACAAAATGTTGGTCATTCACAAGTTGTAATGATCTCAAAACTCACAAGTAATTCGTCATGCAACCGTTATCCAATGATAAACAAACTTCTGGAACGTCAGTAGGCTTAAGCACACATCCATTGACTGAATAAAACATTTGAGGAAACTTTCAACGTTGGAGTAAAACTATCACAAACTTTGACCAAGCAGAAAGAAAACGATAAGTGAGAGGTCACATACGTGTCACACTGCGCAAACGCAGCACAGCGCGAGAGTGAACTCTGGTGCCTATGGCAACCAAAACTTATTAACATACTAGTTTGTATGGAACGCCTGATGAAGCTGAAAGAACAAACAATTAATTATATACATGTCACTGCAGTTCCTTCTTTCAAATTATCGGAAGAACATGCTGGTTCAATAAACATAGTGTACATGTACGTGCAGGGGCGTCAATCGCTTCTCAAAAGTGTGTGTGTGTGGGGGGGGGGGGACATACCTTGATCAGAACTGGGCGCGAAGCATGAAGCCCTTAAGGCGTGGGGTTAGGGGCACACTTTATAAAGGGCCTTAAAAAAATTGGATTCCAAATGCTCTGTGGTGTGATCTGAGGCTATTTTTTACCACTTTCCTCCATGCTTTAACTAATATTTTCTTAGCAAAGAACATTGTTTTCGAGTTTGGAATTATTGAATCAGCTACCGGTATTTTAAGCTATGCATGTGGTTCGAAGCCCGCCAAAGGGCCCCGGAAAACAATGGATTCTACATGCTCTGTGGTGCGATTTGAGGCAATTTCTGACCATTTTAACTAATATTTTCTTCGCAAAAGATTATAAATTAAATTTAATTTTCGAGGTTTTCTCAGCTATAAGGCATAGGGTTCAGGGCCCGCTTAAGTTTGGATTCTAAATGCTCTGTGGTGCGATCTGAGGCAATTTTGACCATTTTAACCAATAATTATCATAGCAAAAGATAATAATTGAAACAATTTTCTCGGGTTTTCTGAGCTTAAGGCATTAGGTTCGGGGCTCGCTTAAGGGCCCTGACAAATTTTGGATTCTAAATGCTTTGTGATGCGATCTGAGGCAATTTTGACCACTTTGACCAATATTTCCTCAGTGAAAGATACATTGTAGTACATAATCGGGCCCTGTAAATGAGACACGAGTTCAAAAATCTAGGGGGGGGGGACATATTGTGTCCCCCACCCTTCAAAAGTGGGTGGCATGTCCCCCTGTCCCCAGGATTGACGCCCTTGTGTACGTGTATGCTTTGTTGGTGTGTCAAATTTAATTGCATTTGAAGGAGAAAAATTTCTTTATCCATGTCACTTTCATTTTGACTCACCCTGTAAATATATAAATAAAACTGGATTGAGAATAAGATAATGAAAGTTAACACAAACATAAGACAAAGGGAAGACTGCGTTAAAACAACTGAATTACTTGAATTAGAACAAACATAAATTAGAGATTTGCGTCTGTTGCTACAAACGCACAGTGGTCGGGTAGACACTGTCCAGTTACATTATGAATATTTTCTATGTAAAAAACAAAGGATCAGGAAGTTAAATCCTTTCCAGGACAATCAATTAAATTTCAGTTAACATTCCATGTACACATACAAGTTATTTTTGGCTTGATAACGTCATTAGTAAAAAAAAAACACGGGAAGTGAATACTGATTTAGTTCGGAGTGGATGTTCAATGTGAAGTTAATTAACGTATGAAATTTTGGAAAATTTCAGTGTATGTATTCATAACGCCAAACTTCCGGTTTGATGACGTCACCGTATTTGGAAGCAAAAGGTGAACATTGTAATGGTATCGTTATTTGGGCTAAGATATACGACATGGATCAAATGATAGAATTAAATTTACAATTCGTTGCCAAATTCTCATAAAAGTAACTGCCGGTCTGATGACGTCATGAATATGAAACCTTGCTAAGTTAACTTTAGTTAATCAAAGAATATCGAGGGTCAATTTGGTAAAATTTGAACCTATGGTTTTTAAAGTAAAGAAAAGAAACAATATTTTATGTGCCGCTAGGGGGCGCCCTTTCGGATGATGACGTCATCACACTGTTTTTGTGTCTGGCATTCCTCACTAAACACTTTCATAATATATGTGTCTGTAGTAAAGTGCTTCCGCTTTTGAGTTATATTCAGTTTTTATTGCACTTCCGGTAACACCGGAAGTAGAGGTCAAGCGGTTTTGTGCCTGGGAACACAAAATGTTTCTAACGGCATAGTCTACAACCTCACGAAAAAACGAACACGATACTCTATTTAGTTCAAAAGATATAACGCAAACTATTTTGTCAAAATGTGCCCTTAAATCGCTTGTAATTTGATACCTGATGATGTCATGATGACGTATTAAAATTTATAATATTTTCGTATCATGGTACAAGTTCACACAAGGCTTTGTGATCATACCGTGAACCGTTCGGAAGAAATGTTGCTTTGTTTTGATATCAAGCTAACGCGTCTTCATATTGAATTCACCTTACTTTAACCTTCCGGTGGACCCGGAAGTAAAGATTAAGCGAGTTAACGTACACGAAAAAATGTTAAGCGATTAAAGGTCTATCTGATTACAGAATACAAACATTATTGAATATTCAGTTCAAGAGTTGAAAGTGAAAGTAATTGGTCACTTTTTCAGATAAAATCACTTGTAATTTGACATCTGATGACGCAATCATGACGTCAGGGTAATATGCACCACTTTGGATGATGGTCGATATATTTTGAAAGTTACAACTTCATACCATATACTGTTTAAGAGAAAACTCGTGGAAGAGTATTGTCCGGAAAAAAAAAGAAAGAAATAAAGATTATCGCAACAAATCCAAAGAGTGGTCGGGTTGTGCCCGGCCACATAAATATTGACAATACACGTACATGATGTCTCACCACTTCTTTCTTTTTTTTGTTTAAGAACAAAAAATTCAGGCAGAAGATTCACCCATGTCTATTGGAAGCACTTCTTCATTGATGGCGTCACAAACCGCTCTAAAGGTATTTTTGGTTCTATAAGATTTCCCGATTCTGTACGATATGTCAGTGTTATGCCCTTAACCCAAAACGGGCCGGTCGGAGGCGGAATCTGCCCCCCCCCTCAACTTTTCGCGATAACCTTGATTTTTGTTCGCAACTCGAGCTGTTATGATTTGTTAGCCTTGAACTTTGCGCATCTTTTGCTACCCAAAACATAAAAATCGAACGGCCGCTACGCGCCGTGAAAACAGAACTTTCCCATCTATGTCGTGTACACAGAGCACAATACCATTCGTATATATGAATCATTAATTAGCCATAATTCCAAAACCCTTTGACCTATTGTCATGACATTTGTTATATTCATGATGAGTTGCTCTATGCATGTAACGAGTTTTAACATTTTTCGTCACTCGATGGCCGAAATCTTGGGGGGCGGAATCTGCCGGTTTTTTATGTTTTAGGTATCAAAAGATGCCCAAGGCTCGAGGCTAAAATGTCCTAACAGCTCGGGGCGCAGAAAAACAAATTTCATGGCTATCGCGGAAAAAGTTGAGGGGAACCCCCCCCCCCCCGGCTGAGAGATGGTTGAAATAGCCCGGCCATTTAAAGATTAAAATTACCATTTTAAATAACGACTTTGGCCAATCATTTGATCTTTTCTTTTGTAAAACTGAAGATTTTGTTGTTTGTTATAAACTTGTTTTAGACCAGCCAGGACACCAAGGTGCAGAAGTCACATAAGCCAAACCATCTCCAACTGGTATTAGATGAAGTCAACAAGCTGACGGAGAATCTGCCTGAAAGCAAGCAGTTGGATAGCAGACTCCAGTTACCCTACATCGCCTTGGGTTACTTCAACGAGAAGGGTGGAAGCTTGTCCCTGGATGAGTATGGTGTGCACCTCACCATCCCGCGTGGTGCAATAGCTCGAGGCTCTCCTCAGCAAGTCTACATCTATGTACATGTAGACCCTACTGCACCACCGAACGATGCGGTTGCGCCGACAGAGGTCGCACTTTCGCCAGGTGTCAAGTGTGGCCCCAAAGGGTTGACATTTAAAGAGAGTGTGGTGCTTTCCTTCCCCCACTGCGCTGTTTTGACAGGTCAAAGATATGACAAGCTAGTTGTCAGAAAGAGTCGTCATGACGACTCACAAGAGAGGCAACAAGAGGATGGCAATCCAGCATTAGTTACAGAGAAAATGGTATTTGTCCTGATCGATCATTTCTGCAAATATTCTCTGGTTGGCACACTAAATTCTGGAATCGGTAAATGGCTGAAGGTCGGTGCCTTTGGAGGTCTCCTTGACCCCGGATGTCGTCAGTATACATTTCGGGTCCATGTTTGGAACGACGCAAACGAGTTTGAAAAGGTACCTGTAGTCTACAAATAAAAACAATGTAGAAAACTTTCCACTCATTTTACGTTGTATTTGCACTTACATGAGAATCAATTATTCCTTTGACGTTTTGTCAAAATTGCACTTCACAAATGTTTGTTTTTTTTCCTGAAAATTCTGTGACTTTAAACCGGCTCATCCGTGGACATGACATACACATTATAACCTTCAAGAGATAAACATGCTTGTCATTATTGACCAACTTTGATCAGGAATCGGTCGAAATTATTCATTTTTTTGTGCAAAGAATGTCGTCCAAAATGAGGAGAAAATGGGAACAAAGCAGTTGGACTACTTCAGGGACATGCACTTTTTCGGGGATGGTGGGAGCTTGGCTGTCAGAATGTCAGACCTTGAAGTTGGTTGGGCAATTCTTGGAGGAGTGACTGAAGAAGTAGGTGTAGTGCAATGAATTCTGTTCTTCTTATATTGTTGTGATCATGCTTAAAAGTTTTTGATTTTGGGTAACTCATCGTAGTTATATTTACTTTCCAGAAGTCATATGTTTAAACACAAAGAGGGATTGTATTTCCCTTTTTTTTAATTCAGGGTATTTGACGGTTAAAAATTGCAATTGACAGTAGTCAATCTGTGATTAGAATTTCTCTTGTCGTACAGGGTGAGTAAAATAAAGCAGAACCCAAAGCTTAAAAAATATATTTCATATTTAAAAAATTATACTTATGACTGGAAAGCTAATTTCATAAGCTACTTTTAGATGAAAAAAATACTGAAATTGCTCAATCTGTTCAAAGAATATCATCATTTAAACGCAATGACCCTTAAACATGTTTGGTCCAAAAAAGCAATTTATTGTGTATTCTGACTGTTTGGAACAACAAAGAAAATGACATAGAATACTTGTTTCAACAACTGTCAACAACTGTAGTACACAATATCTTTATCAACAACCTTGGTTAGGCAAACAATATGATTTATAAAATCCACTTTTTTAAAAAGACGGGCCTTCAAAAGGACTTTGTTGAATAATTTTAACATCTAAACTGAGGTTTTATCGCAGGTGATGTTTGAAGACAGTTGTGACAACGATTCTTGAAATCGCATTTTTGAACGTAAGAGGTTTAGGTTCATCATGTGTAAATGGTGATATTTTTTAAACGGATTGAGCAATTTCAACAATCTTTTCATCCAAAAGTAGCTTATTAAATTAGCTTTCAAGTTATTATTAGTCTGGGTGCAACATATTCTTTTAAGTATGAAATATCATTTTTGGGGTTTGGGTTCCGCTTTATTTTACTCACCCTGTATCTGTCCCAGCACGCATTTTCAAGCGTTGTAAAACTGAAGTTAAATTCTGTCCACAGTTCTCTAAAATGTCATTAATTCGCGCTTTGCCAATGATGTTTGACTTTTCTACTTGAAATGTTTATTCATTAGATCATCAATAAGTACAAAGTAGGACGCTACGCTGAAAACTGTGTAACGTTCAACCTGAGACGGCAAACAGGGGGTTCAGCAGACGAAGGGTTGTACTGCGTTGCTCGTATTTACCAGTGTTCTTTAAATGAAGATGTGACGAACCAAACTGCAGTGCGTCTGCCGATCTGTCCAGTAAGTCAGTGTCCAATTTTAGATGCTTCCCAACATATTTACACACGATGAAGGACGGTGAGTCAGTAATCAAAGTTGGTCATTTTACTAGCCCATGCTGACTGACTGACTTACTGACTGTCACTTGTGAATTAGACTGGTTACCTATCTCACTGACTGACTATCACTTGTGAATTAGACTGGTTACCTATCTCACTGACTGACTGTCCCTTGTGAATTAGACTGGTTACCTATCTCACTGACTGACTGTAATTTGTGAATTAGAGTAGTTACCTATCCTAGTGGTTTCTGGGTTACATTTGCTCAAGTATCTCACTAACACACAGCTTATTTCAATAACTTTTTAGCCATTCTTATTCCCCACAAATTGATGCAACTCGAATTGGCGAAATAGCTTATTGGTTAAAAACCGTGCAGTGCCCATACTCGAAGTCCAGTAAACTGTCTTCCTGGAGACATGGTGCATGGTAACCATGCATAGGAGGGCGCTAAGGTTTGGGCATGTTTGGAGACCGTACTCCTTGGGATTGAACAAAATTCGTCGATCGTATCACGAACTGACCTATCTCAGTATTTGTCATTTCGAGAAAAACGCGTTTGAAGTTTGGCCTTTTTTGCATCCACCCTTTCACCCAGAAAACATTTTTTTTTATTGACTCAGTTTTTATACATGATAAAGTTGGATAGTTGAATTTTGATTTTAAAAACTCATTATTACCAGGTGAAAAATAGGCGCCAAATCCATAAGTCACTTCGTGAAAATTAATTTTTCATATTTCATGCGCGCGAACGGCGACCTATCCAGATAGGTCACTTCGTGAGACTTATGCCATATGCACATGCGCGCGCGGACCTCTTCACGTTAAGTCATATAGTGGAGCTGCTTAGGTCACTTTTTGGCCAAAATCATGCACTTTGTGGTAAAAGCATGAAACTTGGCAGGTGAGGTCAAAATGGGCTAGAAATCATTTTAAGATCGGGACCCATCCTGGATCTTGCCCATTTTGGGGGCGGAGCTTGATTTTTTATAAATGAGGGTGCAAACAATACAAACTTTAATACATTTTTCTTTCCACGTAGACAGGAATTTAGGGCAATCAAAGTCACTTTTGCAAACCTTGTGTCGTGTGTACTACACGACACGGAAAAACAAAACAAAAATTCACAAATTCAAAACAGGCGACAGTTTGGGGGATATTTTTTCAGTTTTGCCGAGTAATTGTAAACTTGTCTTCACTGAAAAATGGTAAAGGATGCCACGGGAAGTGCGATGTATAAATAATATTTAAGTCGGAAACCGTTTCAATGAGAAAAGTAACGTTTCACGTTATACGTTTTTTTCGTTGAATGTAACGTTAGTGTGCACGTACGTGTACACAGAAAACATCCCGTAAACACTGGATGGCTAGCTACGCGCCACGCGCCGCGGCGCTCCGTTTGTAAGCTTTCGACGCTTTGGAAATGTATACATTTAACTGAAACGATTTACAACTGACTGAATCCCAGCCCTGAAATGCAGTGAAGTACGATCCTAGAGGGCACTGGGACCAGTGTATTTGTGCACGAAGCTCTCAAAATGGGTTTACTCGAAAAATGAAGATTTTTTATAAGCGACAGGTTTCCTTCTTACATCAAATCACCTGTAAAATGAAAATAATCGTTCATCCTTTCCGATGCTACTACGGCTGATCTAAGGTAAAGCCGGCAAATTGTCCAAATGTGAAAACCAAACTCAAAAGCGAATGATGTTTTTCCTTTTCATTTTGTACGTTTTTTGTCCATAATTATTGTTGTTGTTTTTTATTTGAAAAGGTTTTTAGCGCCGTTACCACACTGTAGAGACAATTTATATCTTTGTTCACTTGGTCTACTGATAATGTTTGGTTTGAATCATCTTTTAAGTACGTTTGAGAAGGATACATTTTAAGAGACGGGTGGCTTAGATCCAATATTTGACAAGATCTTGACCAACTGGTCCAAAGCACAAAACTTAGCAAATATGTTGTTATAGCCTTAGAGAAGATATTTTGAAGGGGTGACACCTGAAATTCTTTTGAGAAGGGTGCCTAATTTGCACAAATCGTTAATCCCTAATACATAATCAGTGTAATACATAATCAGTGGCGTAGCCAGGAATTTTTCATGAGGGGGGAGGGGCGCTGGGGGGGGGGGGGGGGGGGGGGGGGGGGGGCTAGAACATATCATGGGGGGGGGTCATGTAGATCAATGATATTTTTTTTAAGAAACTCAAAATCTCAGAGGGGGGGGGGGCGACTGAGGGCGACAAGGTTTCATGGGGGGGGGGGGGGGGGGGCTGGGGCTGTCGCCCCACCCCCACCCCCCCCCCGGCTAAGCCAATGTACATAATGAAGTGGGTCCACCCTCATCTGTGCAAGTTGGCACATACAGATATTTTGTTTTCACTTGGTTTCCTCGTATGTGTTGACATAATTCAATGACGATGATGCCACTTCAAGGTTTAGGGGAGGCATGTGACATGTATCGATAATACTTAAAAAAAAAAAAAAAAAGTAGCAAAGATGGGAGTTACATGACAAACGGAATTAGTCACATGACAGGAACAAAATTTAAGAGGAAACATCAAACATATCAAAACTTATTTCCGTTTATTTAACCCACCTTTGGTCCTTTCTACAGTTTTGTTTTCTCATACAAAACCAGCCGCAAAGAGGTCAGTAATGACACAAACAGAATTTAAGGGGAAACATCAAAACTTATTTCCGTTTATTTTACCCACACTTGGCCCTCTCCAAATGTCTTTTTTTCCCCCTCATAATTATCCGTGATAAAGTACCGTACATCGAAATGTCTCGTATATTACCAATGTCGTTTGTTAAAGGCATATATCATTTGCATTTATCCGAAAAGTAAATACCGACTAATTATCGACAAGCTTACTAAGTCTTGGATTATAGACTAGTACCGTACACCCCGTGAAATTTATTGTAGGTGAATCCCAACGATCAGTTAATATTAACTGACTTTTGAAAAAAAGAGTGCTATTGACGAAATCGTGTGTCGCCATCATGTGTAGGCCTATTGTTTTTGTTTTCTCGAAAAGTGTACTATCCACTGAGCTGAAACTTCAACAGAATTTGAGAGGTGTTACCCGTGTTATTATTTGAAACAACCAATATGCATGAAAAGCAAATGACCCTTAAGGCTTTTTATAAGTCCATGCACACCCTGTCTATGGGGAAGAAAGATTCGAGCGTAGAAACCAGAGTCCGAACAAGCAACCTTGCTGAGGAGGGTGGGCGGGGCAAAAAAAACAGGCGAACTTTTATGTCCAAACTCGAGAGGATAACTTAAATCTCCTTTACCTTACCGCTTCTGCTTCACCTCTGGGTTCATCCCTGCCGCAGCATGAATTGAGGTTTTATGAAATACGGACTCATTGGTGATATTGCTCATACTCATGCATAGATAATTAGGAGGGGGATCGGTCACGTGAGAGGATTTAACCAATAAAAGGGAAAAAGAGTCCGATTTTATTACGAGTCCGATTTTCATATGACACCGGATTAAACTTCTGATGTATACTCATCCGCCCTCTACGTCGCTAGCGGTGCAAATAGGTTGAAAATACCAAAAAGCGAGTCATGTAGGCCTACATCATCATCTAGCGGTCGCAACCGAGATCTCGTTCACAACGCCTCGCCACAGTTTGCTTTATTTATTCGCATGCATGCACATGTGCTGCAGGAGTCGCGTGTGCGTTGTTGATTTGATTTTCTCAATACATGCACATGCTTTTGATGAAACCAAAATTCAAGGGAATAACGACCCACACCAGTTGAAACGATATCCGCAGTGATCGTGGGGCACAACGTTGTCGGTTTTGTGCTACCGCGGTTAAAATAATTATGTAACGTTGTAATGGCATATAGTTGTCTCTAGGCTCGGTACTTCCCTGGCACTGCATTTACATTGCTAGCACATGTACCCGGTTCAAAATAACGTGGGACCATTTTTTGGTATTATAAATTGATAAACAGTATCAAAACTTTACAAATTTAGTAAATTATTATTAGCTTTATGCCATTTACGATTAAAATCATTTACGCCCGGTATACTAATACTACGTCAGTATAAACGCAAATATGTTTTACGATTTATGAATGTATGTATTGTCTTTTACCTCGCTTTCTTCTTGGAGAACCAAGACAATGCTGTCACCAAAGTATGCACAGTTTCTAATAATGTGCGCTTCCATGTACTATTCATCGGGTGATGATTGCCCTATCCGAGGACCGATTTCTCCTCTAAACTTACAAAATTATATTCAAATATTGGACCGAGCGAGCACAGATTATACACCGTCTGGGACTCTCCAAAGCTATTATATTTTGAAGGGGTGACCCTGAAATTCTTTTGGGAAGAGTGCCTAATTTGCTTAAATCATTAACCCCTACCGTGTAATAAATTTATTCCCACATTTGAGTACATTGGTTTTTTTTGAAAAGTATATTTTGGGGATTACACATCCTTACTTCAATAACATGTTCTAAAGCATTTAAGACTGACTGGATAATTATGAGGACATAGTAACGATTCAAAATGGCTACTATTATACTCTAAAGTTGCGCTCATTAACCTTGTCTCCAGATATAATAAAGTAGTCTTGCCAAATAGTATTGATGAGCTTCAAATTCACCAGTTGCTTACTGGCACAGTTACTCGATTAAGACTTCCTGGAAAATCATGTGGACAACAACATTGTGATATTTAGACCAGAACACAAAAACGGGGAGCTTGATCAAGTCCTCCACGTCAGGCTTCAAGTAATTTTACGGACACCTTATTTTCCCCCTTTTTGTATTTGTGGGCTAAATATCAAGATGATAAATTTTTCACATGATTTCCCATTTATTTTTGTTAGGATAACTGTGTCATTAAGTAACTTTGTGAATTTGAAGTTCATCAATACTGAGGTTTGGCAAACTACTTGAAAATATCTGAGGGAAAAGGAAATGGATCTTTATAATGTCCTCATAATCTTCAAGTCTCCGATATTCTTTAGAAAATGTTATTTAAGTAAGGATATGTAAGTAAATTCCCAAAATATACTTTTCAAAAATAAAATAATCTACCCAAATATGGGAATAGATATATTACATGACAGGGATTAACGCTTTATGCAAATTAGGCACTCTTCCCAAAAGAATTTCAGGTGTCACCCCTTCTAAATATCTTTTCTGGGGCTATAAGAATCTGTAGTGACTGCCCCTTTAACCACTAATTGTTCATGTAAAGAACTCGCCAATCAACGCCAGCGAACATCTTTGACTGGTACCCCGTAATGTACATATAAATTCGCTGGTGCGTCCACATGTGCTCCGTATGGGTTTTTCCATGTATTCTAGCTGTTGGTGAAAAGTTAGGAGTTATCGTGTTTTGACATTTTTGAGCACCAATCTTCAGCATAATTTTACCAGCGTTTATCATCGTCTTCGTGTGTTTTCGTCAAGTCAGTAATCGTCTGTTTGTGTCCTGAACAATCCTCGTGGATAAAAACTCTATACGAACCGTGGTTCGTGCATCCGCGCCAGGAGAGATTTTGCGATCGACCAGAGTCAGTATTCGTCCCGAGGCGAGAAGACCGAGCGAGTGGACTCGTGCCCAATTTACGGACAAATACCTCGGTGAGTTCACAACAGCTTCCGTACTGAGTATAACTAAAAATATACTACATTGGTGACCCTGCACACATGGAAAAGGTTCGCAAATTCTCTTGTCTCCTTCATCATCATTCGTGTCTCGCCCGTGGGTACACATCGCACGTTTGTTTTATATTTCAACTCGGCCATGACGGACCCAGCCCCCGCCGACGGCGTCGCCCCTGAGGGCGCCCTACCACCTAAGCCAGTTATGCACCCAGTTGCCGCGGTCAGTCTCAAACTGCCATCATTCTGGCCAAACGACCCTACCCTATGGTTCGCGCAGATCGAGGCCCAGTTCCTCACTCGCAACATCACAACACAGGCCACCCGTTTCGCATATGTCATTGCCTCTCTGCAACCAGAGATAGCTCAGGAGGTCAGGGATCTTCTAATCACACCACCCACTACTGACCGGTATGACCGTCTTAAATCAGAGCTGATTCGTCGGACCTCATCTCAGAAGAGCTCGGAGACCGCAAACCGTCCCAGCTACTACGCCGAATGCGGCAGCTCCTCGGAGACAGTTCACTGGAGGATAATATCTTAAAACAACTCTTCCTGCAACGTTTGTCGACCAGTACGCAGTCTATTATTGCCTCCATGGCTGATACCGTAGGTATTGAACAGTTGGCTGATTTAGCTGACAAGATCGTGGAAGTTTCTCCCCCTTCAACCGCATCAGCTGCTGGAATTGCAGTCCCCGCTCCCTATTCTTCACCACAGACCCAACTGCCGCAAGCTCATACGGATATCCTGGTACTGCAAGACCAAATGGCCTCACTCACGCGTCAAGTCCAAGCCTTGACGACACAATTACAGCGTGGACAGGCCCGTAGCCGTAGCCGTGGTCGTCCAAAATCCCGCACCTACCCTGCTGACCGCAGTCCCAGTGCCCACGCCGGTCGGTCTGGAGACCGACAGTGCTGGTATCACTGGAAGTTTGGTAGCAAGGCAACCAAGTGCACCAGCCCGTGTTCCCGCCGTTATCCACCGGTCTCGGAAAACCCCCAAGCCAGCAGCTAGCGGCGACAAGTCAGCCGTGCAACACTACCCAGTCGCCTCTTTTACATCACGGATAAGCAGATGGGCACACGTTTCCTGGTCGACACCGGGGCAGAAGTAAGTGTCCTTCCACATAACCCTTAAACTTAAGATGCAATCTACTTCCGTTTACTTACAGGCAGTCAATGCTTCACCTATCAAGACCTACGGAGAACAATCTGTAACATTAGATTTTGGGCTGAGGCGTGTTTTTCGTTGGGTATTCATCATTGCTGACTTACCAACACCAATCATTGGTGCGGATTTTCTCCGCCAGTTTGATTTATTGGCTGATGTACGACACAATCGACTCATCGATACCAACACGAATCTTTCTGTACAAGGGATTTCTTCACATACAGCTTCCGTCAGTCCTATGTTTGTGGTTGCATCAGCTTCATGCTATGACACTCTACTTCAAGAATACCCCATGATTTCTCGTCCGGTGTATACGCATACAGAAGTGAGACACAATATCACCCATCATATTGAGACTACGGGACCCCCGGTCGGTGCTCGACCCCGACGACTCGCACCTGATCGATTGCACGTAGCGAAAGTAGATTTCGACCACATGCTCGAGTTGGGCATCATACAACCATCCTGCAGCAATTGGTCCTCACCTCTGCACATGGTGCCGAAAAAGACGCCTGGTGACTGGCGCCCTTGCAGTGATTATAGGGCACTCAACAAATGCACCGTACCCGACTGCTACCCGATCCCACACCTACAGGATGTCTCATCATCCCTGCACGGTTGCACAGTTTTCTCCAAAATAGACTTGATCCAGGCATATCATCAACTACCAGTCGAGCCTGCTGATGTCCATAAGACCGCCATAACTACGCCCTTTGGACTTCACGAGTTTGTGCGCATGCCCTTTGGGCTGCGGAATGCAGCGCAAACTTTCCAGCGATTCATCGATGAAGTGACCCGCGGCTTGCCTTTTGTCTACGTTTATCTCGATGACCTATTGGTGGCAAGCACTTCCGAGGCGGAGCACTTGGATCATCTCTGACGGCTGTTTGATCGTCTAGCTGAGTATGGCGTGGTCATTAATCCAGGCAAATGTCAGGTCGGAGTTCCTAACCTCACTTTTCTCGGCCATCACGTTGATCAGTTTGGTATCCGCCCGTTGGCAGACAAGGTGAAGAGCATCCAGGAATTCCCAGTGCCGGAGTCACTTAGCAAGTTACGAGAATTTCTTGGGTTGATCAATTTCTACCGACGGTTTATCCCTAATTATCCCTAAAGGCTGAGGCACCATTATGCCTTCTCACCGATGAATCAGATGTGGGAGTCGGGGTGTTCTACAACAATGTGCAGCTGGAACATGGCAACCTCTCTCCTTCTTCTCGAAGCGTCTCCAACCGGCCGAAACGCGCTATAGTACATTTGGCAGAGAACTCCTCGCAATTTACCTCAGCGTGAAATACTTCCGTCATATGCTCGAAGGTCGCTCGTTCTGCATTTACACAGATCACAAACCACTCACCTACGCTATGCATTCCAAGCCAGATCGCCATTCACCACGTGAAGTCCGTCATCTGAATTACATCTCACAGTTTACGTCTGACATCCGTCACATCAGTGGGAAATCTAACACGGCAGCAGATGCACTTTCACGCATGGCAGTAATTGACGCTTTGGAGGTTTCCGATGTCATCGATTTTGAGGCCATAGCCGCCGCCCGCCTAACAGACCGATGCGGAATTACTCAACCTGACCAACACTTCGTTACGACTCATCACAGTGCCTCTCCCCACATCGTCTGGCACCATCATCTGTGACACGACTACGGACAATCCTAGGCCTTATGTTCCTCACAAGTTCCGACGGCCCATTTTTCAATGCATTACATGGCTTGTCTCACCCTGGTATCCGAGCGACGCAGCAGTTAGTCTCTGCACGTTTTGTGAGGCCCGGTATCAACAAAGACGTCAGAACCTGGGCTAAAAGGTGTCACCAGTGTCAAGATTCATAGACACACCAAATCGCCTTTGGGAACATTTTCCACGCCCGACGCTAGGTTTGCCCATGTCCACATTGACCTCGTTGGCCCTCTTCCGCCTTCCAATGGACAATCATACTTGCTAACTTGCGTTGACCGCTTCACCCGATGGCCGGAGGCCATACCAATCCCTGACACCACGGCAGAGACGGTTGCTCGAGTTTTCATCACCCATTGGGTGGCCCGTTTCAGTGCACCTTCCACGATCATTACCGACAGGGGACGACAATTTGAGTCCTCACTTTCCCGAGCTCTCACAAACATGCTCGGCTGCAAGCGAATACGCACGACATCCTATCACCCTTCCGCGAATGGACTCGTAGAACGCCTACATAGACAGTTGAAGGCATCCCTCAAAGCTCACACTAATCCGAAGTGGACCAAATCCCTTCCGTTTGTGTTGCTTGGTATCAGGACCGCTGTTAAGTCAACTCTCGGTTGCTCCTCTGCAGAGATGGTTCTCGGTACTACACCCAGATTGCCCGGCGAATTTTTTGCACCTAGTCCCACGGATGGGGATCTTGACCCCAGTGACTACATCCATCGTCTTAAACGACACATGCAACGCATGTATATGTTCGACACGAACCATTGAGAACACCACTTCAACCCCCCTATGATGGCCCATTCTGGTACTCAAACGGACGAACAAGTTTTTCGTTTTGGACAGGAAGGGTAAGCGCGACACCGTCAGCATTGACCGTCTCAAAGTCGCATACCTTTACGATGCCATAACCGTCGGCCTCAGGGCACCTGCGATCCCACAGAAACTTCCTCCCGCCATGCCCCCTCCTCGACCCATGCCGCCTCCTCCGGTTCCAGAGGTCAAGACCACTAGATCGGGACGCCATGTGCATTGGCCTGCTCGTTATGTCCAGTTTTGCACTTCAGGCACTTGAAACATTTTGATTGCGTCGTTTGTATCGATCGTTTCTTATCTGCTCCGATCTAGGGGGGAGCTACTGTAGTGACTGCCCCTTTAACCATAACGCGACTTAATGTATATAACAACATTGGCGTCACATGTAAAGAACTCGCCAATCAACGCCAGCGAACATGTTTGACTGGTACCCTGTAATGTACATATAAATTAGCTGGTGTGTCCACATGTGCTCCGTGTGGGTTTGTCCATGTGTCCTAGCTGTTGGTGAAAAGTTAGGAGTTATCGCGTTTTGACATTTTTGAGCACCAATCTTCAGCATAATTTTACCAGCGTTTATCATCGTCTTCGTGTGTTTTCGTCAAGTCAGTAATTGTTTGTCAGTAATTGTCCGAGGCGAGAAGACCGAGCGAGTGGACTCGTGCCCAATTCACGGACAAATACCTTGGTGAGTTCACAACAGCTTTCGTACTGAGTATAACTAGAAATATACTACAAATCTATCTGCCAAGTTTGGTGCTTTGGACCAGTCGGTCACGATTCCAACCGTATGCAACCTGACTATAAGACATGCAAACCAGACAATCGTTCAGTGCGTCGTCTGCTACCGCTGTTTGCAAGCCGACGACGCGGAGGAAACCATTGCGCATGCGTGAGAAGACGAACTAAATGCACGCACGGTCTATGGGGCTGAAACATACGTGCCAGGTACCAGACTCTATAAGTCACTTCGTGGAATCACGCGTTTCACGAAGTCAGTTCGATGTGTCAGTTCGTGAAATGATAATTTTGCATTTTGTAGAGATAGGTCGACATTTCGTATTAGCTGAATCGGCTTAATTAGCTAATTAGGCCAGTTATGAATTTGAAATTTTCAGAAAATAAAGATTTCATCATGCATAACCAGAATATGCTAAAAGCCCAAATTCGTCACAAATTCAGATAGGTCAGATCGTGGTACGATCGACGAATTGTAACCATAGAGATTTTGTAAATGAATTTTCTATAATCAATTTTATCACTAAATGATCAAATTATTTATAAGCGCCAAAATTCGCATTGATCTTCTCCTGTTGGTTATATAATTTGTGTTGTGCAAAATGAAGGCTAACTCCATGCATACATCTCACTGTGAATGCATTTCATACTGTACTTTCTTATGGAGAACTTTGTACATGAAACCCCATAGACAAATTTGTGAGAATTAAAGTGAGATCCTGTTAACAGGAGAATAGCCAATCAATAGCCACACATTTTAACCAATTGCTGAGAAGGCTATGAGGGGAAACCAGCCAATAAGATTTCTTGTTCTGTGACACTTGGCAAGGCCTGGCTATGGGCCAACGAGAAGTAGGGTTGGTTCTTTACATCCTAGAAGTAGAAAGTTTAGGCGGGATGGAAAAGTTGCTGGGCATTCATTTTTGTCTCAGCCTCTGAAGAAACAACTTGGATAGCAATGTTCACCTCACAATTTTTAATTCTTCTGGCTGAGGCGTGCACACACAAAACTGTTCATTGTTGTTTGTGATTTGTTTAATTTGTCTGCTTATAAACACAGCCAATTACTACGTAGTTTCGTTTACGTTTCGACTAGTTTCCTGGTCATCCTCAGAATGAAGCACCACCAGTCGGTTGGTGGCGCTGTTGCCTGTTGCGGTCACTAGATGGTGGTCTGGCCGCTTGTGTCCTCCCCCGGGGAGGTACTTGGAAAATGTGGGGGTCCCATATGTGTGATGGTTCATACACTCCCTCGTCTCTGTTAAGAGTTGATTGTTGTCTCCTTATCCATAGACTTTCCAGTATCCAACGTCTAAATTTGTCGCCCTAACCGTGCAAGATTTCACTACATGTATCTGCCCAATTCATCACATGATTGTTGTCTCTAGCGTGTTCTGTTATGGGCGATTTTGTCTCTTTCCCTACTGTTGATGTTTTTCTAGCCCTCGTCATGGTTCCAGATGTTAGCTTTCCTACTTCGGTTTTATGTTCTTCGAAACGCGTGCCGAATTTTCTTCCCGTTTCCCCGATGTAGGATAGTTGGCATGACTAGCATGGAATTTTGTATACCACGCCACATTTTTTGTTCTTTTTCAATCTTGTCTTTGGGATGTACTAGGAGTTGCCTAAGCGTGCCATGTGGCTTGACAGGACATTCCACTCAATGTTTCTTTATAGACCTTTGTATCCTCTCTGACACACCCTTTACATATGGTAGTACCACTATTGTTTTCTGTTCGTCTTTGAGGTTGGATATCTTTCTCCCTTGGTCTTCTTGTGTTTTGTCGTTTTTCCTGATGATGTCCTGCTCTACTTTTTCGAGTGTCCAATTAGGGTAGCCGCAGTTCTTTAGTGATGTCTTGACATACTCGGTTTCCTTGATCTTATCCTCCTCTTCAGTGACGATGTTATTCTTCCTATCCAATACGATGTTATTCTTCCTATCCAATAGGGTTCTCACTACTGATAGTTTGTATTGTACCGGATGGTGTGAGCTAAACATCAAATACTGATCAGTGTGGGTTGGCTTCCTGTATATCTGAAGCTCGACGCTACCGTCCGGTTTTTTGACAATCATGGTGTCCAAGAAAGCCAACTTCCCCTCTTTTCTTCCTCCACCGTGAACTTGATGTTGCCAGTGTCATCAATGGTGTTCAGATGGTCTGTCAGCATTCCCGTCACCCCTTTCTTTACTTTCTCCAAGATGACATCAACATATCTCTTCCAAAGACTGGGCTTACACATCTCTGGTGCAACAGGAAACAGCGCCACCAATCAACTAGTGGTGCTTCGTTCTGAGGCTGACTAGTGAAACTAGTCGAAACGTAAACGAAACTACGTAAGTTATTGGCTGTGTTTATAGAAAATTCATTTACAAAGTTGAAATTTCACCAGCCTGATGAACTTCTTCATGATATAGAGATGTTTACACAACTGACCCCCAATTTATTTTTCCCTTTTTCATCAGTCATATGAAACGTTTTAAGCTTGTTTTCTAATAAGCACAAGTAAAAGTGCGCGAACACAAAAGCAATGTTTTTGATGTCAGGTTTTGTTTTATTAACTGCAGGAAAGCTCTACCGGTGGTCGTCAACAAAGGGTGAGTTTTCTCAATCATAGCAAGGCTATTTAAGTAAAATCGCTGATATTCTGCAGCAATCTTTTGAACGAGATTGTGGGTGGAGTAAGGAGGCATTGTTGGCAAATTTGGTTACCCTAGACGTTTTCCTCTACGTTATTAATACACTCTAAAGATTTAACATGTGCTTCAATGTTGGGTATAATGCTCGTAATTGCTTGAGCAGTAAAGGGTTATTGTTTTATTTTCAGCTTGGCGTCCAGTCTACTGAAGGTAGAAGTCACTGTACGTGCAACATAGTAAGTTTTCTGGCAATGTACACTTGTTAGTTTAGCTAACCTACTTTCCTAAGACAAACAAGTTGGTATCACCCGCTTAGGTCTCATCGTCCCACGGCTACAATGCTACTTTAATTATGTTCTTATTGATATTCTAATTATTACAAAGGTTCTGGTTCTTTCTTGCAATTAACAAACGTAAGCATCCTTAGTTGTCTGTCGTGGGTAATTTGCAGTACCTTCGCTCTTACCTACAATCTGTGAACTGATCCGTTTTCACAATTCTCATTCGGTCATTCTTTGTGCATTAGGATTGCGTCTTTTTATGTTTACCCCTTTAGTAACTGTAGCACCCGCAACCGTCCTACCTATTACTCCCTGTACATGTAGCCCCAAAAACTGTTTGAGTACTCCATGATTTTATTGACTCTTCAGTAAATAATAAACACAATGCATGTATATTACATTTAGGACATGTGCTAATTGGTTAAAATGTTGACGTCATGCGGAAAATTTACTGTCACAATCCTTTGCAATTGTATGTAATAGTGTTCTTGTATGTTGACAGGGTTATGGTTCAGCCCATCATAATTCTTGTCACACGTCCAGTCACAAGTCCTGTCACAAGTAAAGGAAGATAAACAGTGACAAAGGAAATAAGCCAGTGTCGCAGTTCATATGTACAAATGTAAAGTCGTGACTTGGTTTGAGACTTATCATGGACTTGTGATGGCGGATGTGTACACAACATACTCCCTCCGTTTTTACTAGGTAGCACACACATGCAAATGTTAATGTAATATGGAAGGAGCCAAATTTATTAAGGATCCGAAACTCAAATCATTCAACTTTTTTTTTTCAGAGAAAAGAGGAAGATTCTCTCTGTGCCCACTGCAGGGTAAGATTTTACGACCACATCAAAATAATATAGGTTTTAGGATAAGCATTTCTTACACATCAACACCTCAATATAGCTCATAGCCTTCTGCGATGTCCCGAGACGTTAAGGCAAACAAACCCTGCTAAAAATCTCGTTTTTTTTGTTTTAAGTGTTAAAATATTGTTCAGCTATCCGAGACCCTTGCCATTCCATTTACAGTTAGCACTATGAATTTCAACACCGTGAATTTGGAGCGAATTTTTAATTTGACATGAATTCACCGTGAATTTTCACGGCGATGTCATTGCAAAGTATCTGGTGAAATCGCCCTGAAAATCATCCCGTAACCAGGACATGTTAAGGTCAAGTAAAAACACCCTGAAAATGCAGTGAGGCCTCCTGTGGAGCCCAGCTCATTAACTTTGTGGTTGCGTTAATCCATTGAGCAGTTTATCAACTTTGGGGCCCTACTCCTCATAAAAGGGCACATTGCCTCTCAATCTTAATTAGGTGATCACAATAAACAGGGTGTTGGATACTTGTAGGAGGACACTTTTTTATCTTTTGTGTACTTGGGCAGTGGGCATTGGGTAGTAAGTGTAGCTGTCAATCACACTAATCCTGTAATCGCTCATACCATTAATCTGTGGTTTTCACACCTTCAGTGGAGTGAAGCTGGACCTGCTGTACAGTTTTGAATAACAATAGACCCTTGGACCTCCAGAAGACCAATGTAGAAAAACCATGAAACTGCAGTGAGTTTATCCCCTGCTGAGGGGCCCAGTTTGGCACCGTTAAAATGAGCTTAATACTTGACAGTGTAAAAAGTTTCACAGCGACTTCACTGTAAACTATATTTTCAAGGTGTTGAAATTCATAGTGTAGATGCTTTGCAAAGTGCTCAAAATCAGAATCTCAAAGAACAACCTAAAGCACCAAAAAGTTCTTCACATCCCTTACATATTAAGCAAAGAATCATACAAATCAAACAAAACAAAATGAATTCAGCTAACAAATGAAAAACAAAATAAAAAGGACTTTAAATCGGTAAAAAAATTGAATTGAATTTCGAAATTACGCAGGAGCAGATTGGTATTAAACTTTCAACCAAAGTTTACGGAGAGGTTGACCCCCAAGATTACGGCGGATTGTCTCAGAAAGCGGTGAATTCTTTGTGTGTTCTGTTTGACTGTGAACCCAACGACAGAATGAAGCAACTCCTAGAACAAATAACCGACTTGTCAGGCAGAGGTGTCAATGCTGCCGTTGGATCAGGTAAATTGGACTTGAAAGGGATACTGAAAATCTACTTCGAGTATTGCAGGGACAATGGCAAAACGAACACCGAAGCCATAGAGTTATTTGTAAGGTCACTGAAAAAGATGAATATTGACAGGGCTGTAGAGATTATACAAGATGACCTAAACAAAATAGATCGTTCCAAATAAGTTTCAGTAGGACCAAAGGCACATTCTTGATATGTGTTTGGAATACATTCTACGCCATTTATGTTCACGTGATCGTATGTGTGCTGTAGGCCTCGTTTTGTGCATGACTAGGTCTCAACCAATCGCTTCCGCAAAAATGAAACATAGTTAGTTTTCCTATAGTGGCATCAATACATACATGTATACAGGGGTGACTCGCAAAGAAGACTCCCAAAGTCTCCGATTTGGTTTCAGGTATGCGCGCGCGTTGCCGTAGCCATGTGCGTCGGCAAAAGTTTAAAGTTTTTTTTTTCAATGTAATTACAAAATGTATGTCTCAAAACCGCCAAGCTCACTGGTTTGATTAGAGTCCTGCTGCTGCACAATTTTAACGTGTTTTTAGATGTGTAATTGTGCGTCTGGAAGCCAAACTGACGTAGCTATGGTCCTGTACATTGTATCTGACCGGCCTGGCAGCTCATGCACGATGTCGATGACGCTGTATGGTCTGACGGGCATGTTCTTCTACTCATGTGAAGAAAACAAATACTGAAATTAATCCATGCTATAAGAAGTTATGCGTGTTTTTCTAAAAAGAACCCATTGTTTACAGCAGTCCATGTAATGCCATTTTGAAGCTATTCAAATGATGGAGAATCACAAAAGCATTTAAATACACATTGTTTTATTTTAATAACCTGAGTCAAGACTGGAACATTATTTTTACAGTCCGACTTCGTGTTTTGATATGAGGAAATATGTTGCTGTCTATTTTAATCAAATTTTACCAATTATCCAATGTTATAAATGGTTAACAGTGGAATTTAGAATAAAGTCAAGTGATTTTTTGTGTACAATACCAGTGCAGTTCGCGTATTATTTGATATAAATAGTTTAAAGAGAACATGTTATAGGATTTGTATTACTTAAATACATTCAAAACAACTATCTTGCTGTGTGACTATGACTTTCCACCTCCTTTGTAGCAGGAAAAGGGAGAAATTTCAACATTTTAGTTTTCATGCTAATGAAAATTTCCATATTCATTAGCCAAAGCATGATGTCATTCAAGGCAGAACAGTAGTGTCTCCATCGCTTTGTAGACAAATATATATCAAACTTTTCTTCATTTTCTTGGAGTAAAGGAAATGACTTTTTACTTGTTTATTATGTTAAACAGCTTGTTTGGACAATAGTAGTGGCCAATACTTCTTCAAACCTGTTTTGTGGGTAATTTTGAAAGACATTTTGTTGTACTGTTCATATGCACTTTTGACAAGGAGTTTCTTGTGTGACAGTATACAAATAATGAATGTTTGTGAGTGCAATGGAAAGAATAATTTCATGAGGCGACGGATGAAATGTTCCATTCCACGAGGCGAAGCCGAGTGGAATGGAACATTTTATCTGTCACCAATTGAAATTATTCTTTCCATTGCACGAACGTGAAACATTCATTATTTGTTTTATATAACACCTGAATAAATCCTTGTCATCTGATTGGGTTGACTTTTAATAGCCAATTTATTCAAGTTCGACATGTTCATCATATTTATAGTAATGCAAACTGTTCAACATGTTGAGAACAATCATATTCAATTTATCTCGATTTAAAACATCGCCACCACCAGCAGCAGTGACACAGTGCAATGGAAGTTCTATTCACAGTGCAATAGAACTTCCCTTGCACTGTGCGCTGTGCGCCACGCGCGTGCCGTGCGTTGGTACGAATAATTCAATGACATGTTATCAACGATCCACCAATCAGATGACGGGGATTTATTCAGGTGTTGTATAAAAACAAAATAGCGCCCTCTTACATGTATTGATGAAAAGATTTGCTAATAATTGAAAAAAAAACTACCACTTTCTCATGTTCTTGTCACTTTCAATGAAAACAAGTATTAAGATCTTGTATGTGGTGTTGCAACACATAGCAATATGCATGAAACAAAATGAGCTGAATTTTCACTGCATGTTTCCTTTAAAGACTGTTGAGCATAAAGTCAAGACACGTACACTATTTAAAAGTTGTTGATGTTTATGATGCGTAATCAAAGTAAACGAATAATATTGTGTGAAGACTAAGTATTTTTAAAGTTTCTTTGTGGACAATTTATACTGACAAATTCATTGAACACAAAAACATGTACGTTTACATGCAGCTGAAAATGAGGTTCAGTTGACATAACAGGATTACAAAGTAAAGTAGGTCAGAATAGTTTCTCGACAAAGTCTTCATTTTTTTTGGTTTAATATCATTGTGCTTTGAAATTCTTCAAACAGATGAGCATTAGTAAGACATGACAGATGTCTTCACGCATTTCGTATCACTAGATTAGTATGTAGTTAATCTATATTCAACAAAGTAGGGCCGTTGTTTTTCTGAAAATAGGTGTGAGAAATACATGTACATTGTAGTATAGAAAGATTATCGGAGGTTTGTTGTATTTGTTCAATATTTTTCTGATAAAATGAACAGCACCTTTTTACTCATATTTTACGACAAAATCCGAGGTAGGCTGAGCACCGAGAAATATTAGTGTTTATACCGAATAGCTGGAATTAATTGTATGGCTCAGAACGTTAAAGAACCACATTTTTGAGTAACGACAACACATTTCTTGTAACAAGGACTATTGAGGTGTTTAAAAAAACCTTGATTAGTTTGCTTTGCATTGAATAAGACGTAAACTTCTTTTATAAATCATAAATACAAGATAGAAAGCATTGCGTTCCATGCAGCTGTCAGATTTGATTGAAAATCTTTTCAAGAAAAGTTTACAGTTAGAGTAGACAAATGGCAGAGTCCTATGTCATTAATTAAAACATGTTTGAATATTTAAATGTAAAATGATGAGTTTTAGGACGACATTTGCGTTTAAATAGCTTTTAGAGCCGCTTTAGACCAAAACTTTATCAAAACGTAAAAATAATTACCATTTACATGGTGAAAAGTCACATGTCGATGTACATGTATTAGCCTATGCATAATGCTACCTTGCTACATTAAACATAACATTAAAAGTTTCATTTGAGTTTACTTTAAAAGTAAAGTAGGTCTATCTCTTTCTCCATACCATCACGGGTTTGGAAAAATTCGGTTTGTATCATAAACATTATTTTTCGGTGGGTGCATACATGTAACAATGAAAGAGTTCGCTTCACCTGTTGATCGTTTCACTATCCCGCAAAAGAGAGTTCATACATGTACAAGCTAAAACTCAGACAGGATGGGTGCCTTTTTGGGGGCGGGGGGAACTGGGCTACTAAGAGGAGCATGTTGTACATAATATGCGTCAGCTGCTTTGAAATTAGATGCTTATAGAAAAGCTTTCTTAGAATTTCAAAGATGCTAATGGTGAATCTTTTTATAACCACAAAGATATTACATTTCTTGAACTTGAATTGATTGATCCGTCGTTCCTCAGTAAAACAAATGGCTGGCTTTCAGTTTTGATTAGTCTTGATTTTCGAGTTTATTTTTATTATATACACATGTACATAACAAATACGTGTACGTATACGATATAGTTCGTATAAGGACATCATTGCTTGTGAAGACAAACTAATAGAATAGTAGGCATACATGTGTAAAAGACATATGTGACTGCATGTTTAAGAACTAAACTTGAAACAGCTGATTGTCTGTATACAGTGTGTAAAATAAGTGCTAACAAAATATAACGAAATGCCAGACGTGGAATGTGTAACTGTAGAGGGGACAATTTTAGAATGTTCTCTATTTCATATATTAAGTTAACTTCCCCCCCCCCGGAAAATGATTTTCTTAAATTACAACAATGAGCCTACTGATAACAGGCCATGTGCTCTGTAATCCTTTGCGAGACCCTACTGACTTTGCAGACCGGCAGTGGTCGAGTGCACACAACTCATTTTTCCAAGTATTTTATTCCTGCCTATCCAACTTGGTCTGTTCATTCTTTGGTAAGTTCAAACTCATTTTATAGCTTAACAGACATTATATTGTATAAAGGTTATTGATTCTTCCTATTTTTCATGACTAATTTTGGTGTTAAAGTTTTCCTCCTAGTAAAATGATTATAGCCAGTCGCTTGTATTTTCTTTTGTTTAACGACATACCTTTGAAAGTTTGATTTGATGACAACTTGAAGAATGTTTTCATTTTGGATTGTTGTTCGAAACTACAAGTACATTGTATTTGTGCAGATTTCGGTTGCCTTTGCACGGTTTTAAATCAGATTCAACACTTTTTCAGTCGTAGTTTTGCTCGTGGTTGATGATGGCAAACCTGTAATTCTTTTGGCTTCTGTTTTTAAACAGTTTTCCCTTAGAGGATAAGATTAATTTAAAGAGACCTGTATTCATTTCGATTTTTGTTACGAGTTGTTAAAAATCTAGGAGTTGAGTGTTGATTACGTAGGTCAGCTGGCAGGTTTACTAACCAAGAATTGTGTAATTTTTTTGGCACAGTTTAGACCAAACTGTTTCTTTCGCTCACAGTTTTTTTGATACATGTTCTTATTAGTTTCTGAGTAGACTTAGAAAATAATTAGGATTTTAGATTTGTAATTGTGTTGTTTGAAAAAAGTGCAACATTCGCGGATTTTTGTTGCCATTACTTTCTTGAGGGTACATGTGCCACATGTTCCAGTAGAAGAATGTGTGTTATTTCCTTAATTTGCCTATGGCGTGGTTGGTCCTGAACACAGGCAGCTGATGTGTTCTAGAGGAGCTGATTGACAATAGAGTGTGCGTTCTAGAGGCCTGGACTTGTTCCCTAGTTTCTGTATTCATTACTTGACTTACTTAACTTTGTTTAGTGTACTGATTATGCTCACAGTTTATTTCATGGTAGAGACTTGTGACAACTCTATTAAATTTTACCCTGGTCAGAGTAGCTAGCAGTTCTTATTCAGTGACCTTGAAGACATGTGTTGGGCCAGGGCTTATCTGCTCATTAGCTATTCTCAAGGAAATAAGGCTGGTCTTGTCTTATAAAGCAGTGGTTGGGGGTTCATTTTAAGTAGTTTTAGAGTTGATAATGCGCAAGAACCAGGTTGTTTTAGTGCAGAGTGAACACTTGGCAAGTCAGTTTATTTGTAGACCTAGTTCATTTACTGAGAAGTTTTACGCTGTATTTTCACTTGTATAATCATTTTTGTCATTTACTTATTTGTATGCTCTATTTTTGTTTTTCATTTATACAGGTTGTTGAAGTTGTTGTGTATTTGTTTCGCAACCCACTTATATATCGTGTTGGCTTTTATTTATTTTTTTCGGTTTTTTTTCGTTTTTCCTTTATTCCATTGGTTTGAAATTTTTTTAGGACTTTTCTGGTTAAGAACAATTTTTTTTGCAATTTCATCTTTTTAGGGACTTTTCTTGTTTTGTTGGAACCTTGTATTTAGGAAAAATGTTCCTCTTTTACGCTTGGATTAATTTGGTTGTTGTTTTTTGGTTTGTTTTAGGAGCTTTGTTTTTTAAGTTCAGTTCCTTGATTGAATTCCTTTTTTTGGGGTACTATTCGACAGTTTTTTTATAATTACATTTTTGAATAACATTCACTCTTCAGTTGCTAGTCGCAAGTCATTTTTTTTTCTTTTAAAACCTCCTAGTGTAAGCTTATTTAAGCTCTTTTTTTGGTTTTGTTGCCTTCAGATTCTTTAAATTTTTGTTGTTTTTTTGGTCGAGAATGTAATATCAGTCGTTTGTCTCTATTTATTTATTCTCCTTGCGTTTTTCCCTACTCGATCAATTCAAGTTTTTTTAGCATGCGAGTTCCCCAAATTTTTATCGTTTTAGCTTGATTTAGTCTAGTGTGCCACTTTTCCGGGCTACATAACTAACATAGATAGAATCCAAAGATACACCTTTCCACTTTAAAATGAGACATCAAACGTCCAATTTTGGACGGAGTTATGAGTAATTTTCAAGAGAGGTCAAATTGACCATCGGACCAAATTTCAATTTAAGGCAGCTGGATAATTGCCTGGCCTACAAAAAAAATGTGTTAAGCGATTAAACACAAATCTAAACACATTCTTGCTATCAGTTTAAAATAATAATACAGTAAATACCGGTGAATATTTTTGTTTTGTTGTAGAAAGTTGACTGCCAATATTGCCGTCTTTTTGTACCCAATTTTACAGATTAGTCAATACTATACTTCAAATCAGTTAAATGCGGAACAAAGTCTAGAGATTTAAATAATGGTTTATTTTTTTCTAGAGTAGCAGTGTGAGTTACATGTTATTTAATAGTAAAACGCAGAAAAGTATAGAATATAAAGTCAATGCATAGATAATTTAAACGTTTGATGTCACGCAATGAAAGGAAATGAAGGATGTTTAGTAAAAACAAAAATATCGACAAAATAACACGTGTATTTATTTGCAAATTATTGTTGACATATAGCAGGATAACAAATGAAGGTCGGAATAGCCCCACATTTAGTTTCTTGAAAAAAGTCTCCTTTTAGTTATACTCTGGTTACTAAGGGATACATTCTAAACATAATGAATTTAAAAAAAAATCACTATCGCTGTACACTTTAAAGCTCTTATGACAAGAGAGCAGTTGTCAATGAAAGGGGAACTAGGTCCTGAAATCTTATCCAATTGCAAACACTGAAAGGAAACCAACCTAATGTCTTACCGTTCCCGAAAATAGTCGAAAAAAAACCCTGGTTGTTTACATCGGACACGACGGAGCGCGAATACGTCGTTCTCAGTCGATATATGATGTACAATGTACCCGTTGTGTGTGTCTGTACAGCACCGTGCTTGCGAAGAGCGGTGACCAATCACCAATGCACAAAATATGGTTTCTTACAAGTCCGAAAAAGGCAACTACTTTACGGATGAAATCACTTTTAGCACCCAAACAGCTTGACTTTTGGGGGTCGCAAAAGTAGACCCCGAAAGTAATTTTTGCACGCATAATACATGAATAACACAGAAACACCCAGGGTTATAAGGATAGTTGTGTGGATGTTTATATCCTACTGTTAAATGTTCTTTCCAATTAACATCATTTCGTTCAAAGTGCGTTTTATAGCCCAATTGGGCTGTTCCAGGACGCAGTGTCCCTTTAAGACAATTATATACAAATAGTATAGCTATGCTGTTAGGAATACTTAGATTTTGACGAAAGGTGCTTTTAAATTACAAGTGAATTTTCCTTAATGCGTAACGCAAATCAAAATACCCCAGATTCTCTAATTTTCTCATATTTGTAACAAAATAAAATGTAAGTACCGGTAGGCTTTCTATACAATTCAATTTTATACCAATGTTTGGATTCTCAACTTTGTACCTTATCATGTGAATTAACAGTTTTAAGGTATGTATTGCAAATGTTGCTAACTAAAGACGAGTCCTAATTTTAATGGATTAAATAAAATTACTTGACTGATCTTTCAATTGTGCTAAATTGAATGTAAGATAGTTTTTTTTATATCAGGAACTAAAGATGTTGTATCGATTTATAGTTTTAGTTAAATTTGAGCTACATGCACCTTTAGGATTTAAGTTATTCACAGCGCTTTAAGAAATGATTACTTGCCTGATGATCAGCGATACTGCTAAAAATACCTAGTTACACTCTTGCAACGTTTTTATACCAGACGTTTTCATAAATCTGCTTCTAGATCTTCTGCGTTTTACATGGTTTTATCCTATTATAATAACTGTTACCACAACAGCTTAAACGCTGTTTTCCCCATTACATATGATGCTACATGTACCGGTATAACAGTTGATAGTTTGCAGTGTACATGAATTTAAAAGAATACAAAAATTGGTATTCTATAACCAACATACAATTTTTTACAGTAGTCCATTATGATTGATGAATGTTTGTAATCTCATACTGTATTATACAGGGTGGATAAAAAAAAAACCGAAACCGAGATATTGTTGCTAATTGGAACAGAAGTAGCTAGGGCACATGTAAATCAAAGGGAGATATCCTCTGTAAGGGTTGAATCTCCTCTTTAAAATGACACCCTGGTCATGTCCTTTTTCACGGTTGACTGAGCAGTGACCAATTTTATGCAAGGGTCTATCATGCTTACGCCACTTTTCATGGTGAAATCTCTGTTCCCCCCACCTGCCTTGATTGGCAACCAAAGCCTTTCACTCTGTGACAATGGACACAACAAAAACCACAATTGAAAAGTGGCGCAAGTCTCTAAATAGACCCTTCCATACAACTGGTCACTGCTCAGTCAACCATGAACGTAATTAAACGATCAGGGTGTCACTTTAAAGAGGAGATTCAACCCTAACAGAGGATATCTCCCTTTGATTCACAGGTGCCCCACTTCTGTTCCAATTAGCAATAATATCTTGGTTTCGTTTTTTGATCCACCCTGTATTTACCTGAATCTGAAAGCGTTGACATTGAAAAACAATACCTATGCAATCAAATTATCCACATTGCATATAATTCATTTTAAAAAAAATTGTATAAATGTTCAGTTTTCCGAAACCAATCAGTAATTGGATTAATTGACTCCAATTTGTTGTTTGCATTTGCTTCGATTCTAAGTAGTTGTATTAAATTTATTTTAAGCAGTATAATATATAATAAGAAATGTATAGGCCCTACAATTGTACATGAAATCGCTACTTGCCTCGATTTTTGATTCGTGTGTACTGTAGAAATACATATGTTGCATGAAATTGATGTTCAATTGATTATATTGTTTACTTTTGTGATCATTTTAAATGTCATATCGCTTTATGGAACCATTCTTACCAGTTTATTCTCTGACACAATCCCATTTTGATCACTTGCATAAAACTGCCTGGAAAATTACAGCACATCTCAAAATACTCTGGTTTGGGGAAAATGGTATTTACTCAGATTTCATTGTGATTAAGCTTTCTGTATTGCAGATTAAATTTAGCTTCTGCCGCACATTGGTTTCAACTCTTTATTAATTTTGGATTCTAAATGTTACTACCTTTGTTAGTTAGGTGTTTTAAGGTATCAAATGAGAATGTATGTAGGGCCTATTGCCCAACTGAAATTATTATTCACACTAAGACAGCCAGGCGCAGATAACCACAGAGCAACAGATAAACTTAATGTAGTTCCAAATCCAGACTTGTATGACTCGTCCGAGTCGGACTCAAGTCTCATTTTCCGTGACTCGGAGTAGGACTGGAGTCATGATGACAATTGGACTCGAACTCAACCTGCAGACTTGGACTTGGTTTCGGACTCGACCAAAATTACCACAAATCACTGTTTAAAACCATTCAAAGGCCTTCAGTAATTACAAATTACATTTTGAAGACAATCCTCTCTTGATTTTGAGCAAGCAATACTGTCTGTGCTATGCAGAAGAATAGTTACGTACTGTACATACACTACTGTATCAAAACATGCATGTGTCCCAGCGTCCACACTTAATATTGCATAAATGCAAGCTTGATAGTGTTCCGTACCAGATTATCCTTTCCAGACACTGGTGCTTTGCATTATTTGACATGTTATACATGTACTTCCAATTCATTAAATAATTAGAGAGAAGCTGTACCTCAAAATTGATTTCAAATATATTAAAGGTGACTCGTGACTCGGACTCGGACTGGCCGGCGCGCCGGACCTTCATGACTCAGGATTTTGACTCAGACTTGGGAGAGGTGACTCAGACTCGGACTCGATATTTGGTGACATGAATACAAGTCTGCCCAAATCACAGATGAATTGTTGTTATGCTTCAACTGAAGGGAGACAACTTCATTTCTCTTATCTAACCAACTTTTAGATAAAAATTAATTATTGACTGCTTTATGACACACCAAAAAGTGGATATGAGTTCAATTAAATAAAACATTTTTTAACAGAAAATACATCTACTCATTGTACACTGCGCTATCTGTACATTATTTCCCAACAAATGAAATTACAGCCAGTAAAATTTTTATTGTTCTATTATCTTCACTTTATAGCCACGTACAATAGGATCATTTGCAACTACCCAGATACCGGAAAGTACCTACCAATTTAATGAAAGAAAACTCAAAGTGAAGATAGGACTGGTAACAAATACCCTGTGAAATAATTCCACCTGAAATGGTATTGTCAGAAAACATACATTGATGGTGGTTTCAAAATGGGGTGCCTACAGAATCCAGTTACGAGATCCAAAGACTTGTGCATTATGTTTTCTCTGTTTTCTCCAAAATGTATAGTAGCCACTCACCTAAGACTTGAACAGTATGCTTATGCACCGTTCTTAAAATATTGAGCACTTTGCTTCCTTTGAAAACAAACAAAGATGCAACCAAATGATCCAAAATGATCCTGAAATAGGCCTTTTTAATATTCACTCAGTTTAATTAAAATAAAAATAATTTGTGTAGTTTTGAATACAAGCTTTGCACATTTGCATTTAAATGTTGATCATAAAGTAATCAACGAAATGTCTGCCGCAAGATGGGCACAAATACTTCTATCGAATCATTTTGGTTTCCTGTCTGAATTCACAGAAACAAGATTTGTGTTAACCATGCTACCTCAGGTTTTTATCTTGATTTGAATTTTTGTAATATGATTTTTCCATAAAGGTTAAAACAATATTCTTCAAGTGTGAAAGGTTGCAAATCATTTTAACAAATGTTCAAATCAATGGTATTAAATTTAAGGACGCTATGGCCTTCGTTGCCTTGATTTTGGCCTGACTGCCTTTTTGAAATGTCCTCGCCTTTTAACCCTCCTGCTAACTGAACACTCACGGACAGTCAAAAATTCAATCCTATTTCCCTGCCATGCCTTTTACACGGGCTAGTCACCAACAGTCAGATCATACATGTACATTGTATTTGAAGCAAGCACTGTGACCAGTCAAATTCAGTCAAAAGACAAAAGCAGGCTAGTGATAGGCACAGCTGGCTTATCAATCACCTACAGTCAAAAATTCGCTTTATCAAGTTACATAAACAGTCACAGCCAATCAACTCTGCTTTATATAGGCTTGGAGCTCCTCTATTGAAAACAGTCACTTGATTGATTTTGACTGAAAGGACAACTTTGCACAGAATGTATACATTTGCATCAGCACTGTACATACATATAAAAGGAGGATTAATTAAGAACTCAATTCCATACCTCTGTTTTATCTATTTTGTTGCCATTTCAAATTTGAAAATAATGAAACAAAATCCCATTCACTGCAGTTTGACTTTCAACAAAGAACTGTTAAAGAGGTTGTGGAATGCTCGAAGACATTTCCGTCATTTTTCGGGTATATGTAGCCTAAGGTGTGATGAAATAAAAACGACTATTGTTTCTGTCATAAAATGAGTACAAAAGGTACTTTTGAGAGCTGTTTTTCAAGTCCTGTAATGCCTGTTTCGACCCGAACGGGTTAATCGTGACGTAATAAACATGACTCCCGATGCAGAGTAGCATAAACGAGTCCTGTTTATTACGTCACGATTTACTGTGTTTTGTTTGCTGCCCGCAACGACGACTTTTACACAAATTGCACGTTCGGGTCGAAACAGGACCTGAAAAATAGCTCTTAAAAAGTACCTTTTGTACTCATTTCATGACAGAAACAATAGTCGTTTTTATTTCATCACACCTTAGGCTACATATACCCAAAAATGACGGAAATGTCTTCGAGCATTCCACAACCTCTTTAATTTTCAATCTTGAGGATGGTAAACAAGCACAACCATAGATGGTACCAATTTTATCCGCATTTGTGGTATCCAAGGGCATGTTGCTTTCTCTGTGACTTTACCCTAATTGGGGGACACAAACAAGTTCAAACTCATAGTTCTTTTTGAGATACAAACTCCACATAATTTTTGTTGTCTTGCAGAAAAGGGTTCAGAGGTTTCTCTGAAAGTAAATCCCCTCACTCACCCCCTCTCCCCAAAGTCTACCCCTCCCTCCCCTCCCCATGAATAAGGCCACTTAATAAATGATCACGTTGGACTTACCAAGAAGTGACTGCTTGTAGTGACGGCCATCCCACACGGTTGCATCCTTTCTACACGACCGCCATACAGGACTGCTTTGGCTGATTCCCAATTTTCAGGGGTCAAAGAACATCATTCAAAGTCTGTTGGTAACAAAAACAGAGTCAATACTTCGGCATGAAATAGTGCAAGGATGGATGATCAAGTCAAATGGAAAATTTGTCAGTGAAATAAATGTTTTTACTCTTTTTTGTTCTGTTTGAAGTCAATTATTAGCTTCATGAATGACTGCTGCATGGTATGAGGTATAGATTATGGAATTTGGGTTGGGATAATAATAGAGGGACAAAGGACAATATTCATTCACATGTAGCGCTGGAGACATAACCTATTCATGAGAGTGTGGTAGCAAGAGACCCTGAAAAAGGGCCTCTACAAAAACGGTCCATTTTCACCTCTATAATCCCACCCCAGATTCCACGGACATACCTCACACCATTCAGCAGTCATTCACGAAGCAAATATTCGACTTGAAACAGGCCCCCCCCAAAAAAAAAATGTGAAAATTGTTGACGATTTCGGCGGCTCGTCCATAAAAACCGTCCAGTTCCAACGACTGTCGTCCATCCTGTTTACTTAATTATGCAAATGATGCATCACGTGATGGTTATCGGGAAAAAAAAATTGCGCGATGTATGTGGGTACCACACCGCTTTTCAAGCGCCGCTAGTGGGTGCAATTTTCGTCTGGTGCGTTGTCTTGCTTTCCAAGACCGCTTTATACTATAGCAGCGTTTCACTGCATGAGGTATGGATTATGGTTGTCCCACTAACTGGGGTGCTAGAACTCTTTTTTTACACTTGGGAAGTTGGTCTGTTGCAGAAGCATTCTCAATGTTTCAATTTCCAAAGTTCACCATAAAAGTTGCAAAAATCACACGAAATACTTGACAAAAATACTGTAGCGTGGTCAGGTGCCGCAGCGAAACAAACAAATAACTTGGTAGAGAGAGAAGATGTTTAGGCTTCAAGTAAATAAATTTATTAAGAAAGATTGGATCCGTCTACTGATTTCTACTAATTATTACTAATTACTTCTAATTTTAGGGGCAACTACGATTTAAGTTCTTTAATTAAAGTAAGAAAAAAGGAATTTGTTGTAGAAATAAATGCAAGGAAAACAATTAATTATGAAAAATGCAAAGGGCGGAGCTCGGTGATGGTCAGTGTGAGTGGGGTAGCTTATAGTAAAAGCACCATAACTCTACTCCCAACCCAGGGGGGATTTAAAAGTTGTCATGCACTACAACTTTCGTGGTCATTACATCAAGGCCTTTCCTGGCCACGCCCAGGCAAAACCTGCACAGCCCTCCACAGACAACCTATCCCTAGCACAGTACCCAGCAAACTGAGGCACACATGGCTAGTTCAAATTCCATGCCCATGGGGCTTACAATAGAATTATGCAAATAAGATGCTGCATGCCTGGCTGGACTGATACACACTCAGCTCAGGGGGTGTGATGGATGAGAGGGGCAGGCTAAACCAAAAATAGAAGGTGGGGAGGAAGGTAATGATGAAGGGCTATTTTCATAACACAGCCCCCCTCGCCGTGAAGACGTGTCCTCGCGTCTTCACTCCACCAACCGCCAACGCTAGGTGCAATCTGTCCAGCTCAGGCAATCTACAAAGTATAAAAAAAGATAAAACTTGTCAGATGCAATGAACATAAATTGCATTAAAATTTGTAAATAATTAGTGGTCTAGCCCCAAATTGGTTATACTTAACTTACATTTTTCTTACATTGAGAGTACTCTGTTCACATAATTTGCCCCAATTAACTTACTTACAATCAAAGACGATAGATAATTTTATCATACTTAAATAGTACATTATGTACAATTATTCGGTACCGAAATTTGTTTATAGAAGTCTCTTCTCTGCTGATCACATTGCAGGTAGGTACATTTAAATTTTAGTATTAGCAGTGCATGCACAAGTGACAATTGCAGGTCGGTCTGAATCACGATTCACAGGAACTTACCAAAGTCTGCCAAAATTTGTTACATTCTGTTTTGGAAATTTAAGTTAAACCCACCACCACTTTAGATTTCATACAGTTCATAGTCGCCTCGTCTCATCCAGGCTGGGGGGGGGGGTTACGTACTCTGCTGCGTCTAGTAGTAGCTGGTTGAATCACATGATCAGGAGCTGCAGCATCCAGATCAGGTAATTCATCTTCCGCCCTGGTCGACTGATTGTCTGGACTGTTCAACATTGGAATATGTGACATGGACTCGTCTGGATCAGGGGAAGCACTCTCTTCTAGTTGACTTCTCTCATTTGGAACTGTTGCATCACTGCTAGAACTGTCCAATGTCTCCCGCTGCTGGTATGGTTTGAGCCGGTCGAAGTGTACGATTTGTGAGCGCCCTCCATGCGTACTTTGAATGCGATAATTGGCATCAGACAGTTTTTGGGTGATATTGTAGGGGCCCTTCCAAAATGTCTTTTGGGTCTACGACCACGTTTCTTCCTGAAGGTGTAGAGCCAGACAAGATCGTGTTCTCGAAAGGGATCTCCCATTTTCTTCAAGTCATAGTGTCGTTTCTGTCGTTCCTGTGCAGCCTGTGAATGGATCCGGACTCTCTTGTATGCCTCCCTCAGGTTGTGCTGAACTTTCAGAGCATAGGTGTCACTGGTCTGTTGCTGTTGGTTTGGATCTTCCCCTGCTAGCAAATCAATTAAGAGGGATGTTGATCTCCCGACCAAACATGAGGAAGTTTGGCGTTGCTTTGGTGGAAGCATGTTCACTGGATGACAGACTTGCTGAAATAAGGCAAATTCGAAATGTGTTCCCTGGTCGCTGTGAATAGAGTACGGAGCACCGAAGCGACAAATGACTTCTTCGACCAATATTCACGCCACAGTCCCGGCCTCCTGGTTTGGCATAGCAAAAGATTCCGTCCACTTAGTAAAATAATCGCAGATCACCAAAACATAGCGATTTCCCTTATCTGACCTTGGAAAGGGGCCCATCACATCTATAGCCAACTTTCCATCAGTGCACCAACTGGAACTTGAACAAGATTAGCTCGCCGTTTTGGATTTGGGGACTTCCTGCTCTGACATTGAGGACACTGTCGAATCCAAATTTTGACATCCTTACTACACCCAATCCAGTAGTACATATATTTGACCTTTGGGATTGTTTTGGCTAAACCCAGATGACCGCCGCCCGGCCCGTCATGAGCTGCTGCCACGATCTGTTGTTGAAGAGAGTCAGGGACGACAAGTAACAGGCGAGATCCGTTGCCAGTATCGTTGGTCCAGCGCTGATAGAGGCAGCCCTGACGAAGATCCAGTTGGTCCCACTGGAACCAGTAGCCCTTGGTTCGTCGGTCTAAGCCACTAATAGATGTACTATCTGGTCGTTGCCCCGCCTTCTTCCATATGATAATCGGTGCCAGAATTGGATCATCTTGCTGTGCCCTGCTTATTTTGTCAAGTTCCCCGCATGGTAGAGAAATGGCATTACACTCCCCAGTCACTGATGGATATCTGGACAGCGCATCTGCGTTTCGGTGTTTGGTACCAGGTCGATGTTGGATGTTAAATTCAAAAGTGTTGAGTATGTCCAACCAGCGTGCGACTTGCCCTTCTGGGTCTTTAAAGCTGAATAACCCCCGCAGAGAACCATCATCAGTACGCAGCAGAAAACGTCGTCCATAGAGGTAATGTTTAAAGTGTCGGACAAACTTAACAACTGCCAGCAACTCTCTCCTGGTGACGCTGTACCGTCGTTCTGCTTTACTGAGGGTACGACTTGCATAGGCTATGACTTGTTCTTTTCCATCATGGATTTGGGACAAGATGGCACATTTTTCTGTGTCAGTCGATGTAGGGGTTCAGCGATGTGAGCAAAGTCAGCGATGAACTTCCGATAGTAAGAACAAATGCCAAGGAAGCTACGAACATCGTTGGGGTTACTTGGAGTAGGCCATTCCCGGACTCGTTGTGTTTTTGCAGGGTGGTAGCAATTCCGTCAGAGGAAACAACGTGGCCCAAATAGGTGACTTCTGGACGTGTAAGAACACATTTCTTGGACTTCAGCTTTAACCCTGCTCCTTGGAGTGCACTCAATACCGTCGACAACCGGTCTAAATGTTCGTCAAATCCCTTGAAATAGATGATAATGTCATCCAGGTAGATGAGACAAACTTCCCACTGAAGACCCTGTAAGACAACCTCCATCGACCTCTCGAACGTATACTTGAGGCATTGCACAGTCCAAAAGGGAGCACATTGAACTCGTATAACCCAGTACCTGTTGTAAAGGCAGTTTTCTCACGGTCGAAAGGATGCACTTCCGTCTGCTAATATCCAGACGCTAGGTCTAGAGTAGAACACCAGCAGGAACCGGCAAGAGCGTCTAGACTGTCATCAATCCGGGGCAGGGGATATGCATCTTTTTGGTCACCTGGTTGAGACGCCTATAATCAATGCAAAACCTCAAGCTACCATCTTTTTTTTCTGACCAGAACAACCGGAGAGGCCCAGGGGCTGTGAAATGGTCGAACCACCCCCTGCTCAAGCATTTCATCTAGCTGTCGCTGTACCTCAACCCTCTGATGAATTGGCGTCCGTCGAGCATGCTGTTTGATTGGTGAAGCATCTCTGGTGTCAATGCGATGAAAGAATTGGTCGGTTCTCCCAAGTCTGCCATCAGGACCCATAAATGCATCTTGATGCTTTTGCAACAACTGATGGAGAGCTACCTTCTGGTCTTCCTTCAAGCCATCTGAACTCCTATCTAGCAAGTCTTGTAGGGGACGATCCAGTGCAGCAGGTGGGCAAGATGTGTCTTCAACAAACGCCGATGACACTTCACTCGCCTGCTGCACCACGGCAACGTTGGTACCCCTGTACAAAACGAGATCTGAAGCAGTTGGGTTTATAACTCGTAAAGGCACAATGACTTTTTGAGGGTTAACCAAGGTTGTACCCATAACAATACCTTGGGATTGTTTTTGGTATTGGGAAGTTGCCTCACCAACACCGTTGGAAGGCAACTTACCCCTTACACGGATTTTACCGGGTAAGACAACTTCGGAACGAGCAGGAACAGTAGTCGTTTCTGCTATACTAACACGACAACACATAGGGAGATTACTTTCTCTTCGTAAGGTTATCTCACATTTATCTACAATTAATTTGGCTCTTGAAAAATCAAGTGTGGCATTGAATTTTCCAAGAAGTCAAATCCAATAATTCCGGCTTGGGTCACATTTGCGATGATGACATCCATCTTGACTCTTAATTTACCAAAGTGGAGGGTAATAGTCGCCTCACCAACCACATCAAGCGGACTTCCATCTACAGTGACCAGTGATCTTGAGGTCTGACGAATTTTCCTCTTTACTTCGTCCGGAAATATTTCCCACACATCTGAATGCAAAATTGAATGTGACGACTCAGTATCGACCAGAAATTGAACATCCTGACTGTACACTCGACCTTGGACAAACACAGACCGTCCCTCAAAATCTCTACTCTGGGTCTTTCCAACTTCCTCCAGACAAGAGTCGACCCCTTCTTAGCCGAACTTAGTTTTCCGAACCGGATACACCAGAAGTGTTATCTGGTTTGTTAGTAGGTGCAGTGCTAGTGTACTGGTTATCTGGACAGTTTGCACGGACGTGCCCTTTTTTCTTACACGTCCAGCCAACAATTTCCCTATTCTGATGAGAAATGTTGTTTTTCATCCTCAATGATTCAACCATCCCTATGAAATCATCAACTTTCTTACTGAGTTTGAGAAAACGGTCATATCCAATTTGTCGATCTTTCTTGATACCATCTGCAACAGACATAGGGACACTAATCTTTTACACAGGACTGCCTGAACTATTCAAAACCTGAACACCAGCTGGTGAGTTTGTTCTCCTTTCTTCCAAGGAAAGCAACATCTCTTCCTCCATTGCTCAGGACAATGCCTCATCTAAACTTGATGGTTTACGCCGTCTTATCTGCAGACGGGTATGACGGGAGTCCAAAGCTTCTATGAACTGATCTTTGGTCAGATCCTCCCTAACCTCAACTTAAATCCCAGGATAAGCCCGATTAGTCAGTCTACGTATGGCACCAGCCAACTCAGATAGACTTTCACCTGACTTCCTTACCCTTGCCCTCAACTGGACCTTATACAGCTCAGTTTGGTGAGACCTGTCAAACCTATTCCTTAATGACTGTACAACACTCGCATATTTGTTACGATTCTCCACCGGTAAGTCTGTGTACACATGCAAAGCTGCTCCTCTTAACGTGACAGCTAAAAATGAAAATTTTTGGCTCTCTGTCCAGCCATTTATCTTGCAACAAATTTCAAAATGTGTCAACCGATCTTCAAAGGTAAGTGATACACCATCAAAAGACTCAGGCATGACAACAGGCTTAGGTTCTCGTAATGAACTACTTTCGGTACTACACGAGGCAGTACACATCTGATTGGCCCTAGAATGATAAGACGGAGGAGGAGTGAATGGGTTTTTTGAACTGGATACTGGCATGGAAACCCAGAGTGGTGGTTAAGAACTACCGGTACGTCCACCACTAGCCATAGCATGATCAAATGCCGAAGGGGCGAAGGGATTTTTCGCTCTACATGTTGGTGTAGAAGTGTGGAGTGGTTTTGAGTAACTACTAGTACATGGAGGACCATGTACATTTTTTCACATTCGCATCAAATGCTACTCTCTTCTCTCTACCTGAATCTGCTGGTAACACACCCTGCTGACTCGGCACGGTATCGTTACCTGCATTTGCCACATCATACAGTCCGACAAATGTGCTCGGCACATAAGTGGTCTGTAATGACTCCCCACTAGTGGAGTCTGCTTCGGGTGCTGTGGTGGAGGACTGCATAAAAGAAGAAAAAAAACACTTGGGGAGTCTTGACCAACCCCCTCGACCATCACCGAGTTACCCTGATGCTTATCATAAGCTTCGTCAATCTCGGCTTCTACAGCTCTGATTGACTGTCTTAATGTTACGTACTCGCTTTTAGGTTGTTCTTCCATTCTAGTTACTTGTTAGTAAGTACAATTTAGTACTACTGAAATTTTTCTTCCGCAAAACTGTGTAGAATTAAATGAGACAAAACTGTTTGGCCACAAGATTTTTACAATACAGTACGCAACATAAAGAAAGTTTCCCAAAACTGAGATAAAAGCACAGCTAATTCTCCAACAACCAACGAGTGACTGCAAAACAATTCAACACGGTATTCAAGTTATCTCTAACAATTATGCAGAAACTTTATGTCACGATTTTGTCAGAATTCCAAAAATTCACAAAACAAGGAAAAAAAGAAAAATCACTGGCCACTTCTGTGTCACAAACATCATTAACATTCACCGATGTTATTGTTTGGTGGATCAAAACTAACAAAAGCAAGGAGTCAATTCACCCTTTCTGTGGAAGAATGCACGCAAATCTTCCTCTTTTTTCCACAATTATTTTGATAGTAAGTTTTACACACTAAGGCGGAGTCAGAGAGGAGGGGAACTTGCCTTTTGTTATTGTTTTTATGTGACTTGAAAGCGTCAGCACTTTACAGCCGCAACGAATATAAGTACATTCTCTCTGGCACGAAAACAAAAAAAAGGCCACTGAGTGTTGTACTACCTCAGACTTAGCAGAGTGCATTAAGCTATTAAATCGTATAGTTGCCATAATAGTGTCGTCTTGGGGGAAATTACATAATGTGTATGTACAAATCCGTGTGTTTGATCAAAGTGTCAAGTCTCAGCGTTGCTCCCATGGCTTTCAAACAGTATACTGTCACTGAATCTGCCAAAGATTACTGAATAAAATGGGTTACACCTCTATGTTCCGACACCCCTATGTTCCGACTGCACATATTCCTATCCCTAACCCTAACCCTAACCCTAACCCTAACCGGGACTAACACAATCTAGGTTGTCGGAACATAGAGCAGTCACCAATAAAATGCTGTGCGCAGATCCAGAAAATGTATTGTGTTGTACAACTTCTCACAGTTTTGGTAGTCATACACATGTCAGGCTCAGGTACAGGCACAGATTTACTACAATAAAATAGAAAATAAAATGTATGTGTTACAAGAAATTATCAAGAGCTTATGTAACCTAATTAACAGAATCAGCTCAAATGAAATATCACTTACAAGTAAATGTTCTATATATACATGCACACAAATTTCCAAACTAAAAGCAATACAACTTTTAGGCTTACAAAATATCACTAAATATCACACTAGTCACTGAATCATAAATTATTTAAGAGTAACCAACCGTTTAATACACCTTGACCAGATTAATGCTTTGGGCGAAGAATAACACAAGTTGCAATTCCATCGAGATCGAGCTGAGGCCATGTTGCTTTTTTGCTTAGCTGCCGTCTTTCCGGTACAGCGCCCTCACTTGGCAAAAAATAACAAATCTGTCTAAGTTTGGCCGCTACAGTCACTACTACTAAGTAAAGGTATTTGCCCTCTCATCTTGATATTAGATCATTCGCAAATAGACCTCCACTAACATGATTTTGAGCAAATTAAAACAGTGAATTGTTTTAGAAATACCAATGAGCACACGTAACAAATGAAAATCAAAAATTGCACGATACGAAAAAAATTATCTGCTAAGTAAATTTGCTGAAAACATAGCTAAAATGTAGAGGAAAGAAAATAATTAACACAAGTAGAACCGCTTTCTGTGATAGTTACGACATGCTGTCTGGAGGCAAGTGTGTTTCCAAGCCAAAAGTAAATATTTTGCGATGTGCTTTATGTAACGGCGAACACTCAGCCGTTTTTCAGGTCGGAAATGTCTTTACAGATTTCCTTGAACATAATTATGTCGCGTTACCAGGGTTTTGTGTCCCCGTTGCAGTGTGGCGTATGCAAAGGTCATTTTGACCGTACACCCAGTAAAATCAAAACGTGGTAGTGGTGGTGGTGGTGGAGATGGCGGGAGCGGGGTGGGGGTGGTAGTGGTGGAGGTTCATTGTAGAGGTAGAAGCGTTGTTCAAACCGGAAACCTTTGGACAACAGGTAGCGCTCTTCAAGGCGCCACAATCCTAAACAACGGCACTCGTGATGATGTAAGAGTGCTCGTGAAAAATGGGGCTCTTAACAAAAGGGCAATTGTGAGAAAATATTCCGTTGCAAAATAGAAATGTCTTCCCGTTACTCATTTTCACCTTCCCAATTTTGTTTCTATCAGCGTCCCGATTTTGCTTTTAAAATCTCCATCCTGTTACAATCTGTCACTCTGCACCCCCGTCTTTTTACGATACTGATTCTGTTTACGCTACTGATGATAAGTGCTTTTTATTTGAGGCGATATTATTATACCGTGCTGATCATTTGATTAATATTAATTTTATTTTAGGTGCTCAACAACAAGGTGGAAACGTCGGAAACACCGGCACTATTTCCGGCCCTAACAGCCCTGTCTTTGTTGGTCAATCAGGTTCAATTAACCTTACTTTCGGTGCGCCGCCAGAGAGGGCAGGTAAATACGAATTTTCACTGCGTTACTTATGGGCCCGGTTTAGTTTTATTTTTCAAATAATACCACTGAGTGATAGGGGGCAATTTTAGCGTAATGTAATGTCTGTGACAGAGCTTTATTGCATTTGTCACAATGTCATCACTGTCGCACACTACAGAGTTAAGTAGCAATCATGGTTACTTGGCTCTGTCTCGGACATAACATTTCCTTTCTAAACGATGAAATTGCCACAGGGCAATTCCAATTCTAATTTATAACTAGACATTTGCGTTTATTGAGTTAAAAACGCAGGGTGCTCGGGCAGGCAAACAACTAGTTCAATGGACATGAGGTTTTGAATATTAATATGCCTGAACAAAACAACAGAATAAGGACACTCAGACTGGAACCATTTTTCTCAATATAGAAACAATGCTTCCTTTGGGTCTGATTAATATCACTATACATTTTATTTTACGTACGTTTTGATTACGTCATTAGTTAAAACTGTGTAAACATACTGATTTAGTTCAGAAAGCATACATATTCATCATAAGGTGAAAAAAACTTCAGAAAATAATAAGGAGTACAACGAATGTATTTGTCGATAACACCTTATTTCCTGTTCGGTAACGTGGCAGCAAATGAGGAAACCCAAGGTCAACATTGTAGTGACAGGGAGGAGAGGCAGATGAACAGTGATAAAAAAAGGAGGAAAATACAAGATAAGTATGACAGGTGAGTTCAATATGTTTTGAGTTACTGACTTGAGCATTGCCTTGGTAACCAGACATATAAAAAGTGCATCTATGTTTGTGTGTGTTGACACAACTCGGACATGTTTGTGGGACCTTTTTCATTTATACCGGTATGTAAAAACAAATTCACATATTCCTGAACAAACCATTTATATTCGTGTACTTGTAGATTTAGACTGGTTAGTAAGTAGAATTTAACCTGAATTTATTGGTAATAATTAAAAAAAAATATTGATGCTTGCAATGCTCTTTGTCAATATGTTTGTGTACATACTGTAACCATGGATAATGTGCTCACAGGCTTAGTACAGAAATAGAGAATGATCATTTTGTGCATAATTCTGCGGTTGACAGAGAGCTTATTGGCACTCATGTGTATTGCTATGCTTTGCCAGCAGTTTCAATTTCAGCTTCAGTTTCCAATTGAGATGTCTGTGAGTTTTTAGCAAAGGTAGTAGCAATTGTCTTTTGACTTGGAGTAACTTTTAATCTCAGTAATTAGTTTATTAGTATAGATACTAATAAACTAATACAGATCTGTCTTTTCCTGCAGCGACAGTGGCAGTTATAATACGACTAGTGCCAATGCACAGTCCAGGGAGCAATCCTATTGGCTGAGACCTGATTTGAGGGTACGTTTCATTGACAGACAGTATAAGAATGGCAGGTACTTCAATAGCAAAGTCTGTATTGAGGATGTTAAAGCACAGGGAATCTGTACTTGCCGGACTGAAGATGGCAGAATTTTGGAAGGCAAGATACCCTTGATGTGTTTTTTTTAATAAGATGGAAGTTGCATAGGGAGATGTAAATGTTACGTGGGGTTTTGCCCTTCGCATGTATATTTATAAACACTGTATACTCAATGTTGTCCGAGGGCTTGCTGGAAACATTCACAAGCTTATTCAGGTGGGACTCGAACCCATGGCCTCCTGCTTACTAGTGCAGATGTCCTACCACTAGACCACTGAGCTTTCTGGTGTTGGCTGGCTGGTTCGAGGCGATGTAGCAGCGGGTACCGCAACCAAACATTTGTTGTTTTCTGCACTAGTAACAGGATGTTGTGGGTTCAAGTCCCACATGAGTAAGTTTGTGATTTTTTTCTTGCAAGCCCGTGAAAATGACTTAGTATGTTACAGTGTTTTTATAAATACATCGGCGAAGGGAAAAATCCCATTATAAAGACTCTTGGTTTGTTTGATTGATATGTGTTTGCTCAACATCCTTACTTAAAATGTTGCAGTTTATAATATAATAATTGTTGATATTCACCCCTTTAACTGCCCTAGTCAAGGGCAGAGGGGAACATGTTCAAAAAAGTTCCGTTATGACCCTTATGTTTCCAAATTCATGATAATTTCTCCTTTTGAAGTTTGTAAAAATGTAGGCCTACCATGTCATTTCATCATGTGTAAAGGCCAATTTACACATACGCGACATTATGGCTCATATTTTACAAGTAAAATTATAGACATATCAATGTGCATTTTTACATCTAGCCACAAAATCTTGCATGCTATCAATCATTTATTTGTGCTTGTTTATAATAATGCGCAACATTGTCATGCGACAATGTCACGTATGCGTAAATTGGCCTTAAATGTATTTCATTTCGGCTAGTGGAAAGTGCCACCTGTGGGAAGTTGTTTTTAGAAATATCTCAACATGCTTTCAAACTTTTGATTTTAACCTTCACTTGGCTCACCTCAAACATGGTCACAGGTCAAACACAGGCTTGATAATGTACTAAGTTGTTCAAACCCCATGTTCTTGTAAAATATAGGAACTGGATTACTTTTGTTGTCTGCACTTGAACATGTAATAAGTTCCCTTTTTCTCAGTACCCATCAATGCATTTCATCTGCATCAGGTGAATGAACAAGTTGCATTTTGTTTATTTCACAGTTCACAATTGTTCGTGTGTGTTTTGTGTTCTTTTGACAGATATTGACCAAAGCATGCTAGAGACATTAATCCCAAAAGGAGACATGGCATGTGTCATGATCGTTGCTGGGAAACTACGTGGACAGGTACACTCCTGATTAATTTTGTGCCAACCCGAACCAAAACCGACCCGGCCCGACCCGAAACTGACTTCGGGTCGGTTTTCCCAACCATTTCAGTGGAGTCAGGTCGGTTTCGGTTTTTCGTTTGTCATTTTCGGGGTGTTTGCAATTTTCGGAATTTAGCTTAGTTGCCCTAAGAAGTCTAAGTGGTTTATTTAAAAGCAAAATTACAAATAATATGTCACTTTTTTTTTTTTTAATGTTTCACTTTTGTGTGCATTGTTATCTTTATTTTACATCCAAAAACTATAATTTTAATCAATATGCAAATTAGCCAAAAGATAGTAATCTGGTTTCAAAAAGTCTCTTTTTTCCAAAAATCATTAAAAATAATCATTGTCGAATCAATAGTGTATATAACTTGAATGTAATTTTTTACGACTTATATCACCTTTTCCTGGAGTGGGTCACATATGGCAAACTCAACACCAAAACAGTTGGACTCTGATTAATGGTTGTATGCTTGACCCCGTGTAAAGCATAATCAGTTTACTAGTGCAGTTCTCACTCTAACAGAGTCAAACAAAACATGCAGTTGCATTTGAAAGGTTTGGGGTGGCTTAGGTTAGCCAAGAAAAAATGTTAAACCCTATTCCATCTCACTGCCACATCACTCAAATGAAAGATCTTGAATGTGCCCTTTAATTGGATACCACATTTGAGATATTGATGCTTGCAGTTTTGAAGATTTCATAATTTTTCCATTTTTCAGCCATGTCTACATTCTCATGGAATTGCCCATATGTATATTGAATTACACTTTTTTTGCTGATTTCAGACCAAAAACGACATACGTATGGCCTTTTATTTAAAAATCATTATTTTCCTCCTACCATGGCCACTTTTAGAAAACATAGTTTTACGTTAAAAAAAATACCAAGTTAATTAAATTGCTTTTAGTCATTATGTAGGCTTTGGTTCATATGCCAGATGTGCCCATTTAAGCTTGTGAAATGCCCCCAAAGGGTAAATAAGTTTTGGTTTGAAATGAAACCATTCTGCCAACTCCCATATTATTGGCTGGAAAAAAAAAAATCGCACCCAGATTGCATGTTTAGCTAGATTTCTGGTTTACTTCACCACCCAAAAAAGAATTGGGCAAATGGCATTAAGTGGTGTTGAACCATCGATCTCTATATAAAGACTGGATTAGTGTACAGAAAGCAGCAGAAGAAAGTTATTTGAAGCTACATCGGAGAGACCAGCTAGTGCTAGTGATCTATAAAGGACAAGTTGGCGTTCACAATTTTCAAATGTCTGGGTTTACCTTTTGAATGCTGCAGTTCACTGTTTGTGACATTTGGAAATATAATCACAACAGAGTGTGTCCTTTTTAGAACATCATAAAATGTGTACATGTATGTGACCAAAATTCGCATCAAATCTTGATACAGCGCATGCTGTATGTAGGCGTAGAACATTCGTAAATATCGGTGGCCATTTTTGGAAGATTGGGGGCAAAGTGGTCAAATGCAAATTCAACTGTGTGACTGGTGTATGATCATATAGAGATCAGTGTGTTGAACTAGCTTGGGAAAGAGATTGAAAGATTACATCTGAAAATGCATCATTGGCTCCACAAGCCCACTGACTATTTCTTTTTTCCTCCAGTTGGGGTCTGTGGTGAAGAGAGACAAATCCAAGGCCAACGCTGATGTCCAACTTAGAGACCGCGACCAGATTAAAACACTGGACTATGATGACATATGTGAATATGCTGGCAATTAACATGATGAGGAAGATTACTAGGTTGAATTTTAAACAAAAATCAGATTGTAAAAAAAAGAGGATGTGTAAAAAAAAATGGACAGACAGAACTTGTAATTAGTCGTGACGTCGTGACGTCATCAGACTGGAAGTTGTTGTGGGGAGAATGAACAAATGATAAGTTTTGTTTCATTTAAATTCAAATTCGGTATTTGATCCGCTTTTAACGACTATGTTCGTACCTCATAGCATAAATCTATTCGGTACAATGCTGACCTTGGGCGTTCAAATATTGTGACGACATCAAACCGGAAGTTAAGTGTTAAATACATACACATAAATATTCATTATCATTTCAATATGTTCAATGTGTTTTTAACCGCATAATGAATTGTTATTCTGTCTGAACTTAATCAATATAACTAAAGACGTCAACATTTAAACTGATGACGTCATCAAATCGGAAGTAAGATTTAACTGTAAATAAAATGTATACTGAAATACAACAAAAATACAGATGGATGAATTTTTTGTTCAAGTTAAAACTAATGGTTTTACTAGAGAAAGATGAAATTTGCAATTTTTTTGCTATGAGCATATTCACAACTTAAGTGGGCAATGTCCCACGAAAACGTTTCAATCCTGATCACCCAGCGTTTGTAATTCTTCAAACGCCAATCTTTGAAATTGTTATTTCTTTCTGATGCAGGAGCTCATGGACATGGGGACAACGCCCCAGCTTCACAAAATCCTTAGTCTGGAAATCCCATTTTAGGTATTCTTTAAGAATTTACGAATTACTGTCATGAATGATGAAATAAATACCCATGGTTGGTTGCACTTTATAATTCTTCTTTAGAAAGAGATCTCCTTTTTACAATCGTCATTTTTCAATTATTATACTTACGGTACATAATGCGTTTCCCGTTTTTCGCCAATTGTACTGGTACTGCGTCAAGGTTTAGATAAAAACCAAATTATTTTGTTGACATCCAGTTGGTGGGTGAGGGTGAGGCAGCATAAGTCTGCGACTTGCGCAACAAACTATCGCGTAATTTGTGCAATCATTTCAGGTGGAGTAAGTCTTGGCGTAGCGACTGAAGATTTACCATCGTATGGGAAGGTGTTTTTTTTTTCCATTTTGTGTATTAGTATTTTCAAGTGACGACCAAAGTACCCCGTAATTGTCTTGCAAAGCTGTGGCATGCACAAATAGTTTTAGTGGCTGACTAATATTTCAATAATAAAAGTGATCACTTTTCTTCAAAATAGTTCCATTGAACAAGGTTAGGGCAGTAAATTGTTTACTTCAGTCTTATTGGCGATAATTCGAAATACTATTATACGTATTTTGTTTTACCTGCATGAATGAAAGATACTGATCGTTACTTGGTATAATGCTTATGTTTTACCTGGCTTTCGTAGAAATGTTGAATTGCAATGGAGAATTCCATAACAGGCAGTATAGAAGACAGTTAAGATTGTCTTTATAATACCAGAGACCGTGATGTGCCATATTATAATTTTATGATATGTAAATCGTCATTTTTCCTATACTTTTTATTTCAGATGGAAACCAACTGTTTGAATTCAGTTATTTTATGAAACCGAAAGAAGCGAATGCAGGAGAGATGAGTTTCAAGTAGTTTCAATCTAATTCCAGGATAACATCCAGATATTTTGTATCAATCACTCTTAGTTTTAATAACGAACATACGGAAGCGTAGAAGGGCCAGTGGCAATTAAAAAAATCCTAATTAGTATCTCGCTGCGGCGCGACTCCCATCTCACCGCGGCGACTCGCCATCTTGAGTTACTTTTTCCGAAATGGAAGCTCCCGGCTGCGAGATAGTAAGTCGCCTCAGCGAGATAGAAATCTAGATGTTTGTTTTAATTGCTTGTTGTCCAAACGCCTCCGCACGTAGCATTAAATTCCATTGAAAGATAGAGACGGGTACTTTCTGACCTGGCTTGATAGATAGTAGCAATTAACAATGTGAATAACACATCCCGGGATGATAATAGATAATACTCACTTCGGAATCATTTGATTTAGTTTTTTACCTGAAAGTTAGGAGAGCCTTTGCTTTAGCGTTTGTTTGTATATTAATCCATCAGATGTAAATCCATCATGTATAACTGTATACGTGGTTGCTTTGTTTAACCCTAGCCCTATCGGATCAGTGGGGTGGGCTGTATGTGTCCCCTCAAGAAACTTTTTTTATGATAGCTCTAGAACGATTATGTTGATCCAGATGAAATTTACTGACTTTTCCTTACCTTCATCGGTGATGAATATGGTGCCAAAACAAAGCCTGTAGGATGACAATGGTTGCCCTTGCCAACCGTTTCAAAGACACTAGTGGAATTGTAGCATTTTTGGTAATGTTTTGTATAAAAACATGGAAATATGCACTTTTGTGAGTAAAACCTTTCTGTGACCGAACAAACCAACCAACTTTCCACTTAACACTAAATAACATAGTCACGTAACCACATACAATGCATGACGGGAATCCAATATCGCGTGAAAAGCCGCGTATAATTGTCACTAATAATTGTCAGGTTTCTTCTTGTTTTTTTCCTACCAACCCTTTTTTTTGGGGGGGGGGGGGTGGGTTTGCTATTTTTGGTAGTTCTTGCATAATTAAATATTGAGCATGTCTGACAATACCAAAGTACTTCAATAGAGCCGATTTTAGTGGGCTAGTGGGTATATATTTGCTTGCCAAAGTTGTGTAATTGGATGGATATTGACCGATAGGATTTTTTTAACAAACTTGATAGCGTTTGAATGTTAAAATCATGCCATATAAGTACCGTTTTAGACCAATTAATAGGCTACAGACAGTAAAACGCCCTCTTTTGGTCACCGAGGCGCGTCCACACAAGGTCACCTAGTAAATAATATGCCAACCAACTTTCCTGCAAAAATTTATGAAAATAGGCTGTCGAATATGGAAATAAAAATGGGGGACACAGTTTGCCCTCGTGCCGGTCCAGAAAATATCCATAAGAAATACCCCGGTACTAGTAGTTTAAATGCATGAACCCTTTTCAGATTTTGGAATCCTGATGTATCAAGTGCAAGTGATGTTGGGGCAAAGCAGCTTACTTTTTTATGCGCGTTATTTTATTGTACTACTCTATCCAGTACATGACTGTGGTTTGACAATAGTTCTTGTTTGACAGTTTTGAAGTAGTTGTACTTGGGTTCAGGAAATCGTTTTGTCCTAACCATCGGCACCTCTGACTATGTATCGTTGCATCTAATGGAATGACTTATTCTACTTGTTAGTTTGCCTTAATAAATGCTATTGAATTAAAAACTGAAACGTTTATCACAGCTTCTTAGTGCTTTTCTGTGGTCGACATTCATTTTTGTTTACATCATGATCAGGGGGGTAGTTATCGTTTTGCTTTATAACCTTTCAAATTCTATTTGCATAAAATGAAATCCGAAATAAAAAAGAAATTGCCGCTAGAGTACTTAGCAATTGCCCAACTAGGCTTTTACATAATGTTGCTTCAATGTAATGTTGCGTATTTGATTAACATGTCGATTTTTAAAAGGATTCAAGGATACAGATTCGTAAATTATTACACTCAGCAGACCATCGTATTGGCTTTATTGTTACCGTATGAATTAAAGTGATTTTAATTTAGGCAACAGTTATATCAAGCACACATTCAGATTCCGCGTTGTCCTAACGGAAGATTTTATTTTTTTCGTATTACCCAGTTAAAACTATTTCATCAAACCCAGTTACCAGCGTCAAGACGTATCAGACCAGAATCTTTAAGGTTTAATTATTCCAACCATTAAGAAAATGATGACCTCTCTTATTGACGCTTTTCATCCGAGCAATGAGGTGCCCGTCATGCTCCCGCTCCGTCCGACCGTCATCGGCGATTTCAACACATTCAGGCACCTGGCTTTTTATGATGCGGTCCATTCATTATAATCTGCATCACTGATAAGCCGAAAGGTAGGCGACGAGCGCAGTATTGCGGCCCAATAGTGTTCTAAATTTAGTCAGCTCCTGGAATTCCTCTACGATGTGGACGGACAAATACCCTGCTTTTGGTGGCTAGTTTGGAAACGAACTTTGCCAGTGTAAATTCTGGATTAAGCTCTTTCAGAGGGGATCTTATGTGGACACCGTTTTAAAAAGTTGCTTTGGATAGATACACGGCCTGAGTGAGCCGTCTTTTTTTTTAAACAGCCGTTGTTAATCGAGCTGCACCAGTCCAAGTGTCGGGAGATTCTTCTTATGACCAAGTCTTTCTCCATCTTGCTCAGCTCGGCTTGCAATTTGGGTGTGATGTAAACGCTCCACTCACGTGGCGGGTCCATGTAGGGTTGAGCATCTGGCTTGGGATGTAGGCAAATGCGCGCCTTAAAGTTACCTAGGGTGTGTCAAACAGCATTGGGTACCGTTGCCTCGTGTCTTGTTTGTCCTCACCGGAGTGTTAGGATCATCCCCCGATTCTTGTGGGGGCCCTGTCGGTACCTGAGGCTGTGGAACATGTGTGCCAGTATGGATCGTCATCACCAAGTCTAGGGTGCGGCTTTTAGGGACCCCAGCAATAACAGGATCTGGCTCGTCTACCACAAATAACTTCTCACGGCTCAAGTCATTCTGCTTGCATCCGTAGCAGGTGATTTCGGAGCCATTGTATGCCTTCGGATTGGTTTGGATGGGGAGAGTTGGTTCCTCCACTTGTTTCATATTTGACGCGTCGTGCGAACTGGTAAGGCATTAGCACTCTCCCCCGTGTCATTCTGAACGTGATGGTGGTGTTGCCCGAGACGATCGGGACAGATCACAATATGTCATCTAGTCTGGTGAAGGCCTCGGCTGTTTCTCGTCGGTGCTTGTTGTGCACATGTCTGATACTGATAAGGTAATGGAGCTGAATGTTTCGGACGGCACATCAACTGCGGCTTGGTCATCCTCGAGTTACTCTTGTTCTTCCTTGTCACATGTGAGGTATCTGTCATTGGAAGCACTTCCGCTATTGGGAGAGGCTACGATTACTAGCCTCTAGTTTTCTGGAAACGCTCTGCGGCCGTCGGCGTCCCCTATGTGATTTGCTTTATACAAGCGTTCTCGTCGCCGAGTTTTGGTTTCGTTGTCCTTGCTACCACAGGCTTTGCACGTGTCACAGTAGGAAGCAACACATGTTTGCACAGTGGATTCACTTGAGAGTGTGTGCAAGCACTGATTACTGGCAGCCATGACCTCACAGTGGCGCCCCTCCTCGAGATTGCTTCATAATTACAGCCATGGGCCTTTTCAAGCAAACTCTGTCGAAATCGCTCTAGTGGTGTAGATGCAATAACTAGCTCAACTTCTCGTTCATTTGAGTTCTGCGAGCAAAACGTCGCACGCGCAATGATTGGACTAATATCCCTAAACCTATTGGCAAATTCATTTCGTTTTCATTTTGTTTTTGTCAGTAACGCATAAGTTCAAGCCTATTGAAACGGACATTAACATTTTATCCATAACTGGTCTTTAAAATGTGCCCACAGTTTATCTGGCTTTGCTAGGTCTTCTTGTGATAGACCGAACGCATTACGGCGTCTCAAACCCTCTGCGCCAATAGCAATCTTGATCTTTATTCCTGGCTGGCTAATATAGTTGTCCTGCGTTTACAGGATCAAGCGTTTCCAAAGTATGAATTCCTCCGCCAAGTCTTCAGCCTAGCAGTGCCAGTTCATTTCAGGATATCAGGCCATGTTGCTTGGTTTCGGCTACAACTATAGCACATTTTAGTATGCAGAGTATGACAGACAGGGTGATCTAGCTTGCTGCTGCTTTGACTACAATGATTAAGTATGTTCAGTGTTGTTACATACTTTAACTTAGTCATTAGTGTTGTCCGTGCAAAATTTGGCATCGAAATCAGATTTACACTGTCGCGTTGCACGCAGAGGAGAATGGCTTTATAATAATTCAAAAAACCTTAAGTCTATACAACTCTGACAACTTTATATACAGACGTATTAAACAGCGATAGTTCAAACTGATATAACTTACAACATGTACAAAGTGAATTGTGACACCCGTTCAGTTTTTTTTGCTGTGTAATTGATTGGGGTAAGTACTGCTATAATCGGGTCATCTGAATGCACGTACGTACCAGTTGGAAGAATTATCCGGCGAGGTCGCTGGCAGGATGGGCGGTGCTCTTGGAGCGCAGTGATGTCACACACTGTCGACTGGGAAGATGTGGTTTTGCTTGCGTTGCTATGCTGCTGGCGCCGTCTTCACGAATTAGGTGCAGCGCCGGTGAATGACAGGAGTGCGGATGTCCACGAGAGGTCATGCCGATCAAGGAGTTTTTGTTTCGGCACTGGGATGCTGATTCAGATCATCGATGGCTTCCTGGTATTGCCATGTGCCGTGTTGCAAGTCGATGCGTGCTGGAGCACCCCGCCGTAAACATTGTATGTCTGCCATGCGTGCAGCGCACAAACTTAGTTCAGTTCGGTGGTTATGTGCACTCGACGCGTATCGCGGGTGTATGTACAGCACATGAGTACGTACAATGCACGTTGCCGTGGCTGTGGTCGTGTGGTGAGTTTGCCTAGCCTGACGGTCGGGTAGGAGTTTTCTGTATATGCCGCAAAAACGGGCCATTCTTGGAACGCCGATCATCAAAAGACAGTCCAAGCGGTGTTTATAGACGAAAATCCGGTCCTTGGCACGTACCGTTGCCACCATATGGATCGAGGCTGAACCACCCCAATAAGATGAAGCATACAGGAGGAGATGGACAGGGGATGTGTAGAGGTGTGTTATTTGACCTCTGACTTTTCTCGACATTTCTGCCTGTCCGGGTCGTAATTGTGACGTCATTTTAACATAAACCAAGCCCACTGCACACGGAGAAGCTTAATCGCCCAAAACAAAATATCTGGAGAACGCTTTAGCGTTTCATGTAATAATACACTCAACCAAAATAGAAAGTTCCCCCTAATACTTTGTTGTCTAACTCAAAAAATACAGAGCACCTGTCGCTCAAATAATGACTAATCATGACGGAAACTCCTAAGCAATCCAGTCATACTCTTTATTTGGCCCAAAACAGTGACAATGTGTACGAAATTATGCAATTTATCATTTTACCTTCCTTTACTGAACCTCGAATAACATAAAAAGTATGCAGTAAGAAAAGGGTGAAAATAGACGATTGCGTTAGAGATGAAAATGTTCAGACTCAACTTGCACGATTTCAAAAAGTGCAACTTGTTTTCGGGATCATTGTCTTAAATTGCATAAATGCATAAACACATTGTCACTGTTTTGGACCAGATAAAGAGTATGACTGGATTGCTAAGGAGTTTCTGTAATGATTAGTCGTTATTTGAGTGAGAGGTGCGCAGTAGCTTTTGAGTTAGACAAAGTATTAGGGGGACTTTCTTTTTTGGTTGATAGTATATACAGCGTGAAATATTTCCCTATCGATAAAAATAGCTTAGGGAATTCGACTTTTATTAGAAAAAAATGCCCGAAGGAAATTGGTAATGAAGGTACCATTGTTTGTCCAAGCGTGTTGAAATAGCTCCAGTTCCTTCAATTCCAGCACTTTATTTGCAGATTTAAGCCCGCCGCACAAGGGAGCTACGTGCTCAGCTACGTGCTCTGGTTTTTCTACACGAATACATCCGGCTTGATACATGTATCATCCAGATAGACCTAAAACAGTTTGCCTACGAACTTTCCATTATCTGATTTTAGGGATTTATATGTGCATATTTTTTTTAAAGAGAGTTTGAATTTCTGTTGAAAAAGATACCCACAATACTTTCACGGCTAATCCCATACAGGTTTACCACGGTTTATCTTTGTTGTGGAAATGTTTCTCAAATTGCGAAGGAGGAAGATGCACGTTTATCCTGCCCGGTTAAGGGAGATTTACAGAAGACCCTCCGACGAAAAAAAATGATCACAATAGACAATTATAAAGACATTTTAGCATCAGGGACTTTAAACAGCACCTGACACATTATAAATGTGTAACATACACAAACTTTACATTTAAAGCTTCACTACATATATAGAAAGGATCAATCACGTCCTTTCCATTGAAGTACAGTTAACCCTAAAAGGGCCGGGTTATCTCTCATCCTGGGGGGGGGCATTCCCCGCCCCTAAGATCTCGGCCATGGAGTGACGAACAATTTTGAAACTCGGTACATGCTTGACGCAACTCAACATAAACATACCCAAGAAATGTCATTACTATAGGTCAAAAGGTTTTGGAATTATGGCTAATTAATTATCCATTATTATGCACGAATGGTAACTCTGCTCTGTGTACACGACGTATATATGGGAAAATTCAGTTTTTACGGCGCGAAGCCGGGGGGGGGGCGGATGATGACTGTCATTTATTTTGTAAAACTTGCCATTTTGTCAGTGTTGGCATTGGGGAGGCCACTTAGGTGGTTTCTTTTGCAGAAGGAGCACGCAATGATTTTTTAAAAATTAAACACAAATGTCTTTCTCCCCAACATTTTAAGGGGTTGTGCAGGATTGGGGAGCACACGTGGGGGAGGGGGAAAAGGCCTCAATTGGGACGTGACCCGACTCCCTCTCCGCCATTCCACCACTCTATAACGGCATTCGGCAGAAAATTTCAAATGAGTTTGTTCGGTATAGAGTCATCTCTTCCTGAACATTTTGAAGAGTTTTGAGGGCAGAAGCCAGTGCCATGTTGATGATGACGACACTGATTATGACAATATCGACGGTAACGATCTTAAGATGCTCTTTTTTATATTGCCATTTAAGGTGAAACGTTGCAAGGCTCCACTATTCAAAGGGTATGATTTCGCTTAAGTGTTGGAAATACTCTACTTTTCAATATCAGTTGTGCATCACTTTTGCTTTTTCAATTAATTAAGACATTTCCAACGAACAATTCTAATTATGAGGACCAAATCACAGAAACCATTACTTTCCTCAAATTTTAGTCATATGTATAATGTCCCCCAGTGGTGATCTTGACTGGCAAATGTAGTTTTATTTATAGTGCAAAGACACAAAGACTATCTGTTCGAATAGTGTGGCTGTTGAGTGACAGAATTGTGCACTTTGTGACTAAAGCATGAAACTGTGCATGTTGGTTCTTAATGCGATAAAGAAAATTTTCAGATATGGAGGCATTTCATATTTGACCACTGGTAACCTTAAGAGGTCAATGAACTTTGTTTGCCCTATTTATAGATATTTAGGATTTACTATTCAAAACCCCTTTTTTTCACAAATGTTGGTCTTCTTGCAATTATATGAATTTTCAGATGTGTGAACATTCATATCTGACCACGGGTGACCTTTGAGAGGTCAATGAACTGCCGCTATTTATCTTAATTATTTAATATTTCAAATACCAATTTTTTTATGACCCAAGTCTTAATTCGGGTGTATCAGCAAAAAAAGGAGAAAACTCAGATGTAAACGTAAATTATAAAAACATTTAATAAATATTTTCAAATAAGTAATAAAGTTAAAGATCACGTGCGTCCTCTTTCTAATGAGACCTTGATTATGCGTATGTGGCCACGGATGATTGGGCATTCGTTGTTTATCTGTCAAGGGTCAAAACCTGAACTGGGCCAAGTTTGTGCAAAAGGGTATCTGGTATCTGGGCCTGTGAAACGGCTTAATTTAAAGAAAGAAGATATCCTTTTCTTTAAAACAGTTTGTTCAACTTCGACACAGTGATTTAAACTTCTCATTTTTGAAGTTAACCCCTCAAACCCAATGCCTTTAACCCTAAAAGGGCCAGGTTATTTTTACCATCTCTCAGCCGGGTGGGGCGGGGGGGGGGGTAAAATTGACGAGGTGACAGTAGTAGGATGCTTTCCCCTTCATTTAATTACTCGGCCCATTAACAGGCATGTGAAACTGACAATTAATTACAAATAAATATATTAAATTACATATAGAAAAAAATAAGGGCACATATAGAAAAAAATAAGGGCAATTACACACCAAAGTACAATATTTAAACACAGGGACAATTAAACAACATATTCACAATAAATGAAACAATTAATTTGAGCACAGTGTTCAGAGTTTCACATAGATACAGCATCTTCATAAAGTTTACAGTCATAAACGATTCGATTTGAATATAACTCACAAATCGTATGCGGGGCCAACACCCGTCGCTACACACAATGGATGGGTATCAGGAATTTATGCAGTTTACTGGAGTATACAGAGGTTTTCTGGGTTCACAGCGGCCGGCATTCTGGTGCTGTAAATACAAGCATAAATTAACAGATAACAGCACTTCAATCAATATCGTAACTGGTAAACCAAAAAACACGCGTGCACAAGCACACGTACATTTTAGTGCCTACATGAATGACCTTTTGCAACTAAATACGCCGGTATAAAGTCAAGTAAGCCAAAATTCACAGATAAACACTCACAAAATAGGATAATGTCACATTGTGAAATGTCCTATATAAATATAAATTAAAGTGCAGAAAATAAGGACGAAACTTATATTACAGTCTTCACAGCTTTCGGCGACGTGACGAAGACTGAAGCGTATTGGAAATTCCCACGCTTAAATACCCATACTACACGTGATAAGCGTATTCTGCCATGCCATTGGTGAAGCAATGCGATGTGACGTGACATTCCATGCAAATTAAGCAAAGATGAATAATAATATATTAAGACGACAAAAAAACACAAGGAAGACATACTATTCAAATTAAGTCAATCTGAATTGTAAATTAAGCCACATAAAAGAACCAGACGATGAACGTTCCATTCAAATTACATTGGTTAGCTTATCAATAAGAAAAACTTATCAGCAGCGATAACACTCCCCCTTGAATGACATTCAACCAAGACATACACAAATATTATATATCATAACCACAAGTGTCTATACAATCATAAATCATAAACCATTATCCACTATAACCACACTGTAAAGAAAACCCGTAAAAACACTGTCCATTTTCCGTATTTTTTACGGTTTATTACCGTTATTGCTCGAACCGTCACAAGAAAGAACGTGCTACGTGCATTTCCCGTAAAACTTGGTGACCTGACGCAGGCTGGGATTCACAATGCTTTGTTTTCGTAACTTTTCAAAACCCCTCCCCTTTCAAACCCTCACAACCGCCTATTTTTTAAAGCTGTGATTCGTGTGCACCCACGCAACGTTCGCTACGTGCTGATCATTGGGATTTCAAAGCCGTAATGCTTTAATATTGCGAAATTTAGAGAGCCAAGCAGCTAATCCTGCGGTGTTGACCAGCAATAGGTTGACCCCTTTCTGTGGGATTGGTAAAAAGTTGTAAATGAAAATTATAACTTACAGATGCAAGTTATGTTACAACTTAAAGATAATTTCACCTTAAGTGATTTGAAAACCACTATGCGTGTAAAAGACGAGCTGTAAAACGTATGCATACCCGACTCCCAGCTGCAGTAACTGGAACCTACCCCCCCCTCCCTACCCCTACACTCAGCTCTGACGCCACCCACTTTGTATTCCATTACTTTACGGCAAAGTGCCGTTAAATTTACGGGAAATTCGTGTTAAAATTACGGTCACCGTCATTTTTGGAAAACCGTAACTGACCGTAATTTTACGGTCTTTTGTTGGCAACCCGTTTGACAGTTCTTTTACCGTAAAATTACGGGCAAATTGTTTACAGTGCACGAGACATATACAATCATTAATCTTATACAATATAACTGCGGAAATTAATACAATTATAAATACTCTTACACAGTATAATCGCTGATTCAAAATCACGATCACCGTCCAACATGTAACTTGACATTTCACCAATCTACGCAAATCGACATTAACCACTAATGAGGGGGCAGCAATTCATGCAACATCAAACTATAAATTAAACATCACTTTAATGGAATTACAAAAATAGTCATTAGGAAATACATGTAATCTTGCGATATTATTCGCAGAAGTGGGTTGTCTTTACAATACTTGTACATTTATATACAGCGAGCAAATGCATAAAAATATGTTCTCATCTTCAATCTTAATCTGGTGTACATGTACATTAAATATTATCAATTGGTGAATTCTATTCATGGCATGACGAATCTACAATTCAAGAGGAACCCGACCCTTCTAATAAAATCACTTTGGTGATGGGACGTACAAGTTCTGTAGCTCGAGTCTTCAATTTTACTGACCTAACCAGACCATCTCGACCATAGTTTACATCCTTAACAAGGGCGAGAGGCCACAGGTTCCTAGGAGACATTTCCACTGAAACCAGCACTAGGTCACCAACAGCAATGTTATTAGCTGGATTCACCCATTTAGTTCGTCTCTGTAATTCTGGCAAATAAAACTTAAGCCATTTTCGCCAAAATTGATTAGCCAAATGCTGAACATGTCTCAAACGACTACGCAAATGCTCATGACTAAACCTACCAGGCGGATAACTGGAACTGTTTCTCAAGAGCAATAAGTGATTAGGTGTTATAACAGCAGGGTCACTGGGATCATCATTCACCTTGGTCAACGGTAGCCCATTAACAATGGCCTCCACTTCACAAAATACAGAACACAAAATTGTGTCAGTTAACCCAACTGTTCTGGGAAGTACAGCCACCATGACTCTCTTGACTAGACCAATCAAACGTTCCCAAACTCCCCCCATGTGGGAAGCTTTGGGTGGATTAAAACGCTATATAATACTTTGTTTAACAGCATAAACATTGATAATCTTCGGTGACAATTCCCCCAAGATAAAAATACATTTGTTGAAGCATAAAAAGTACCATGAAGGTAAGCTATTGCACTGTTATTAATCAAATTGTATTCATTTAGTATAACTGTTGGAAGCAATGTTTGCTCAGGCTGCGGATGTGGTAATCGCCCAGGATACCTTTGATATTTTTCTGCGTCATCTTGAATGTAGGGATGGTGTCAGAGATGCCACGGCGCTGTCTAGGCGCGTTAGCAGTAGTCGTGTTGCGAAAATGGCGCCTTGGGTGTAGGGCTTCATCTTGCACAATACTGCTTGGAACGGAACGAAACACCAAATCCTAGGTGTTATTGGAAGTTTCAGTGATAGGCCTACGTGATGGTTCCAGAACATGCTGAAGCAAGAAGTGCATTATTTACATGTCAATGAGATGGGTATCGCCTGATGTAAAAGTCTGTATCCCATTTCCCTCAACTGATAGATTTGGCACTGTAGTCACCGCTTAATTTGGCACACTTCAGAGATCTGCAGAATCCTTTCCAATGGTGAATCAATATACTTCCGTTCGCTAGACGCTAGGGTTAGCGAATGTAAGCGATAGTAACAGCCTTGGAGCAAAATTTCATCCCAAATAATTTCAGACTCGGTATCCAGTTCTTGAAAAGGAAAGCAAGCCTACTCATGTTAATAGTGTAATAGAAAAAAGAGTTCGGTCTTTCCTATAAACATTGGAAAAAGGCCTCAGGAAACAGTTCACAGTACAGAATTCCGAATAGAGCTGTCTGAGTGGGTTTTGTTGATGCAGATCAAATCAGGTTTGTGCTCTTCAATCAGTGCTCGAATGCCCTTACCTTTCCACGTAAACTGACAGACTCCACACTTTATTTTGGGCCCTAGCCTACTTACAGAAACCATTCCCTTTTTTCCCGAATTGAAAACGTTAAACATTATGGGCCTAAGCCTATAATTACAGAAACCCATAACCATAGAGAGAAGCGGTACTGTCAACCTAGATACTTAAGTTACGAACTTATAAGCTTTTAAATATTAAGTTTTATGTTGATGAAGATAAAGCTAGTTTAAAGTGGGTCTTACGGTAGTGGGGTATAAAATCAAGACACTCCAACTTTTTCTTCATTCAAGCCAGAGCCTGTGTCCATGGTTCCTTATGTATACAGACGCGTGTGATTATGTCCCCCGTCTTTAAAGTTTTTTTTTTTTTTCAGAATTTTAATAGAATCAAATTTATGACATGGAAACAAAGTATTAAGGGACTTGTAGAAGATACCGACGGCGGCCGCTGTGCTATAAATAATTTGGTCACCGACATCACACGACTGGTGATAACTTCGTTTAATCTGTAACAATAAATATGAAAAACAATACAAACATTACGATAGGTTCCAATTAATAAGCATTCATAAATACCTCAGACAGTTTAGCCATTCCTAATGGTCGAGAGCCCGTCACGTGGCCGGTATTAAACGGATGATAAAGACATGGCTAGCTGGTCTTAAACACTTTTCCAGTGTCACAATAAAATGTGGACTCCTAAAAATCCAGTGCCTCTTGTCGTTTCATTGGTTGAACGTTCACAATCCTCACGTAGGCATGCGCAACACTTCCAGGGAGTTAGAATTTTATAGTTCTAAATTCAAAACACAACGCGCCAGGTGCGTTCTGCGCTACTTCGCGTAGAACATGATACGCGCTCGTCAATCTCCATAAAAGGGTTGTTTTCATCTTACTCGCCAGCTGAACACTCCATTATTTTGCAGGAGGGATGTTTCAAAAAGCATAAAGTGAATTTGTTGAACAAAATCGGGATGTTTTGAACGAATTATATGATTTTTTTTTACCGAAAAGGTATTTATGAATGGGAATAAATATGTGCTCCGTCGGTATTTATCACTCTGTTTAAGACCACTTAGAGTCTGGGTGCTGATAAATACCCTCGCCTCCGGCTCGGGTAATTATCAGCACCCAGACTCTAAGTGGTATTAAACAGAGTGATAAAAACCTCCGGAGCACACATTTATTCCCTTAACAATATACATCATATTTTGGTCATGAATATCCATGTAGTTTGAAAATGAACGAATCAATAAAGAGTATTTTAATTTACTTACGACTTTGTTGGCATTTGTAGCACACTTCTATGAACATTGTTTATTTTACAAAAATGTGAAAAATCAATGAAGAAACTAGTAATATGAATTCGAACAATTATTTGTAAGCGCAGCGCACACGCGCAAAGGCGTGCGTGCGCCAGGCGCGCGCGCTACAACGCCCGCTGACAAACATTTTTGACATTCACGGCCCCTTAAATGTTGCTCTACAGGCCAACATTGACACATTCAATTAACCATTAATCAATTAATAACAAATATAACAATGACTAAATTTATGCAGTTTAACATTAAAAAATACTCCAACAAAAGGCTTAAGTGATTCAAATTCTTTACAAATGTTCAGTCAACCAGAAATCCAAAAAGCAAAACAAAACTTTAGTTATAATTGGTAGAGTAAAGCTCAGTTGCTGATATCTTCAATCCAGTTCACCTTCTAGAAGGCAAAGTTTGGTAATTGGCCTCTTGAGGATGCCACCGCGTGTCAGAACTTCCATTGTGCGTACCAGTCCATCTACGCCAGGGAAAGTCCTCGTTACTTGTGCCAGTGGCCACTGGCCTCGAGTAGTGTTGTCGTCTCTGACCAACACAATATCGCCTGACTTGATGTTTCTTTGTGGCTCAATCCATCTTTGCCGCCGCTGCACGGTTGGTAAGTCTGAATTTGCCCAGGTCTGAATTTGAGCTGATGACTCGGCGTGAGGGCCTCCAAATCATTCGGGTCATCAGAGACAGCGGTGATAGGCCGATCATTGACTATGGCTTCGGCTACACAAAATATGGTACCCAGGCGCTCGTTATCTAGAACTTGGTCTTTCAGAAGTGCTCCTGGGGAGTCAGGTTGGCGTAGCGGTACTTTCGTCGCCTTCCACCGCTGTGACCCGGGTTCGAATCCCGCCTGGGCCAATATGTGGATTGGGTTTTCAGTCCCTGCCTGATTCCGTGGGTTTTCCCCAGAATATTCTTCTGGGCTTTTCCTCCCGCCTCTAAAACTGTAACTTCTTCTCATTGTCTTCTCTCCACAGGTTTCTTCAGGCTTGCGAGCTACAGTGCCTAGGGCGCTTTTGAGGAATCCTTGGTTTCATTACCAGAAATGATTAATAATAATAATAATAATAACTAGCACCTTCCGTACGGTCCGTATTGGCCGTTCCCAGACACCACCCATGTGCGAAGCTGCAGGTGGATTGAACTTGCATTCAATGTGCTTGACAAGGGAGAATCCATGCGACTGACTATCCTTCTCGAGTTGGGAGATGGCCTGTCTTATTTCTTTCTCGCCTCCAGCAAAGTTGGTTCCGTTGTCAGAGAGCACTTTCTCTGGTGTACCTCGTCTAGCTGCTAACCTCATGAAGGCATTCAGAAATGAATCTGTCTCCGGTGAATGGAGACTCTCAAGGTGTATGGCTCTTGTGGAGAGGCACGTGAAGAGACATCCATAGCATTTCTCTTTACTCCTACCACGTTTCACATAGAAAGGCCCAAAAACAATCAACACCCACATAACTGAATGGAGGTTTTCCTGGAGTAACTCTGCATTCGGGAAGATCTGCCATCCGTTGTTTCTGTGGTGTTCCCTGCAGTCTCTTGCAGACAACACATGCCTTCAAGATATTCTTGATCAGTGACCGGGCCTTCGGAATCCAATACTGCTGTCTCACTACAGATATTACAAGTTCCTTGCCTGAATGACCCGACAGGGTATCATGTGCATGACGAACAATCAGGGTTGACACATGATGATGCTTAGGTAGAATCGAGGGAACTTTCGACTCTCCTCTACGGGCGCTTGTCTGAGCCTACCACCTAGTCTCAGAACACCGTTATCATCGATAATTGGCTCAAGACTGTAGATGGGACTTTGCCTTTGGACTGAACGTCTCCCCTTCTCTAAGTCTCGGATCTCCTGCACGTAGTTGGTTCTTTGCACGCATCTTGTTACAGCAAGTTCTGCATCATCCATCTCTGCTGCGGTCAGTCGATTTCCACTCCATATGGATCGAGATCTGTGTTCAATCAACCACTTCTTGTAACGCAGGACCCACGCCACAGCCTTCTTTAGACGGTTCCAACTGGAATACTTGCTGATAAGTCTTGCCACGGGATCAGCTGTCACTGCGCCTCCCGTAGCTCGTGACACTGCTACTTTTTTCACTTCCCGGTCCGTCTCGAGAAGATTTGGAGCTTGAGGAGTTACTGGCCAACTCTTCTCATCCTGCCAGAGGAATTCTGGTCCCTTTCTCCACCTTTCTTTGGAGATCATGTTGTGTGCATCCAGGCCTATCGATGCGTCATCAGCAGGATTTCGATCCGTATTTACACATCGCCACTGGTCAACAGATGAACCATCATGTATGACAGCCACCCTGTTGGCTACAAACGTGTGTAAGCGCTTTGATGTGTTCTTGATGTACTGCAGCACACGCATGCTGTCAGTCCAGAACGTGGACCCGCAGACGTTCAGTTTCAGCTCCCTTCGTAGCATCTGCTCCATCTTTACAGCTACTACTGCTGCAGAAAGCTCCAGTCTGGGTATCGTCATCGTCTTCAAAGGTGCCAGGCGTGATTTTCCTATCAGGAAACTACAGTGGACTTCTCCCGCAGAATTGACAAAAAGAGCATAAGATACACTCTAATACGCATCTTGAGAGTCATCTTAAAAGTGATGCAAACGGCATTCACTTATCTCTCCGAAGTTGCTTGGCACGAGGCATCTTTCAACAGCAAACTTGTTCAAAAGAGGAAGCTCATCTAACCACTTCGCCCAGTGATCCTGAGTTTCGGCCTCTAAGGGATCATCCCAGCTCTTGCCAACGATTCGGCACTCGTTCTGAAAGAAGAGTTTCGCCCGAAGGACGTACGGGCAAACAAACCCCAATGGGTCATACACTGAGCAGATGACGCTCAGTAAGCCTCTTCTTGTCTGACTACCAGGTTTTGACTTGATCTTCATTCTCAATCAATTCGACAGTTATTTTCACATTGACATCCTCGGTAACAATTCAGACAGAAAAACAGTATATATATGTATAAACAAAACATTCTTCACAGACAGTATGCAATTAAGTGTAAATATTAAATAATGTCAACATAAAGGAAAAAGGTGAAGCACTGCTTTTGTACCTATCCCTGGGACAGGACAAAACTTAAACCACTAACTACACACGGACTAAGACAGGACAATATGTTTAAGAGTGAGACCCGGTACAATATGTAAAATAATGACTAAGCAAAGCAGAGAAGAAAATGTTTTTTAAGTAAAAGTGTAAGTATTGATAATCGATTTTTTTTCAATTTTTTTAGCAAATGAAACCACAGTAGTACACTCTTTTAAACCAATATTGAGTTCATTCCAGTATATGACACCACGTTGAAATGGACTGTTTCTAAAAAAGGAAGTTCTATTTTTTCTCACAAACAGATCACCTTTCGATGAACTACGTGTTTCATATGAATGAACAGAAGAAGTAAATGAGAATAGATGATTAAAAATTGGAGGGAGCATGTTGTGAGTATATTTAAACATAAGTATACCCAGTCAGTGGTGGTAGAGATCATTCAGTTTCAGAATATTAAGTTTGGCAAATAAAGGAGTGGTATGATCAAAGTAACCTGCATTATTTACAATACGAACAGCTTTCTTCTGCAACTTAAAAAGTTTGTTGGAGCCATGTACAGTTGAAGATCCCCCAAAAGAAAGTAGGTCATAATTCAAGTATGAAAGAATAAAGGAATTATATAATGTTAAAAGAATGTTTTTAGGTACACAATTCTTCAGACGATTCATAAACCCAACAATTTTTAGAAATTTTACTACATAAAACATCAATGTGGCGATTTCAAGTGAGAATGTGGCGATTCTGAGTTAGTCGTGCTCAGTATCCCAATGGACTCCCAACGCTCTCTCAACAGGTAGATCTTCTTGACTAAGATCAAGGTTCTTGACACCCTTGGCTCTCTCTTCCGGCGGCACAGATTCAATTACTCTTCTGCTATTGCTAATCCACTTTGTCAGGCGGAAACCTCCCTTCGCCAGTATGTCAGTCAACTGCTTCACCGTCTCAACTGCTTCACCCTCGGAATCTAGGGACTTCAGGCAGTCGTCCACGAAGAAGTTCTCCTTCACTGTAGCCACAACATCAGCATTGAAGTCGTCAACATTATCTTCTGCCGTCCGTCTGAGGGCAAAGTTGGCACAACTGGGGCTCCACACGCCTCCAAACAGGTGCACTGCCATGCGATACACGTCGGGGATTTAACGGTATCACCGTCTGGCCACCAAAGGAATCTCAGGGCGTCTCTGTCCTGTTTTTGAACCCGCACCTGATGGAACATTTGCCATTATTCTAACTGGGTGCTCACGAAATCGCACGAGAACACCAACGAGTCGGTTCATCAAGTCCGGCCCCTGTAAGACCATGTCATTCAAAGACTTGCCTTGACTTTTAGCGGCGCAATCAAACACAATCCTCAACTTCTCTGGCTTGTTGGGATTGATGAAACAATGGTGTGGCAGATACCAACACCGTCCGGGTGCAGCATCTAGTTCCACATCTTGTACCTTCTCTGCAAAACCTCGTTCCAGCAAGTTATCGATCTCCTTCTTGTATCTTTCGTGAAGCTCGGTGTTCTTGGACAATCGTTTGCCAAGACTCCTCAGGCGCCATTCCACCATGGGCCTGTTATCCACAAGGTTCGGGGGATCTGACTTGAAGGGTATAGCTAGCTGATAGTGATCATTCACCAAGCTGACTGACTCATTCCAGATGTTAATTGCCTTCATATCATCAACCGATGCAGCACGGGAATCATCAGCCAATGTTCCAGAGCTATCTATCTTCCAAAATCTTTCCACCTGGGCCTCCAGATTCCCTTGCACAAAGTTAGAGAAAGCCTTCTCTGTCACCTTGCTTCCAACTGGGCCATTAATCGTCCATCCAAGAGACGTTCGCACTGCGTAGGGCTCTCCCTCGTTGGCATGCCTTACTTCGAGGGGGATCAACATCCCTGGTGCATCTTGGCCTATCAGGATGGTTACACCTTCCGTGGATACTCTTGGAACTGGAATGTCTCTGAGATGTCTGTAACTGCTCAGATCTTCACTCGTAGCACAACTATCTCGCAGTGACGGAAAATCTTTCAAGGCGTACACTCGAGGTAGATGAAACACATTGTCTCGGCTACTCTTCACGCCAGATATGCTAAGAGCAACTTCGAGTGTCCCCACTTGTGAACTCTTGCTGAGGGTGTCAAGGGTAAGGGGTTGTGGACTGCCTTCTATGTCTAGCATCTTTATCAGCTCCATGGAGCAGAAACTTTTGTTGCTCCCAGGGTCAAGTAGAGCGTAGGTCCTGACGGGATCTTCCTTACCGTTGGCTCTCACAAGGTCTTGAACCACCGGTAAGGCCACTTTAGATCGCTCTTTCTCGTCTGAGCCATACACAAAACTGGTGGCTCCGATCGTCTGGGCGTCAACGCTTTTCTTAGGCGTGTTCTCACGCTCTCCACTCGGAATCGATGCTAGGAAAGCACCATGCAGCAGTCTTGAATGCTTGTCGTACATCCAGGCACATCACAGGAAGCTTGGTCACATTCTCCGGCAAAGTGCCGCTTAATGGTGAGACAGATGAAGCACAGTCTCTTGTCTCTTGCCACTTTCAGTCGATCAGCAGGGGTCATCTTACGGAAACTTGTACAGGTGACAATGGAATGGCCTCCCGAGCAAAATGGACAAATTGTACTCTTCACTGCAGAGGTGAAATCATTAGCTTTGCTCGCTCGTTGATTCGATGATCTTGGCTTGCTTCTGGCCTTTTCATCGGGGGCACTGTACATTGAAGTTTGCTCCCTTCTTTGGAGTAAACTTTTTTCTGCCGTTGCGCTCCTCTAGACCATAAATTGGGTCATTCGCGTCCCGAGCGGCCTTGCTGGTAAACTTCACAAGCTTGTTGATGCTAGGGTAACGACCGGTCTCATCGAGGTGCTGCACTGCCATGGAACGCCACTTCGACTGAAGGTACTGTGGGAGTTTCTTCATAATTAAAGCTAGACTCCTCTTGGTATCGATCTCGTCCAACTTGTCCATAGCCTTTAGTGCAAGTGTACAGCTTCTCAATTCATCCGCCATTTTCTGAACGGCTCTGCAGTCTCCTGGCATGATCTGTTGACCTTCTGTAAGTCTTCTTACCCAGGTCTCGGAAATTCTATAATCATTTCCGAAACGCTCGCGAAGCAGTTCTCTGGCCTTGGCGTAACCTTCATCCGGCTGCATCATGGCGCAACAACGGATGACTTCCAAAGCTTCTCCTTCGCAGTACTGGAAGAGTCGATTGAGCTTAGCGTTAGCGCCAACACTAGTGTTTCCAACGGCTCCATCGAAGCTCTGGATGAAAACCCAGTAATCCAGCGGATCACCATTAAACTTGACGAGCTCGCATTTAGGCAGAAGCATCGTGTCAATCATCTGGCGCTGCAGGTTTGATGCAGGGCAGTCGGGTGAGGGAAAAACTGGAAGAGTAGGGTTGTGTACAAGTGGGTTAGCCTCATGTAGACTTCCGACGAGACTCAGTATGGACGGACATGCCTCTGGTGACTGATGTTCGTCTCCAAGCCAAAGCTTGACCTTTTCTCCTGATGAGATGCTTCGATGGGCGGAGGTTCACCTTCAAGCTCATCCAGAACTTTTTCCTCCGCTGTGACCTTGTCCAGCTCTACTTGTAGATCAAACTCCCTCCTTCTCTGTTGCATCTTCAACTCCTCCTGTTCTATTAACCTTTTCTCTTCTAAGCGTTTCGCTTCTGCCATTAACCTGGCTTTCGCTGTGGCGGTTTTGACCCTGGCACGCTTGCTAGTAACGCTTGCATGTGTGCCGGATTCACTCCTGTAACCTGACCTAGTAGTCTCCGACATTATGTTCTTTTGTGCAAAAACTTAATTTTCAGAAAGCCAAATATTTCATTACACAGGTAGGCCAACAGGTACTACTACTAGCAATATGGCAAATACACAAGACAGGGCAATATTAGTTGTAATTATGACACAGCAAAATGATATGGCAAATAAGAATAAACCGAAATAGCAATGCAAAACATAGCAAAGAACGGTTAAACTTGGAAACAAAATTTTAATATATTTTGTGACCGAAAGAAATTCACAATAAACCAGTTCATTGGTCAATGGTCACCTAGAGTTCATGCAGTTAACTGTTAACAGTTGATCAGGCGGCACGGCTGTTCTTCTTGAAAGGATGCCGGTACCTTGAACTTGAGGTCGCTACGGAACACGCATGTAGGGTTGAATGGACTGGAAATCACCTGTCTCTGCTCCCACGGCCGGTCGGAACACGTCCATGACGGCTCTCCAAACTGCTCCTCAATGTACACGGGTCAACTGAGGAAGAAAGACTCTCTCTGCACTGCTCCAAGCACTGGATAACTGGATCTTGGGGGGGGGAACCTCAACTGCTCACTGGTAGTGCTCAAGTAGACAGCAATTAACTTCGGGCCAAGTAGTCAGGTAGTGGGCCAACTTCTGGCGTCGACACTTCAATCAGCTGTCGGGCAACTGAACTTCAAACCAATCTTGGACAGCAAGTGTGGAATACAGGACGGCATCCACACTGGCATTGGTTCAAAGTCATTAAACTGTAGAAGATACCGACGGCGGCGGCTGTGCTATAAATAATTTGGTCACCGACATCACACGACTGGTGATAACTTCGTTTAATCTGTAACAATAAATATGAAAAACAATACAACCATTACGATAGGTTCCAATTATTAAGCTACAATATACATCATATTTTGGTCATGAATATCCATGCAGTTTGAAAATGAACGAATCAATAAAGAGTATTTTAATTGACTTACGACTTTGTTGGCATTTGTAGCACACTTCAATGAACGTTGTTTATTTTACAAACATGTAAAAAAATCAATGAAGAAACTAGTAATATGAATTCGAACAATTATTTGTAACGCTACAACGCCCGCTGACAAACATTTTTGACATTAACAGGACTAAAATCCAAAAAATGTGACTTTTGAAAGATTCAAAGTGGTGAAACATATAACTTATTATAGTAATTATTGGTTTATTTACATTCAATTGGCAGCCCGAAGGCTGAATTGCATGAAGTTTACAATATAAAATGTTTTAAAACTGTTGACTGTGTGTCACAAAGTAGTAGCTAGCTGTATTGATTGTGCTGACTAGCGCCCTCTTGTGGTTTGCATATTCATTTGGCTTACTTGGATAGCATATAGGGCGCCCTCAATAATATTGTGGCGAAACTGGGTACATACAACCTCGTCACCAGTGCTTACTTTATTTCCGACCGTGTTTCCAATAGTAAACCCTGGATAGTAAACTTTCTTCCTGTATCCTGATTCGATATCGCAATTGGCTAGTAATGGATTTTTATCGTGTACTTGGTGTTGTTATTCACAACGTGCCGTACGTGTTTTTACGATCATTCGTCCACGCCTTCTCAAAAACATTCCTTTCCTTTTCCAATTTGTTTATATTAATATGAAATGTGATTCTTCATGTTGTCTCGATAAGGTCGTAACAGTTAAATTAAATAAATCGCGTTTTCGTAACTCACGCTGTGCTCGCGCTGTGACGAATTGACTCTGTTTTTACCCCAGACACCGCATACAAAAACGAACGATAATGTAACGCACATGCAGGCACCAGACTATTCCTCATTTGCATACGTGTTCAAAAATCTTGCACATGCAAATGATCCAATATCAGGGTGAGAGAGCAGGTAGTGATGAGCGCGTACTGCTCGACACCCTGGGGTCGAGGTTGGGGTACATGTATATACAGACTTGTAATGGAGTCTAGGCTATTGGCAATGCACATGAATAATGCATGCCGCGCGTGGGCCAATCACCAGCTTGCATTGCCCTAGGTCTGGGCGCTTACTGCATTGCTTGTGTCAGTCTAACGCGAGAGTTCGACGCCAGAGCCTGCGCCATAGTTTTCGCTAGAGTATTTGCCAGGGTGTTTACGAGTAAGAGTTTCGCCGATCTCAGGCCGAGAACAAGTGTCAAGCTGCGCTAACGGCGACCAGCGTCGCAGGAAACACATAGAGCTAGTTGAGTTGGTGAGTGGAATTGTACTGGGGTGATTTAGTATATTTATTGGGTCCGTATCATAGTTAGAATGGATGTCTACCCTATGTCTACCCTTGACCTCAGGCAAATTGTTTACAGTTTCCTTAAATACGACTTAAGCCTCAAAATATGAGAAAAAGTCCCAGTTACAATGTTGAAATATCATACTGGAACTGCTGCTGATTGCCGCTGGTGGTCCGCTGGCGGTTTTGGAGCGGCAGGCCACTGGTGGTATATGCTGCTGATTTCCGCTGCTGGTCCGCTGGCGGTTTTTGAGCGGCAGACCATTGGTGGTATGCCGCTGACTGCCTCTGCTCGAGCGGTAGACCGCCGGCGGTATGCCGCTGGTCCGCTGGCGGTTTTGAAGTGGCAGGCCACTGATGGTTTGGGTCGGCGGGCCGATGCCGACAAGCCGCTCCCCCAGCCACCGGTGGTCCGACGGTTGCTTGCGGACTGGGGACTACCGTTTTCACCAATAATATATTTATAACTATTATAACAACTAGCGGGTGGGTGGAGTTGACTGTTTTGTATCGTTAACCCAGCAGGCATTTTTGGTCGATATAACGTCTATCAGACGTCAGATTCTGACCAACTCCGACGTTGTTTTTTGGTTGCCGTCGTGGTTGTAAGTGTAAGTTTTTTAGACGTCGAAAACTTGACCGAAATCTAACGTCCGTATATAGTCAAATTATGACGTCAGTCTGATCATGATTTGTCTGGTTAAATGGACGTCGACAGGACGTCCAGGTTGAAGTTATTAAGACGTCGAAAAATGACCAAATTATAACGTCTGTGTGAGGTCAAAATTGACGTCTATCTGACCGTCGTTCCAACGTTCGGATTTCACGGTTGAAGTTAGGTCAGTACATGGTTGCAAATGTAATTTTTGTAGATGTTGAATACTGTTATTTCGGTTGTGTAAAAATCAAACGGTTGTGTACTATATGAACCTAGCAACCTGTTGTATAAACCGTTGTGTATAATATTACTCAACTTGTTCATTTTTTTACACAACTGGTTTGCTAGGTTCTTATAGTACACAACCGAAATATATACTGCCGGACGTGTGTCTCTACGAGCTGCGAGAATTTCGCCTTTTACTGCTTTTAGAGATTTTCCTAGCGTTCTTTGCCCTTACCGTAAGTTTACATTAGTATTGTAGACCTAGCTGGTCTCTTTTTCTATTTTATTGGGGTATTTTTAAGCAATATTTTCAGGGTTTTTATTCCATTTTTGTAGTGGGCTGTGTGCACTGGTTGCCACAGCCCAGTGGTCCTTTGTTCTCGTCCTTTTTGTTGGGGCCGTAGCAGTTGTACGGCCCTATCCTTTTTGCACGGGGTGTGTGCAGGTGCACTGTCCCGTGAAGTAGCCTTTTTGTTCTTTTCCCCTACTCAGCACACGTAAAAGTCCGTGTGCTGTTAGGTATTATTGTTCAAGGAGAACGCCATTTTTGTTTTTTCATATAGCCCTTCTAAGCAGGTAGCTTAGGGGTACAGTGTGTTTTTTCTTCTTGTTTAGCCCCAGGTTTAGAAGTTTGCTCTTCCTGGGTTTTCCCTTTGATCCTTTTAGCAAGTAGCTCTTCCCGGGGGAAGTAGAAGAAGCAGATAGCTTCGTTCTTCTCCATTTTGTACATATATTTCTAGTTGGCCGTTCAAGTAGTTTGAATTTTATTTACTGTCAGTCAGCAGTTGTGACTGACAATATTCTTCTTGCTCTATAATTTTCTTCTACAAGTGTTTTCTTAGCAGAGAGTATAATGGCCGTTAGTGCCATGCATAGAGACAGAGCTATGGAGGTTCAATTTGAAGAGCAGACGGCCCCCAAGTCGCTGTTTACTAAGCTCCACGATATTGGTGTTGTAGCAAAGGATCACCTGGCAGCTATCCAGCCATTGCCAGGTAACAAATTTGAGATAGTGTATAAGTCCTCGGTTTTGTGTAAAGAGTTTTACCCCAAAGTAACTACTCTAGATAAATGCACTGTCACGAAGTTCAACGATGTTATGATAGTAACAGTTCATTATGTTAGTTTGTCTATGCACGACAGTATAGTTCGAAACATTCTGGGTAGGTACGGCCAGGTGATTGCCGGCCGTTTCACTACATATGGGGACAACCCAACCGTTTTTAACGGGACTAGACAGTATAGGATGCGGATCAACAAGCCCATCCCTACTGTTATCCGCATAGGAGACAGGAACGCCTGGATCTCCTATCCAGGCCAGATCCGCACTTGTGCCCGGTGTGGCCAAGAGGGCCACTTTGCAAAGGAATGTAATAACATCAAGTGTTTTAAATGTTTGCAGGTTGGACACATCGCCAACGAGTGTCCCAATAGCACAGTGTGTACCATCTGCGGGGAGGAGGGGCATGGCTTTCGAGCCTGCCCCAAGTCCTTTGCAAACAAAGTGCAACCAGACCGTGCCTGGAGCACATCATCCTCCACTCCCTCTGCAGCAGCACCACCAGCAGCGGAGGAGAGACCAGCCAGAGAATCCCCTAGATCAGAACCCTCAGAACCGGACAAGGAATTACCCATAACTCCTTGTTCGAAATGTAAGCGGCCATCTGGCCCGTTTCATCCAAGTATTTGTTGTTTCTCATGCAAATCCACTATATCATGTGATTCTCCCTTTAGAGTGTTGGAGTGTGCCCTCTGTAAGGGCATGAATGGCCCTCCCTCCCTAGTCTGCGACAGGGAGGACTGTAGAAATGTGCAGGCCCCAGAGCGGGATGATGGGTTTAGGTTAGCCCGGAAAAAGAAGCGTCCAACTAAACGGGCAAGATCACCTCAAGAGGCCCCTTCTAGTAAAAGGGCCACTCCAACAACAACTGAAGTTTTTGGTTCCGATCTAGAGAGCGTTTCATCTATGGACTCCACCCCTCCAAAGGAGCAGGCTAAAACTGGTAGTTCCTCCGCCTCTAACGCAGGTAGTTCTTCCTCTTCCTCGTCCTCTGACGCTTCATCTGAGTCCGAGCAGGAGCAGGACTCGACGGACAACGATGAGGCGTCGGGGGTTAACCCTATGAAAATAGGAAAAGTTTTAAATCATCTTACCAGGCTGAAACTCCCAGGACTCAGCGAGCCTGCAAGATGCAGGGCACCAAAATGCCTTTTTACATGCCAGACGTGGTCTGGGCTTTCTAGACACACGTCGAGTGTGCACAATGACTCTTCACTCACTCAGGTGAAGTGCCCCTGGTGTCCACACTCGGCGTGTCTCCCCACCAGGTGGACCCGGCACATTGCTAGGCAACACCCTGACAAAGCCTTGCGGAAGAAGGCAGATTTCTTCAAAAAATACCTGTAAATAATCCTCTTTGAATTTCAATGAACTTTCTCCAGGTTTTTATCCTTTTTAGCACAATGATCTCCATTTTAACTTTAAATGTTAATGGAATGCGTGATTTTAATAAACGTCAGCAAATTTTTAATCTTTGTCTTAATTACGATATTTGTTTTTTACAGGAGTGCCACATTACATGCCCCTCTGATCTCCAACTTTGGAAATCGGAGTGGAAAGGGGATATCTTTGTCAGCTATGGCACATCCTCTTCTTGCGGTACTGTTATTATTTCTAATCCACGTGCTTCTTTTAATTTGTCCGGCGTTAATTTTGATTCTCAGGGGAGAATCGTGAGTTGTTTTTTAGAAGAATCGGGTGGACGCATAAAACTCATTTCAGTTTATGCACCAAACGACCCCCTTCATAAAAAGAACTTTTTTAATAATCTTTCGCAGTACCTTTCAGGTAACTGCCCATTCATTTTAGCTGGAGATTTCAATTGTGTTTTTAATTCTACCCTTGACAGAATAGGTAATTCCTCTGTTACATGCGACATAGGTCACCAGGAACTTCGTTCCGTGTGTGACGAATTTTCCCTCATAGATCCCTGGAGGACTACCTATCCTCAAGATAGATATTTTACCTGGAGAAATGTTTCAAATAATATTTGCAGTCGGCTTGACCGATTCTACATTTCCAATATCTTAAATTTTTCCTCTATTTCACATCTGCCTGTCTATTTCTCAGATCATGATGGAGTTGTTTTAAATATTAATCCTTCTCCTCTTCCAGAAAGAGGAAAGGGGTACTGGAAATGTAACACTTTTACTTTAACTGATCCCCTTTTTCAAACAGCTTTTAAGAGAGCATATACAGGGTGGAGAACTCTTAAAGAAGGTTTTGAAAACGAATTAGATTGGTGGGAAGAAGTGAAGCTTCGCAGCAAAAAACTGATTATAGCACATTCTTGCCGTCTTTCAAATAATAGAAAGAAAGAGAAAGTTCGTCTTCTTGCTTCCTTGGAACGGGTTACCGCCCTTCTTAACCAAGGGAACAATGATAAAAACATTCTTGCAAAGTATAACCAGATTAAGCTTCAACTTTCTGAGTTAGACAATTTTCTAGCTGAAGGAGCGAGGGTGCGATCTCGCATTTTTCATTTAAATGAAGGAGAGCACCCATCTAGCAATTTTTTTCGCACTGATTTTAACCATAAGAAAGCTTCTTCCATCCCCACAGTTAAGCGCCCTGACGGGTCTGCTTCATCTTCACCTGAAGAAATTGTTAATATTTATAAAGATTTTTATGCATCTCTTTTTTCAGCAGACGATACTGTTGATAGCTTTCAATCTTTCTTTTTAGATCAGATTTCGAGCACTCTTACAGAAGAGAACATTATTAATCTGGAGGTTCCTCTCGCTACCAACGAACTTGATGAAGCTTTAAGGGGCATGCTAAACGGCAAAAGCCCTGGTAGCGATGGGTTACCGAAGGAATTTTATTCCACCTTTTGGGATCTTATTTGTCCTGATCTACTAAGTGTTTTTAACACTTCTTTTGATCTTCATATTTTAGCCAATTCACAGAGGACCGGCATTATCACCTTGTTGGATAAGCCCGGCGACCCTTCTTTGCCTCAAAACAAAAGGCCGATTTCATTATTGAATGTAGATTATAAAATTCTTGCCAAAACGCTCTGTAACCGTCTTTCTTCTGTTTTAACCACAATTATTAGTCCTTTTCAGACCTGCGGAGTCAAAGGGAGATCCATACAGGATAACGCCCGACTTCTGCGGGACCTCGTGTTTTATGCAGAGGAGAGAAATTTAAACACTCTGCTCATCTCGCTGGATCAGCAGAAAGCGTTTGATCGAGTGAATTGGTCATTTCTCCACAAAGTACTGTACAAATTTGGTTTTGGGCCCAACTTCATTAAGTGGCTCAAAATCTTATATACAGATATTTTTAGCCAAGTTCTTGCTAACGGTTTCCTTTCTAATCCGTTTTCCTTACAGAAAGGTGTTAGACAGGGATGCCCCCTGTCACCTCTTCTCTATGTCATTTTTATAGAGCCCTTTGCTGCGGCTGTCCGCAACGACAAGGGAATTCAGGGAATTTTTATTCCAGGAAGCAACAACATGCAGTGTAAAATACTGCAATATGCGGACGATACAACTTGTATCGTTCGAAATGTTCCTTCTCTTCACAGACTATTTAATATCATCAGCATGTTTCAAGGAGCTAGTGGTTCTCGCCTTAATGTATCAAAGTCTAAAGGTCTAATATTAGGTGAATGGAGAGAACAACTTAGCAATCTCTACCCCATTTCATGGACCAGAGAACCCATTAAAATTAATGGCTTCTGGGTCGGTAATGGAGACATGGCGGTCAAGAACTGGGAGGATCGCCTTCCTAAACTTCAGTCTTCTGTGAAAAGTTGGAGTAAACGCTTTTTATCATTGATTGGCAAAGTGTTAGTTATTAATACAGTTCTCTTTTCCTACCTTTTGTATATAGCTCCTGTTTATCCGCTGCCAGTCACCGTTGAAAAGAGGATCAACAAGATAATTTTCTCCTTTCTCTGGTCTGGTAAGACGGAACTAGTACGCCGGTCTACTGTTTGTCAGTCTGTTGACAGCGGTGGACTAGGCGTTACCAACATCAGATTTAAAGCTGATGCCCTTTTCATTAAGGGTTTCAGCTCCCTTTGCAGTCCAGTAGCTCCGCCTTGGAGTTTTTTAGCTCTTTTTTGGTGTTCCTTTTCTCTTCGTAACTTCCTTCCGACTGGTCTTTTTTCTAATAGCCGTCCTCACTCTGCGACGGCTCCCCGTATCCATGTCACTTTCTGTAAACTGATTCTTGCTCTTCCTAATGTTTGGACAATCAACTGGAACACCGTCACTGTAAATAACATTTATAACTTGTTTCTTAAACAGGTCACTGTGGCGCTCCCACGCACAGATGTATATTACACTGCTTTGCAGTACCCATTCATAGTAAACAGACATCTAGACCACTTCCTGCGAGATTTAAATTGGCGCATTGTCTGGGGCGCAGTAAAGACGGCTCAGCGGCTTTCATCGTGGGGCATTGGCAGAGGCAAATGCCCCCGACCTAATTGTAATAACAATGAGTCGCTGCAGCACCTGTTGTGGGATTGTTCTTTTGTTGCCCTGCTGTGGGATTGGGCCACGTACGTGGGAGTGCGTGTTTGCGGTCCTACGTTCGCCATCTCCCCAGCAGTGGTTTTTTTCGCTGAGGGCCTTAATCCCTCAAATAAGAACGACAAGTTCATTTGGCTTGTTATTTCTGTATTAAAGTGGCAGATTTGGAAGTCCCGCTGTCAAGTCTTATTCGACGGGAACTTTGTCGATTCCCTCACAGTTTTACGTTCCTCTCAGTCTTTTCTTTCAAGGCGCATTGAGGCGGATTTCTTGCGGCTGGAGAGAAAGAAATTTCTTTCTCTCTGGCAAATTGGCGGTTCAATTGTCTCTGTCAGAGATAACCGCGTTTTCACAAAGTTCTAGCTTTCCCGCAACGGCTTTTATTACCAATTCCCCTCAGTATTTTTAAGTTAGTGTAGGTTGATACTGAGTTTGTCAGGGTAAATTTTAGTTCCCCTTTTTTCTCTTTTTCAGGTTAGGGACTAAAGGCGCCTGTCCCCTGGAAAGATCGAGACATCACTGACGCTGCGAGGAACCCTTTAGGATCTACCGCAGCGGGACAGGCGTATCCCCATACTTCGGTTTGGGAGACGGACTCAGTATCCTTTATTTTGTTTATTGCCGTTGTTTTGCTTATTCTTCATCCGCCTCTTTGTCTGCTTTTGCTTTGCTTTTTCTTTGTTCAAGGTTCGTCAGGTTTTTTCCTTACTGGCGGGCGAGTCGCGCCATTGGGCCTGTTCCGTGCCGGCGGGCGGGTGTTGCAATTGTGATGCCTGTTCGTCGGGGCGGGCAGGTGCGGTGATGGCTAGCATAACCGGTTTGGAGGGGACGCGACGGACTTTTCTTCTCTGTAGCAGCGGGACTTCAATTTAGAGAAACAAAATATCAGCAGCAGTTTTATGCCACCTTTTATTGCAAATATTTTGTGCTACAGGCAGTAGGAATACAGCCAAGGCACAAATGTGAAATTTTCTTGTTTCTCTGTTTTTAGAAAGCATGGTTTTAAAGTTTTTATGATCAAGTTTTGCAAGATTTTTAGCCTTAGTGTTGTTTTGATTCTAGTCTTTTTACCTTTTTGACTGTGTGTGCTTTTTAAGCTATTGTGTGTTTTTATCTCTTTCGTCTATTTGTGACATTTTCGTCGTTCGGTGACTTTTCGTTTCTAGGTTATATTCGTCTTTTTAAGTGTTGGTTTTTATCCCGGTTACGGGCAGGGGGGCTCGAGACCCCACAACACTGTAGTTCGGCGATTTGGTAAGTCGACCTGCCCGGGGCATTCTTAGGCCCCAAACCAAAAAACAGTACACAACCGAAATAACAGTGAAAAAATTAAGTTTACTAACGTTAGTCAATGGTCAAAATAGTGGCGTCAGTCTGACCGGCTTAAATAATGTCAATTAGACGCTTCAAATGTTCAATGTTAATGGGCCGATCAATTTTGACATCAGATTTCATTACCACAGTACCACACGGTCTGAGCCTTTGAATCAAACACTGAATCACAAACAACACACACATGATCTCTAATCTCTTTTGTGAATATTGTTCAGGTATAGAAGATATCAGGCGGTCGATGTTGATCCTGATGGTGCATATGCATGGTGCCACGTAAAGTAGGGCTTAGGTAGTGTATTCGTCTCCCTCAACTGACCAAAGCAGAGAGCAGGAAATGGGAAAAAATGAACACATTGTCAATTTTCTTGAATACCAACACATTTTTTTAATAATGGTGACTCGTAAATAATTAAAACAAAACAGATTCTTTGAAGTACAGCAGCAGTTTAATTTTTAGAAATCCGAAAAAGACAAAGACTATAACAAACCAATTATTATAGTAAATACTGGTATTAATAAAACATGAAATAGAGTACACAACAAAAGAAAAGTGGCATATATAATGTATCGTCACTACGTGATTCCCAAACTCTGAACACTTTGAAAACTAGATTGAAAACGTATCTGTCTCAAAATATCTGCATCAAAATGAAAGAGACATTCCGATCGTTTGAGTAAGTGATGGATGCGAAATATGTTGCAGTGCAGTTAAATTACAATACATTTAATATTCTAAATCTTCAATCAACACAGCACGAGTGGGAAGTCGTCTGGCATGGTATTTGAAGGCGTGGCAACAAACTGTTCGTCACTGCTGGCGGGTAACCAAGCCGACACAGTGTTAAAGTGGGAGTAAACAGTATACATACGGCCTCATTCACTTTGAACTTGTCCTTTGGACGGACGCTTATGTTTCTGTGTCTTTGTGCAGCCTTTTCTTGCAGCCATGCTGTACGGTGAATTAATATTAAAATTATAATGGCATAAGGCGCATTCGAGAGTTCCACAATATCTGTCATGGTTTAATTTGTGATGATGTATTCGTTTTTATTCGTATAGTGATACAACTGGTGTTAAGATATGTTTTATAAATAGTGTAGTTTTTAAGCGCCCGTCAGAAATAGGAAATACAAATGGAAGCATGAGATGACTTTTACGGTCAGGCAGTGTTCTTTTCCTGATTTAAAATGGAGATTTAAACGCTCAAATATATCCGAGTTGGTTTGTTCATTTGTTGTGCTTAGACAGTTTTGCATAGTCGGCAGTGTTAAAAAAAAACATGAACAGTACACACATGTACATTTCACCTCGTGATGTCGAGCTTGTAATAAAACATACACGTACAGGCGAAACGTCATCCAACATCAAACTGGTTGAGTCATCAAAGGTCAATCGTGTTTGCATTTATCAGGTACACGACCAAACATGATACTTAATTAGCATAAACCTTTCAAATCTCAACAATTGCTAATGATAAATGACTGACCTGGGTCAGGTGGATCACTGTTTACATTTTTAGTTGTGAACTTTGGACATGTCGGAAAATCCCGAACGTATTTGTGTTTCAAGACTGATAGTTGTTTGTTTGCTATTTGTTTATATCGATGCGCGGCTCGTAAGGATCAAAATAATTACAGTTTTTTTTTAGTGTTGTGTACAATTATCACATAACTCTTTTACAATCGATTTTATACCATTTCAAACCTCATATCCCCCCGTATTCAAATAACTGTAATGTAAACATACAGTACATATGCCAGTTAAATAATACCAAATGACTTCAAAGCGAAGTGCGTTTCGTAAATTATGGAAACAGTTTATCAGTAGTATCACCTTTTCTTCAGAAACAAAATATCGATCCAATTGCAGTTGGGTTTTCGTCAAAGTAAAAGAGCCGAGAAGGTATAAACGACTTATACAAAGACTAATTCGAATTTAGGGTTACGGTTAGTTCATGTTCTTTAAACCTTGTATACTACAATAGAAAGCATGGAAATCAATAGATCAAATCATAATAATGTAGTTCCGTAAGTAAGTGGTCATGAGTGCTCAGGTGGCACTTCGGAAGCAGTTGACTCTAAATGCCCTCAAAAAATACGTCTACTTTATGAAAATGTACGTTTTTGGTAGTCAAGCAGCTCATTATTTATGATTTTTTCCCCATGACCGTCACTTTGAGTTGAGAGTTTTGCTTCTCAGTTTTCTTTGGCAAAGTGAGGTCGTTGAAAATGTATAACAAGAATTTGAGAAACTATTTTATTCATACTATTTTATTCATTTTTTTTTAAATTTACATACAGGGCTTTTAAAGAGGGATCGAGATGAAGAGAACCTTGAGTGGGCATTGTGTTAAGGGTCAAACGGACGATGACAAGACCAAGATGCAACAGGGGGCCACGGCACCATCCGGACCAGCAGGTGAGTAATGCTAAGGATCCAAGAAAGAAGATCCAATGACGACCTCTTTGAGAATGCCCAGCTGTAAAGTAAAAAAACAAACTTTTTTTCTCATTACAAACCAAATCTTCCAATAGGAAACATAAACACGCAGACCATTTTTCATTCAACATCAATGAACAAACCGTGCCATAACTGTGCTAGTGATGCGATAATTATACCGTGCTGATTATTTGATTGTGTCGTTTTAGGTTCCCAACAACAAGGTGCACACATCGAATCCATCCGCAATGTTAGCGGTTCTTTCAACCCTATCAGTGTTGGTAGTAAAGTCGCCTTCACTGTCAATGAAGCAGCTGCACCGTCAGAGAGGGCAGGTAAATACAAATCTTCGTAACGTAACTTTCAGGCCCTATGAATTCATGTTTTTCAATTTTTTTTCTTCAGCTTATGTAAGGTGTGCGTTCAAAGTACCAACGAATGTTAATCGTCAGTTTGTCGGAGATCGCGTGCATGCGATCCGATAAACTGACAAATAGCATACAAACATTTCGCTGGTAACCAGCTAATGTGAGGTGTGCGTTCAAAGTACCATCGAATGTTATTCGTCAGTTTGTCGGATTGCGCGTGCATGCGATCCGACAAACTGAAGAATAGCATTCAAACATTTCGCTGGTAACCAGCTTATGTGAGGTGTGCGTTCAAAGTACCAACGAATTTGGTACGCGCGCATAATCCGACAAACTGACGAATAGCATACAAACGGTGTAAAGATCAACCGGCTATTGGAGAGTTTGTAATTTGACAAACTAAGGAATACGTTTACGATCAAATAAATCATATCGCACAACTTTTCTGATTAAATAAATGACCTGATGGATACGTTTCCTATTTTATTTCGAATATACACCAAAAGGGTTAGTATCAAAATATTTAGGGTAAAAAACGACGCCCAGAAAAAATGTCCAACTTCAAACGCAAATATATCGAAACAGGGTTTTCGCTTATTCGTCGAAAGAGGTTTTAGAGACATAACATTTGAGGATTGAAGACAAAGGGCACTGCATCTCTGGCCTGGACTTGGGGCTTCCAATTTCGAGCATTTTGGAAGCAATGGTCTTTTTTTCAAAACTTCGCTTATTAGGTTGCAGGCCATTAAATCGGTCCGAATTCGCCTACGCTGGCCAAATCACGATTTTCATGCCCTCGAATTCTTCGCTATTTGAGCAAATTGTGGGACCTGAACTTGAGGGTTTGTAAAAAATATGGGTGGAAGCTGTGCACAGGACTGTGAGCTTGTAGTTCTGTGCAATTTGGATGAAATTGGAGCCCTAAAAGCGCTCTGTTTTGCAATGGAGTGTAGGCGTCGTTTTTTCAAAATGGCAATGGGCTTCAGGACCATTTAAAGGGGTGGTCATCTTCGGATGGAAATTTCTCCTAAAAGTCTCAGTTAGCTCCCCCCCCCCTAAAAAAAATAAAAGATAATAAAAGATGATGAAATTAGCTTTCATTTGATGTGTGTCTAGAATACCTTGGAGAGTTGTTAGTATTATTCCTGAATTTTTGAAGTTGGGGCATTTATCATTGGGGTCTAAGGCAGTTTATTTACTGGTCTGCAACCTTATGGGTGCAACCCTGTATATAAAATCCCTTAGGCACTAGTGCTAAATGCCCATACTTCACAATTCTTTAAAAAATACTCAGAACTCTCGCAGGTATTCAAATTGCACAGAAAAATGATGAACAACATATCATCTTTCATTTGCTTTTCATTTTTTGGAGGGTTGACCTTTGAATTTTCGAGATATTCGCACCCAAAGAAGACGACCCCTATTTTCCCCAAAGCGGAAAAGTAGCCATCTTGAAAAACGATCCCTCCACAACAAGGCAAAAAAGCGCCACTTTCGAGCCCAATTTGCATCCAAGATACTCAGAATTGGGAGCCCCAAGACCGGGCTAGAGGTTCATTATCATATCTCTTCAATTTCCCAATCGTATGGCTCTCAGAACTTTCCAATATACCCCTTTAGGTACTCATTACAGTGTTTACACTTGACTTTTTTTCTGATGCAGGTACAGTTTCACAAGAACCACAGTCTGGGAATCCCACTGCAGGTATTCTTTAAGTTTCAAATTGTCACAGCAATTAACTAAATCCCAACAGTTATTTGTCCAAAAACTTAGGCCCTGCAATTTAAAATCCTTTCTATACTAAAATGAGATCTCCTTTTTATCTTTTTCAACTTTTGTTTTAATTTAAATTTCGTTGAACATATTATAATTACGTTTGCTTCGACCAATGTTTTCGTCCATTTTGGGGGGGCTGAGCAAAATGCATTTACCGGATTTGTATTGGTACTGCTTGTAGATAAAAACCCAGTCATATTTACGGCATCCCTAGTAACTATAAAAAGTGAAAGGAAAATGAAAGACGATATGTTGAAAATCATATTTATTGTGCGGTCTAAACACCTGTGAGAGTTTTGAGTGTTTGTCAAAGAATTTGGAAGTATGGAGTTTGAACACTGGTCTCTATGTGAATTTATTAACTCGGTTGCACCCTATAGTAGTGTTTACACTTATCCTTTTTCTGATGCAGGTACAGCCTCACCAAATCCTCTGTCTGGAAATCCCACTGCAGGTATTTTTGAAGTAACAAATTATTACAGCAATTAATTAAATCCCAACGGTTGTTTGTTCAAAAAACTAAGGCCCTGCAATTTAACTTCTTTTCTATATTAAAATGAGATCTCCTTTTTCCATTTTTGTTTTAATTTAAATTGTGTTGTACATATAAACACGTTTGCTTCGACCAATGTTTTAGTCCATTTTTTGGCTGAGCAAAATGCATTTACCGGATTTGTATTGGTACTGCTTGTAGACAAAAACCCAATCATGTTTATGGCATCCCTATAGTAAATATTGTTAGTGGTGGTGGGGGCATTAGTGGGGGTAAACGAGTCATTTTACCTGAAATGGTTGCCTTGATATGTTTCGTGATTATAACTCGTTAATGGGGCGGGGTTAAGTACTACTTATTGTACCGGTAGTGCAGAGCTGGCCCTTTCATGTACTTAAAAACATATGACCAAGTGTCGTAAGGGGTCGGACGTTTCCACCACCCTCAACTTCCATCATAGGAAGGTGTTTCCAGCCGTGTTTTTTAAACAATAATTTCAAGTGACGACCCTTATCCTTTCAATAAAAGGGGTGGTCAATTTATTCCTTTTTCTGTCAAAATGTTCCCTTCAACACGGTTGTGACATTAGATTGCCTACTCTAATCTGATTTGTGATGAGTTTCAAAATATTTTAGGAAGTTTATCCTGAATGAAAGATATTGACCATAATACTGGGTTTAAATCCGATGGGCATGCCATATTATAATCAAAATTTTCCGTACCATCTATTTCAGACTGAAATCATCTCAATATTTATGAAGCCAAAAGAAGAGCATGCAGACGAAATGAATTTCAAGCAATATTAATGGCAATCCGGGATAACATCCCAATATATATTATTGTAGCGGTACGCCATTAAGGTGGTCCACTCAAATGATTAGATTTAAGGACGCTAGTCAAACAGACACAAATACACTAGGAGTCACATTATGCATGCTTGGTCGCATGAACGTGTTACAGATTACTTGTTTACGAATCAATTACAATAGTTCTGGATCTGAATCTCAATCTAACTCACAAAACAAGTGTTACAAAAATCATATAACTTAAATTCAACTTCCAGCTCTATAAATTGTTTCTAATATTTTAATCAGGTTCCTAATATTCTTGGTTCTAATATCTTAATCAGGTTCCTGGTTCAAAGTGTGGTTCCTAAGATTCCCCGGTTCCCCGAACGCCTGGCCAGTGTACGGCTGTGTTGTGAACTAGCCCTCCAAATTGCACCTGACATGAAACAGTCGTATTGTAATAAATCAACATGTGACACATGGTGTTTGAAACTTTGAGATTGCGAAGATTAATTCACCCCAAAATTTCTCCTTTCGTCCACATTAAATAAACTTTAACCTAGCCAAGCGGTAGCAGAGAACCTGAATTTTGACAATAGAAATGTAAAGAATCTACAAGTTTTGCTCATTTGAATTTGCACACGACACTCACTCTTTGGTGTGCAGGCAGAAAAGGGCTGATATTAGCGCGTTCACAGCACTGAGTGCGCGTTTGTATATATTTTTCTGGGCTGTGTGATTGTACGGTGCCTCGTAAAAGACATCTCACTATATTATCAATCGCCCTTAGTTTTGCTAGAAGAAAAATATGATTCTTGCATAATAGTTTGTTGACTTTCATAGCAAAGACATTAAATAATTAGATTTTTAAGTTAAGCTCCACCTTTGTTATAAGAAATCAAAGGGATGTTACCTCGGCAAATGGATTCTCGTTAGGTCCGGGGCCCAATTTCTTGCCTCTGCTTACAGTTAGCGAAAAATCTAATCTAATGAAATTTCCCAGCCATAAAGTGAAAAATACAAACTGTTTTTCTCATTAGAAAACAAGTCTTTCAAAAGGAAAAAAACACCCCAAAACACGCAGACCATTTTTCATTCAATATCAATGAACAAACTGTGCCCTAAATGGGCGAATGATGCGATAATTATACTGTGCTGATATTTTGATTGTGTTGTTTTAGATTCACAACAACAGGGTGCATACATCGGATCCATCGACCGTGTTGACGGTTCTTACAACCCTATCAGTGTTGGTAGTCAAGTCACCCTCACTATCAATAAAGCAGCTGCGCCGCCAGAGAGGGCAGGTAAATAAAAATCTTCTTAACGAAACTTTACGGACCTTTGAATTCATGTTTTTGAAATTTTGAAAATTCCAGCCGCGTTACATTGTCTGTGACAGAGCAATATTAAAAGTATTACAACATAGCTTTATTGTATTAAAACCAGACGTGTTGATCATTATTTCCACTGAATCATTAACTATATTATATTTCATTGTTTAACGCTGGAATTACCCACAGGGGCACCATTTTTTTCATGCTCAAAGGAATACATGATTTGGGTACCGTTTTCCCCTTGGGACGCTGTTTTCTTGACAAAAATAAACAAAACAATTTGGAAAAAACACTAAATTTATGTTAAACAAGTTCAGCATTGTTACTTTTAAGTAATGGATTTTCTCCGGTTGCCAAATTTCCAGTTGCTATTTATTTATTTATTTATTTATTACTTTTTTTTTGGGGGGGGGGGGGTGACTCGGAGGCGACGATTTTTTTTTTTTTTTTATGGGGGGTATAGAGGGCGTGCATCCCCACCCCTGTATCTTCGCCCCTCGATGACTCCTAATTATCTTCTCTGGGGCTAGAAGAATTCATCTTCCAAGTTTGGTGCTTTGAACCAGTCGGTCACGATTCCACCCATAACGATTCCACCCATTCCACCTGACTAATATGCTTGTCGATTTCTTCCCACAATGAAGGTGCTTTGAATGCTGCCCAAATTGCAGATGACTTGTCTGCAGTGGAGCCCGACTCTAAAGGTTCTTATGCAGCTCATAAGATGAAGACATCTGGACCCACGCCGGATATGCTGGATCCAAAACTTGTAATGGAAGCATACACTTATGTTACTTCGAATTTAGGCTTTTTGTAGATCGTAGTAAATGTCATTTTGCTTTTTATTTTTAAGCCCACATGACATTGTATGGAGTGTTTTCTGTTTGTTTGTTTTTTACAATTTACAGACTTATGAGGTAAAGTCGAAGTGCAAAGGACTTGCATTCATTCTAAACAACATCGATTTCAACCGAAACAGTCGGCGGGAAGGCTCACAGATTGATACGGCAAATATGGAACATCTCTTTAAAGAACTTGGATACACACCAAGTTGCCACAAGAATCTTAAAGGAGAGGTAAAAAAATAAATGTCATGTACACCTATCCGGTTCGGTTAAGGAGAATACACGAGAAAGTGTAGATTCGTAATTTAAGAATTCACTAGGCGCGAAGTGCTCCATTGCGTCAACAGAAGTATTGGAAAGAATGCTGTAACCTGACGTCACTTTTTTCTTCATATATCATCTCAATGAAGGTCATTCTTTGCAAAAATGATGATAAGACATGAATCTGGGACTGATAAATGTTTCCAAAATTGTTAGGTAATACTTGATAAGACTCTCCATAGACGTTTTACACAAGCGCGGAAGTGGCGTCAGGTTGCAACATTGTTTCCTAGCGTGTTTAGCATGTGTATCGACACACCCGTACAAGTCATTTTGTGTGTACAGGCTCTTTACTTAAATAAGGATAGTTCAGACAACGATTTCTTTCTGACTAAAAGTAGATTTTGCAGTGACGGCGGAAAATCTGACAGTGAAGATGCATTGGTAATTTTCGGAAAGCAAATTTTCACGCAGACGGTCCTATCCATGCTCTTTATGGAGAACAATTGTCCGACGTGTTCAAAGTGTGGATTAGTAATTCCGAATCCACACTTTACTAAAGATTCGTCGTTCCGAATCCACACTTTGTGACCAGTGTAAGCGATTCGGTTAAGGAGAATACACGAGAAAGTGTGGATTCGTAATTTAAGAATTCACGAGGCGCGAAGCGCCGAGTGAATTCGTAAATTAGGAATCCACACTTGCGAGTGTATTCTTCGACTTAAACCATTGCGTCAAAAGAAGTATTTGCATTTACAGTGAGTGGAGATGAAAAGACTTGGGATAAATGTTGCAACTTGACGCCACTTCTGCGATTGTGTACAACGTCTATGGAGAGTCAAGAATTGTTTTTAAAAGTATTGGAAATATTTCTCAGTCCCAGATTCATGTCTATCATCATTTTTTGCAATGAATGCCCTTCATTGAGATGAAATATGGAGAAAAAAAGTGGCGTCAGGTTGCAACATTTGTCCCTGCTCCTTCCGTCGTCAAATTGATAGTTCAGACGATGATTTCTTTCTGACTCGAAGTAGGTTTTGCAGTAACGAACGGCGGAAAATCTGACAGGGAAGATGCATTGGTAATTTTGGAAGGAAATTTTCACGCATACGGTCCTATTAATGCTCATTATAGAGAGCAATTGTCTGACGTGTTCAAAGTGTGGATTCGTAATTCCGAATCCACACTTTACTAAAGATTCTTCGTTCCGAATCCACACTTTGGGACCAGCGTAACAGATTCGTAGTTCCGAATCCACACTTTTAACAATAGTGTGACGTCATAGCAATGGTTAAATAGATCCGAATCAACACTTTTAACAATAGTGTGACGTCATATCAATGGTTTAATAAGTGTGAAGTCATTTCAACTTAAGCTATACCCACTAAACACCGTGAAGCTTCTTTGTCCTTCAGGTATCTGTCAATGAATCCTCAGGAGGTTTTCTTCCTAATGTATGCAAATTATATGCAGGACTGGCCTAGGTCTGGTTCCTGCACCCTAAACACAAAAATCACAACAGTAATGTTAGCGCAGAACGCTCCTATTGCAAAATGTCAACAACGGCTACCACTAATGTGCAGTTTGTGTGGGGATGAGCTTCGAATTTGAAAGTGTCTCAGATCACTATCAATATTAACGACAGGGGCATAATTTTCAGTATTTTGAAACCAATGCTGTTGAAAGGTTTGAAATTTGCCTTCGTGGAGACATTGGCGATTTTGCTTACTGTATGGCAAGAGTAGGATCATACTGCGCACGCTGAGATGATGCAATATTAATGGCCTTAAATTGAATGAGGACTAGCTACCGGTCCCCGTATTTTATGGGGGTTGTGAACAGTCTACATTGGAACCATTGGAACCGGTGTCATATGAAAAGCAGACTCCTATGATAATCTAGACTTGACCAAGGCTGTCTAGCTTGTTCCCTGAACGAGCGAGAGGCTGCTACCGTACAGCATTAGGCTGATTTGTCCGGTACCCGTTGTATGTAACTGTACTCGCCATGGCACAGCGCCACGCCCATTTGCTAGCCTGCACAATCACAGTACGAACGCCACACACACATATATCCATAAACAGTATACAGTAAACATTCCCCAGTTGAGGCGAAAGACAACCTTGGCTCAACCGTGGCTAATTCCTTATGTGTTTCTCTACATTTTCGGCCGAATTCGGCCGAGTATTTCTGATGCTTATATTTAACATGATATTCAATCAAAGCCAGTAAACTTGGATCCGCATTTGACAGCTTACTGCACACAAAACAAACGTGCTCTACACGCTCGCACGTATACGAAGTTGACTGAACTTTGATGCATAGACCAGTTTCCTAATAAATTCAAATTCATGCACGCTTGCGCATAAATATATCAAATTTTCAAATTTTATCACTTTAAAAAAAATTGCAGTATTGCAGAAAAGGCAATGCTTATTGATATATTATTTCAAAAATGGAATAGTATTGCAAATTAACACGCGATAGTATTACTTAATTTGCTATCTGAGGATTGAAAAATATCTTTTTGCATTCATTCACAATATTATTGTTTTATTTCGCAAAATTACTACATTAATTCGCCAAACTATTGCGTTATTTCACAAACTATTGCGTTATTTTTTTTTTTTTTTGCTTTTAAACCTGGCACGAACCGGCTTCCATATTTATTGAATAATAAATATCTGAGAATTGAAAATGTTGCCTTTGCTATCTTTGAAGAACTAGCAGTGCTGGACGAGAATGTTGCATTTTTTTGCCGCTGACCAATATAGAGCAGCGTGATTTTCGTGTGGGACGGCCTGGGCTTTTAAGCACGATCTCCAGTCAACGTGACCGTCCGTTGCACGGTAAAAAACATTTGCGCCGGCGTGGATGGTACCCAAAATCACACAATTATTTCTTGGCACTCTAAAGCATTTTTAAAAGTTTTTATTTCGTACCTTCCAAAAAAGACCAGAAAGTAATACCTATGACGATTTCAGGGACTTTTAAAGACAACTGGGACAAATCCTGGAGAAATTGAAAAAAATGACAAAATTTGTTTGCCACCTGTACATTTTTAATGGACAGATTTCGCTTTATGCTTCAAAGCCTATTGATGCGCATGCGTGCATGAATTTGAATTTATTAGGAAACTGGTCTATTATGTAGTAGTAATAAATATTCGTTATTTTGGTCAACCCATAACCAACGAGAGAAGACTGTTTACCATAGCCCGTACTAGTTATCTAACTGAGCATATGCCGTGACTTCAAGGCTGTCTTTCTCGCATGTCACTGGTTGTCACGAAATCACTGGTTTGCACGTGCGTATGGCATGGAGCGTGATTGTCCAATTTATAGTGTCTTTTGGCGGAAAACAAATTGAGCGTCCACGTATTTTTCTGCGCACTTTTTCATCAATGTATTGCAAGGAATTTTATTCTTAGCAAAATATTTTAAATGATGTGTATTTTATCCTTTCGTTGATTTCCTCTACAGGATATCACCAAGTTTTTCAAGGACTTCGCCTCCGAGTTCAATCACACTCACGACTCAGCCGTGATAGCATTGATGAGCCACGGCGATACAGGAGTCATTTACGGCACTGATGACGTTCAGGTGAAACTGGGAGATTTGCAGCGGGAGCTGGAACCCCATAAATGTCCGGGGCTGGATGGGAAACCCAAGATGTTCTTCGTGCAGGCGTGCAGGGGAAGTGAGTACAATTCCTTCCAATTGAGGGCGTTCTAACGACCCCATTTTCTGGTTACAAACAGTTGAAATCAGGGGAAGCACTATTGTTAACCATAGTTCGACTAAGTTAGCCCGAACTCTGTCTAGTCGACGATGGTTGGACTACGCTAGTCGACTATTTGGAACCAGCCTACTGGGCCTGGTCGCATCGCTGGTTAGCAATAGCCTCGTTCCGTAAAGTGCAGAGGGAACCATTGACAAATGATTAAACGTAGCGAGTTGTACTACCTGCTGGTTGGCCTCGGAGATATTTTTCGGTTCTTCAACAGGTAAAAAAGCGTAAACAATCATACTCGTGACCGCCATTTATTGACAACGGTTCGACTAGAGTCATTCGCACTTTAATGTTATAGCGCAAGCGCACTGTTTGACACCAACCAACCATTGGTCGACTAATGGCTGTTGCGCGAACTTGCCCCAGCTTTCAGGTTCCAAATATATTTTCATACCATTGTCAGAACTGTGAAAAATAGTATGTGGAGGTCAGACAATTTGCCGAAGCTTGTATTGGGTCTGTCCCCTTCTCTGATCATGTTTTTATAAATGTTAAGTTATCACATTCATGACAACACAAACTAGCTACCGTATAAATAACAAAAATGTGATCTCTGAATTAATGCAAAATGTATACGTACGTCAATAATCGTGAAATAGGATTTTTTTTCTGTTGTGAAGGCTAGATGAATGAAACGACTTGATGTGACTGTATCCATTCTGAATCGCTTGAACAGATTTGTGTGCTCAGTGACAAGCTGTGTCTTGTGTTTTTGATAAACTCGTGTCTGTGTCCCTGAAAAATAGAATTTGTTACCACACTACCTGTAAGTCATGACGGGCCTAACACTGCGTCTGGTGCCCAAGAATCTAACCAACTTGAAGAGTTAGTCCCGGTACAACTAGACACCTTCATTGCAGATATTGGGAACCCCGCGGATGTACACTTCGCTTATGCAACAACGGACGGTGCGTAATCAGTACTTATCACTAACTCATATTTGTATTAAATTGTGCAATGAAAAATGTAAAATATAATTGTTACCATGAGTGTCAAATGACATCTCCACGCATTGGAAAGAAAATTGAAAAACAAATCACATCGATATTTCTTTAGATTTTTCCTTATTATCAATCGTTATCTTTTTATCCTTTTAATACTCTAATCTTTTTATCCTTTTAATATTTTTTTACCAAAATGTTATAAATTCATAAACTTCTCATAAGACCATTGCTATAGTTTCCTTGATTGAAAATACGATGCTCAAATACCAGCTTAGGTCTATGAGTCCTATGTGTTTATTTACAGGTTATCTTTCTCTGCGAAATACGGTCAGTGGTTCTTTCTTCGTTCAAGCTTTATGTGAGATCTTCTTCGATCGAGCCCATCTGGACAATCTAGATACACTGATGAATAAGGTGAGAAATTGTGCTCTAGAATGGATGCATGATGAGGAGTGGGACTCGGGTGCGACTAACAATTATAGTCTTAGCCACCTGGGAACGATTGCATCAAAATTGTTCCCTTCTTTCGATCGAGAAGAAGTCTCTATTTGCAAATATGAGACCATGTAATAAGATCCGAGCGAACGAGTTTACATGTCCCCATAATCAAAAATTACATATTATTACAACGATGAGAAGTTGCCAAATTTCTTCACAATGTCCGTGGCCTCCAATTCAAAGCTGTCGACGCCATAATCTAAAATTCATCAAGTCAAGGGAGTCGCTAGTTTCCATCTCGAAGAAAGATATCACAGAAAGATGAGATATGGAACAAAACGGTCGAAAATGAACTGTGTTTTTAATCATACTTATCACCTGCGATTTCTCTTATTTTGGTGCTGTCTAGGTAAGAGCTCGAGTAGACAGCAGGAAAGGCAAGCTGTACGACAAGGAATTAAAACGTGATGTTCCCGTCAAGGAAACGCCGCAGTGCGTCAAGACCATGCTCAAAGCTTTCTACTTCCTCCCCAATTATCCATAAATTAAATCATTGATTGTAATCTGAAGTTCAACTGAATGGGAAGTTAACTAAATCGGAAACTAAATTAGCTTCATTGAAACATTCAATAGTTTACGCCGGAAATTTATCCGGTTAAAATTACTTGACTTGCATATATCTGCTCTAAAAAAATTTTGTCGATCCACTCAATTAAACTGAGGCAACACTGTTGCCTTAAAGGGAAGATACAACATTTGCAAAAAAACGCAATGGTCAAATCATCACGAAATACCTTACTGGATTGTTAGGAAATGACAGTCTAAAGCATTCTGTAAAATCGTGGCTCCTTGTGTGCCTACCTTTTAAAGAAAATGTATGTTTCCAATGCTGGTCGGCGGACCAGCGTTGAAAAAAGCCTGGCTGTTTTTCATATTTGGTTATTCCGCCTATTCTTTGCAATTGATTACACATCTGTGAATGGATAAAAGCCTTCTAGACTGATTCTCTATACCTTACAATTTCCTAAAGTGTATAAATTGCTCCAGCTTTACTTAGCTTTGTTGTGTTTTTATGACGTAAATACTTCACGCTACGAGTTAATGATTTAAGTATTTAGTACTTAAATGCATGAGTACACATGATGAGTCTGTTTTGTTTTTAGTAATATTAACCAAACCTGTTTATGTATCATTAACTCAATTTTAAATGTTGTTGTCTTTACTCATCGGTTATAAACGTTCACATTTTCATGGGTATATTCTGGCGTTATGCAATTCTGGCGTTATGCACTTTCGTTAATATAAATAATGGTGGTAGTAATTAGTTTTCTTATACAGATAAGCAATGAATCAAGATGTATTTCCATTTGCTCAAAGGCTTGGAGTTGATCTGAGCAAAGACGGTGTCAAATTTTGTGAGTTAAATTAAAAATAAAAATAAAAATGTATAATGAAACATGAACTGTTGACGTCATTTTGACGCCACTTGGGATGTTGCATATTAAAAATATTTTCAAGCTTCCCACAATAATAGTAGTCTATGTAATAGACCATTGAGCAGATTCACCGATTAATTATGAAATCAACCGCATTTTAACCTCTACATTTTGACCGATCAGCGGGCGCTTTCTGTATCGGGTCGTCGGTTATTTACCCGTTGTTGCGACAAAGACATGGATGAAAACCTAGACACAGCAACAAAGGCTGTGTCACGCGCTCTGTATTATGTTACGCGGTACGCGCGCGGCTGTTGTTGTGTTACAAAACACTGCATTGGAATTGACCAATCACACAATTTAGTCCTGATTGGGGAATGAATCGAAGTAACGATTTAGGAAAATCGCCAAAAACATTTCAATTCACATAATTTTTGTGCAAATATCTGTCAATTGAGTTTGTGAGATACGGCATGATCAACTTAAAAAGTCACAAATTCATGTAAATTGTATGATGACGTATCATGACTTTTTTGTGTTGATTGCAATGAATTATGTTACAAACATGATATTGAGTTCAATACTTTTTACAAAATACTAAAAGTTGGTGTGTATAAAACTAACAGAAATCGTATCGATAAAGTTTGTAAATTACGGCCTACGTATCAAAGTTGGACTGAAAAAAACCGTATCCGGGCCGGTTGAAGTAATTTAGTCTCGGCGGCGACATTGATACTAGATAGATCATTTGCGGTCAGAAGAATCAGTCTTTAGTAAATAAAAGAAAGAAAGAAATACATTTATTGTTGTGAAAATTGAAAATAAATTGAAAATAAACGGCAAATTATTTCGTATTTTCTATGATGAATTAGGATCATCGTGAAGGTACAAAATGTATACGTAATACGCTGTACATATACAGCCATTTTGGGGTCCATAGAAGTTGAGTTAAATAGTTGCTCAAAAATGTTTGTATTAATTTGAAAGAAACGAATATTTCAGGAGTGAAAGTGCATACGTTTTTGTACAAATTTGTGTTGAAAAAGATGAACTTGTGTATGTCTTTGTTTTGAGTATTGAACAAAAAATGCCGAATTCAGTTTGAATATCAGAAGATGGTAGATAAATCCGTAATAAAATAGATTACGAAAAAAGTGCATACAATACGAAACAAAGATCATTGTGTGTTTTAATTAGCATCCGAGAAAAGCGTGAAAAGGGAAAGGCCTTATAACCAGATGTACACACTCAAAGACAAACAGTAAATCTCAAAGTCGCGGCGTGTTTCTTGCCAGGCTGCAGCGCCTGTGGTATGATAGTGAATAGTAAATAGCGCCCTCTTTTGTTAAGGTAAATATAATTTAGTTTAGGTGAACCTTAATAATCGACAGATTTTAACAGCGCCCCCATTGAACGTATAGTACGAGCCCCTATCCCCCACCTATGGATTTTGGGAGTTGAAGACTAGTTCGGAGATTGACGATGAACCCCCCCCCCCTTCGAAAATTCCTGGATCAGCCCCTGGCTGTGCACCCCCCCCCCCCACCCCCTACGCCACTGCCCTGAGGTGGGTAAAACCGGCGCTAAGAATATCGGTAAAAGAAAGAAAAAAATCCATCAACGCAGCATCTAATTTTTGGGAGAGATCATCGTAATACTGCATCGTCAAGCTTGAAATGTTCACGACATTTTTTTTATAATTGGTATACGACTTGCTTTTTCGAAATTTCGATTTTCTTTTCCGATTATTATGTCCTATAACAAATAAATTTGCTTGTTTGTTTTTGTAGGCCTTTACACACTTTTAATATACGTTTTCCAGGCCAATTTCCTAAAATTTTCATTCACTTCTGAAAATCAGTCATTCATTTTCGTCTGAATTTGAGAATCGGTCTGAACGGGCGTTTCATTTTGAAGAGTTTTGAGGGCAGAAACCAGTGCTATGTTGATGACGACACTGATTATGACAACAACGATGACGACGGGAACGTTTTTAAAATACTCCTTTCACAATAATTTTGGTCATGTTTCTAAGTTTGCAACTGTGCAATTTTGTATTGCCATTTAAGGTGAAACGTTGCAAGGCGGCTCGCTATTCAAAGGGTATATGATTCCGCTTCAGTATCGGAAATAATCTGCTTTACAATAACAATTGTGCATCACTTTTGCTTTTTTAATTAATTAACACATTTCCAACGAACAAATCTAATTATGAGGACCAAATCACAGAAACTATTATTTTACTCAAAAACTAGTTACATGTATAGTGTCCCTCGGTGGTGACCTTTACTGTCAAATGTAGTTTGCAATAACACAAAGACTATCTGTTCCAATAGTGTGGCTGTTGAGTGACAGAATTGTGAAATTTGTAACTAAGGCATGGAACCTTGAATACTTGGTTCTTCATCCCATGAAGAAAATTTTCAGATGTACAGGTATTTCATATTATACCCCTAATGACCCTTAAGAGGTCAATGAACTCTGTATGCCTATTTATAGATATTTATAAAATACATTACTATTCAAAACCCCTTTTTCCGAAATGTTGGTCTTCTTGCAATGATATATGAATTTCAGATGTGTGAACATTCATATCTGATCACTGGTGAACTTTAAGAGGTAAATGAATTTACTTCGTAAACCCTATTTGCCGCTAATTATGTTTATTATTTAATCTTTCAAAGACCACTTTTATGACTCAAGTCTTAATACAGGCTGGATCAGCAAAAAAAAAGGAAACCCAGATGTAAATGTAAATTATAAAATATCTAATAAATATTTTCACATAAATAATAAAGTTAAAGATCACGTGAAACACCAATGTGTCCTCTTTCTAATGAGACCTTGATTATGCGTATGTGGCCACGGATGATTAAGCATTCGTAGTTTATCTTCAACGGTCAAAACCTGCACCGTGCCAAGTTCGTGCAAAAGGATAACTGCTACTCTGGGCATGTGGATCAGTTTGATTCAAAAAAAAAGAAGAAGACATCATTTTTTAAACCAATATATTCAATTTCGACACAGTGATTTAAACACTCTTATTGTTGAAGTTAACCCAGACCCAATGCATTTAACGTGGCCACCACCTCTTTCCACACAAAGCTCTGCACGATGTCTAGTCCATGTCAACCTTGCGTAAGACACCAGCCATCAAGCTCCGCCAGGTACGGTTAACCGTACAGGTTTTGACCCTTGACAGAATAACAACGAATGTTTAGTCATCCATGGCCACAGACACAAAATCAAATCAAGGTATCATTGGAAAGAGGACACATTGGCGTTTCACATGATCTTTATCGCATTTGAAAATATGTATTAGATTTTGTCATTATTTTATATTTACATTTGGGTTTCCTCTTGTATACTCCCTGTAGTGCAAACGAAGTGTATTTTTACTAATATTCCACAGCATGTCATGAATTTATACCCCAAAAACAATTCTTTCATGACCTCTGATCTCCATTTCCCTTTTTAAGGGCGGACACAGGCGATACAGAATAATACGTGGTACATTGGACATGCATCATACTCTAACAGTGACCAGTGGGCTTGGTAAAAAGGTTAAAATGTGGTTATTCAAGTCCATCTACATACAACAGAGTGTAATAAGTACACAAGGGTGAATACTGTTAGACTCTTGTACATATTCCATTGTACAGAAAGTCTCAAAGTCTTCTATTCAAGTCGCAGCATGTTGCGTCTACCAATACTAACAGGGAAATGGAGGTCAAATGTCACTCCAGTTGTTTGTGTGTGGTTGGAATTCATAAAATGACCATACAATAATAGGTGCAATACCTTTCTTTTGCACTCAGCTGGGGCACAAACAATTGGCGTTTGACGAATGAACATGATAAATAGTCACAAATAAGGTATACACATTTATTGTCCTCCCCAAGGATACCAAAGTTCAGATATGATGTTCCCACATCTGAAAAGTCTTTTCATGGCACGAAGAGCCAACTTTTAGACCCGAGTCATGAAAAAGTTGGCTTTTGAATAGTAAATCTTATAAATATCTATAAAAAGGGCATACAAATTTTGTTCAATTCTTGAAGGGCACCTCTTTCATAGCTGGAGCACCTAATAGTTAGGCTTGTCTTGAAAAAGTTGGGGTTTGAAGAGTTAATCATATAAATAACGATAAATACGGTATACAAAGGTCATTGACCTCTGTAAAGTCAAAAGAGGTCGAATACGATTTTTTCTACATCTGATCATTATTTTCATCATGGCCTGAAGACCTATGACATGGACTTGGGTCATATGAAAGTGGTGTTCCCAAGAACAGTTGTTATAAGTAGAGTATATAAATGTAACTGACCTTTCAAATATCACCAGAGGTCATATATGAAATGCCTCTACATCTGAACATTTTACGGAGAACAAACATGCGAAGTTTTATGCTTTAGTCAAAAGGTGCACAATAGTATCAGATATTTGACCTTACCAGCCCAACTACAAGACAATCGTAATGGTGAAGCAGACATTCTTTAAACCCCTAGACCTGACATGAGCATGTATTTATTTCCAGACCATTAAGTTAACGCACAATGTAGGATATCCAATAGTGTTGGCGTAACATGGCGGTCATGTGACAGCGTTTTGCATCCAGAATTAAACAATGTAATAAAATAGGCGGGTATAGGTTTTCGTTAGATGTCTATGGTTGAACTGGAACAACTCATTCCCCGAATAGCATTTTAACAAAAACACGGGCAAAACATTGGTAAAGTGCCTCCGTGCGTAAGACGTATGCTACCCGATTAGGTCATCGGCTAGCAAACATTATGCAAAAATGGCCACCACAAACGAAAATTATAAAGGTGGTAATGGTCACAATGAGTAATATCCCCCCATTTTGCAAAATGGCTGCCACGCCTCTCAATGGGGAAGTTTGCGCTGCCTCCATATCAGGAAATATATGTCTCACACTAAACATTCTGTATAAAGTTTCATGCCTTATAGAAAGCGGGCGGGGGGCGGCAGGGCTGGACACCACATGACAGTAAAGGGGGCGCTGTTGATGCAAACTTGCACGCTTGCTTTACGTCTCTTAACTTTACATTAAAACGGTGTATTTTAAAGTTTCAGAACTATTTCAATTCATTTTGAATACTGGAAAGTTAAAAGATTTTTATTTCACGTAACGAATATGGCGGGGACAATTTAATGGCCCATCTCCCCTGGTCATAAAGTTATTTACGCCAATTGACAAAACGAATGAGGGCGCGCGCACTTTTTCTTCTCACGTGATTGACTATTCACACACCTTTTTTATAAGTGAGTTGTTGGTCGAGCTGTCGCATCGTCTAAAGGTAAGTCATCCAAAAATATCTGTTTTCAGACCTCCAAATTAACTTTTTTGATATGAAATTTGGTTTTTAAAACCTTTACCATAATGTGAATCGATAAATATGACTCAACTGGATTAATAAAGTATGAATTTAGGTCTACGTAACCCACAGGCATAATGGCGTGTAATTCCAATGGCGTGGAATTCCCCCAAGACAAAAATACATATGTTAAAGCGTACAAAGTACCATAAAGGTCAGTTGTTGCACTGCTATTAATCAAATTGCATTCCTTTAGTATAATTGTAAGCAATGCATGCTCAGGCAGCACGACTCTTGACCATTTCAAGCTGATTTTTTTTAAAGATGTTGCCTCGAACGATCACATACAGTTGATGCATACTCAGGATTTGAGGCACAAGATCGAGTATCACACGCTGATATTTTTGCCGATTTGGAGCAATGCTTCAGGTTCCTTCTCAACATTTCACATTTGCCGTAAACAATGTTGCTCTGTTTCGGTCTGGTGCTCTTGTCTTTGGGATGCACCAGTCTCTGTCAGAGAGTGTCGGCTGGTTTGAAGCACACTGGGATGCGGTAATCGCCCAGGATACATTTGATATTTATCCGCGACATCATGCAGGTAGGGATGGTGACAGAGATGCCACGGCGCTGCTTAGTCGCGTTAGCAGTGGTCCTGTTGCGAGAATGGCGCCTCAGGTGTAGAACTTCACTTGAACAATACTGCTTGGAATGGAACTGAACAACAAATCTTAGGTGTTAGCTGTAGTTTCAGTGATAGGCCTACGTGTTGGCTCCGGAACATATGCTGAATCAAGAAGTGCATTATTTACATGTCAATAAGATGGGTATGATGTAGAAGTCTGTATCCCACCTCCCTCAACTGATAGATTTGGCATTGTAGTCACCGCTTAAAATGATATTTGGCACACTTCAGAGATCTGTGCGGAATCTTTTCCAATGGTGAATCAAGATGTTTCCGTTCGCTAGACGGCAAGGTTAGCGATTTTAAGCGATAGTAACAGCCTAACAGAAGAGTTGTCCCTGTCTTGATCCTTGGAGCAAAATTTGATCCCAAATAATTTCAGACTCGGTATCCAGTTCTTGACAAGGAAGGCAAGCACTCATGTTTAATAGCAGAAAGTGTTCGGTCCAATAGACATTGTTAAAAGCCTTAGGAAACAGTTCCTATGGCAGAATTCCGAATAGAGCTGTCTAAGTGGGCTTTGGTGGTGCAGATCACATCAGCTTTGTGCTCTTCAATCAGTGCTTGAAATGCCCGTACCTCCCACGTAAACTGACAGACTTCACACTCATCAACATCGGAGGAATATCTTCGTTTTTGCAAATGTTGCAAGGTGAGGGGTACAGCCGGCAGGTTTAGTTTGCTGGATGGGCTGGCAACTTAATTAAGGGACTTTAAATGTCCGTTCAGATTGACCTTCATCTCTCTCTAGGCATAACGGTCAGTAAGCTGAAGAGCAGACCGTTTTCTCGAGGCTCATTTTTAGTCAGAAGTAATTGCAGAAGGAGGTCAGGTCATGTTCAACCTTGGTGATTGGTGATGGACTTGAAAGAGTGATTAGAGAAGTAGAGGCACAGTCGTCCACGTACAGGTACTCTTGGAGGGTGTGTCGGGCATGTCGGCTGTGTAGATATTAAATATAATCTGAGCGTGGACCCATCCCTGTGACAGGACGTTTCGAAGCATAAAAGTAGTTATACAAAAAGAAAGCCTCTGCAACCAAAATAAATCTGATACAGGTGAAGTTGGCCTAATCACTGGATTTCAAAAAAAAAGGACAAAAAAAAGATGAAGCCGAAATACTTAATGCTAAATTTGACTTGTGAATATTTTGCTGTTGCAATACAACACTTTTACATACAACTTGGTAATAGTTCTATTAAAAAACAATGCAGCGGTTCTTTTTAAATGAAACTACTTGCCCCACGTTGTAGCAATATCAACCGTAGTTGGGGAAAATTGTAACAAAAATACTGTTTCGTTAATTTATTTATAACTAATTAATCAAGAGACTGCAAAAGTGTACCTTTTTTATTAGAAATACAGAGCTAAGGCCTACACCGGGTGTAAAGCCAAGTAATAATAATGAAAGTAGGGCGCAAGATGTATATATTTGTAATAACTAGCACAAGTGTCCCCCCCCCCGCCCATCATTCTAGGCTGAAGAAATATTCTTTCAAGAGCAGCACTTGTGTATACACGCAGCAATAACATGTATACTTTTTTTCTAAACAGGATAAAAATTCAATCAAACGTCGAGCCCCTAAACACGGAGATTGTCATTACCTACTTAAAAGGAAAACCAAAACATGATGCAATTAAAGCTCTCGAAATGGATTTATTAGCTATACCGTTAGGCAACCAATTAAGCTTTCTAAGCATTCGCATGCACAAGGAAAAAATAAACGAATAAACAAATAAACACATATTTTTGTAAACATTTCCAACGGTGTCGGCCGACCAGCGTTAGAAAAACTATTTTTCAATACTGCTCCAAATTTACTCCAAATTTAACATTTGTTCAGTCCAAATTTCCAGTCCAAATTTTGTTTAGTTACATGTTCATGAATGGGTTCAGGCCAGCTAGACTGGTTCCCTTGCCTTACAATTTTTCATCATCTATAAATTGATCCATTTTATCTTTTGTGAAGTCAGGGAACCAGACTACTTGAACATTTTTGTTTTTCTTGGTTTTTCCAACCTTTTCGAACACCAAACTTCAAAAATGTCAGTGTAATAATATTTGATCTATTATACTAACCTCTCAAATAGTTCATTTCTGAAAATTACAGCAAAAGCCATTTATGTACTTTCCCTTTAATCTAGATGTTGGTATTGACAGACAGCATTTACAGATATTACAATTAATATCGTGGTTTTATAAGCAAATAGACCTAGGGAGCTTTTATAATATGCTTGTTTGTTTGTTTATGTCAACGACTAAAAATTATAATTATTTGCAGCGAGTGCCTACCGTGTTTATGTTAACTTCATCCAACGCCAACATTTAAAATGTTAGGCAGGTAAATATTTCATGGAAACATACTGTGCTTAACGAGCAGTTTGGCAAACGACAACCATGCCGTGTATCATGAACATTTAGCCAACTGTTCACGCAAAGTACGTACAGAAGAACTTTGCCCCCCAATCCTGCTGGAGCGTATCAAGACATGTACGCAACCTACTATTGTGTGCTTAACCCCGCCAGTCAAATGTGTCATAAATTGGAATAAAAAACACGTTTTGAACTTATCAAGTACACAACCAAAAAAGACACTTATCATGGCATGAGCATTTGAATATCGTCGACTGCTAAAGATAAATACCATGCACCATTTTGACCTTTGTGGATCTTTGTTTGCTTTTCACAATAGTCGACTACACGTTGGGAAATCCCAAATGCATTTATGTACCAGGACGCATCTAGTTGTTTGTTCAGTATTTTTTTTTATATCGATGAGCGGGATCAAAATAATCCCAGCCTCATGGAATTTGTGTAAATACAATTACCACAATTATTGACTGTATTTTGGTTAAAATCGATTCTGTACCATTCAAACCTCATATTTTTTTTACCGTATTCGAATTATTATTTTCTATGTACGCGTACCATACCCAAACACTTTTAAATAAACACATACCAACTGACTTCCAATCGAAGTAGGTTTGTGGATTACGGAAACAATTTATAACTTCCAGTAGACTGTATGTGGGTGTTTTAAATAACTATCTCTGTTAACGATTAACAAATTACCAATCCAACAGATCGTTGTTTGAAGTTATGTTTTCGTTGATATATAAAGGAGTCTGATGAGGATGTATATTGAAGACCGAAACACAAACTGATCCGTGTATAGTTCCAGTAAAGTGGTTATAAGTGCTCAGGTGCCACTTTGGAGGCAATGTACTTGAAATGTCGTTAAGGCCGAGTAAAAAAAAAAAAACTCGTGTATGCTACTGTGCATCGGGAGTCCTGTTTATTACGTCACGATTTACTGTGTTTTGTTTGCTGCCCGCAACGACGACTTTTACACAGTTGCACGTTCGGGTCGAAACTGGACCTGAAAAACAGCTCTCAGAAGTACCTTTTGTACTCATTTCATGACAGAAACAATAGTGGTTTTTATTTCATCACACCTTAGGCTACATATACCCGAAAAATGACGGAAATGTCTTCGGGCATTCCACAACCTCTTTAACCCCGCAGTCATGTCTAATTGTACAATCATTAATTGTTGGACTGCTACAATTAATCCCTTGGCAGAATTATGCATTGCAGAACACCTATAACTATAGACCCCGCATTAATTGGAATAAAAACACGTTTTGAACTTATCAAGTACACAACCAGAAATGACACTTATAATGGCATGAGCATTTGAATATCGTCGACTGCTAATGATGAATACCATGTACCTTCTGACCTGTGTGGGTCCGTGTTTGCGTTTCACAATTGTGGACTACAAGCTGGGAAATCCCAGATGTATTTTTGTACCATGACGCATGCAGTTGTTTGTTGTGCTTTTGTGATATCGATGCGCGGGATCAAAATAACCACTGCTTCCTGGAATTTGTGTAAATGCAATTTCCACAATTATTAACTGTATTTGATTAAAATCGATTCGGTGCCATTCGAACCTCACATTTCCGTGTTCAATTAATTATTTTCATGAATGCGTAACATACCCATGCACTTTTGAATAAGAGTACCAACTGACTTTCAAGCGAGGTAAGTTTTGTGGATTACAGAAACAATCTATAACTTTGAGTAGACTGTATGTGGGTGTTTTGTTGATATATAAAAGAGTCTGATGAGGCTGTATAAGACGACTGACACAAAAACTAATTCTTGTATAGTTCGGGTGAAGTGATTGTTAATGCTCAGGTGCCGCTTAAGAAGCAGTTGGCTTTAAACAAAAATGCCCATAACGAAAACGTCTGCCTTTACACCACATGTATATTTTGGGGAGTCCAAGAGCTCAGGGTTTAAAAATTTCATGACATTTTGCAGTTTTGCTCTCTTTTTGGGGGGCCTTTTAGTGTTCTTCGGAAAGGTCAGTGGTCGTCAATAAGCGAGGCTTTTTACGTGTAAATGCCACCTATAAGCGTGCCGGTAATATATTACAATACGCCGAATGCATATATACTTTACAAGCACGGCAGTGTTTAATCCTGTGGGCATATTAAACACACCCAAAAATTGAAGGTTGTTGGAAAGGGTGTTACAACTGATAATGTAGTAACCAACGGATAACGTATCACCAGCCGATAATGTATCACAAATTGACCGATATTGTATCACTAACCGATAATGTAGCAAAACTTGACTGATAGTGTAGTAAAATTTGTATCCGATAATGTATCACGTGTCGACGGATAATGTAACTACAAAATAACTGTATCCGATAATGTATCACCACGGAACGGATACTGTATCAACCAATAATGTATCAAAAATCAACCGATAATGTATTAGTATATTTGGAAAAGGTGGAAATATTGCAAATTAATTAAAGTCTAATAAGTGTCTTTGCTATGATAAGTCCCCACTCGGGAAAGTTTATCATTAAGAATATTTTTTTGTGTGAATTTGGGAGGGAGTTGCTCTGGTTTGGAGACGCTCTACTTCCAAGTGGGTCTTAGCTAGTGGCGTATCCAGCTTTTGATGTGGGGGGGGGTAACTGCATTCGCACATCTGCGCCGAAATGTGGACAAGTTCTTTTCTCCGGACACTTGGCCTCCGTATGGGCTCCGTGCTCCAACCCAAGAGGGCACGTTTTACCACTTTTGAGAGCACCATGCATGGACGCACGGGACCATTGATCTCCGTATGGAGATCAATGGACGGGACACAGCATGTGCGAACTGTACTGTTCTGGTTCGCGCGCAAAGTTCAACGCCACTTCCAGAATGTGCCAATAGCCGCAGCGTCTTTGCATGATCATCAGGCAACGTCGGCGCGCGCATACGTTCAATTTAACTTGCGATGGTCTCAAAGACTATTCCCTTCCCCAGTAACTTTGTATCATTCAAAATACGCAGTGGATGGACCGGGAACAGTCTAGGTCCTCCCCCAACTCTCCGTTTCTGGCTGTTGAAGGGGCACTTGTGCACGGAGCCCATAGCTCCATGGTAAAATCAAAAACTGAGGGGGGGGGGGGGGGCTGGAGACCACATGACACTTGGGGCGCTGTTCATGATACAGATGTATCAGCGCATTTCAAGCTTTTTTGTGCTTTGTCTCCCTTTCTCAGTACTATTTAATACATTTCGGCGGTTGGAAAGTTTGAAAAACACCTCAAAATCTGCCCTTTTTTCTCTAAATACAAAATAATGGGGGTGGGGTGATCCAATAGCCCAGACCCCCTTCCCCGGTCAAAAAGTGGGGCGGGATATATAGGACATAAAACAAACATTTGTGTACACCTTTTCCCCGTACTGATACATTATCGGTTGATTTTTGATACATTATCGGTTGATTTTTGGTACTTTATCGGTTGATACAGTATCCGTTCCGTGGTGATACATTATCGGATACAGTTATTTTGTAGTTACATTATCCGTCGACACGTGATACATTATCGGATACAAATTTGACTACACTCTCAGTCAATTTTTGCTACATTATCGGTTAGTGATACAGTATCAGTCAATTTTGTGATACATTATCGGTTGGTGATACATTATCCGTTGGTCACTACATTATCAGTTGTAACAAAGGGTTTGCGTAGTATCGTGGTTAGTGGTAAGGATTGTTTTTAGAAAGTCGTCCGAATTTCTTTTCAATATTCTGCAAGAATTCACACCCTTAAGTTGTTTTAAAAACCAAGGCTCACTTTTTTTGCATGCTGTTGACATCCACTGGCCTCGCTTATTAGCGTTGCAAAAACAACACATGCTACCATAATATAGTTCGTCCTTCGAAATTCGAAGATGACAGCCAACATCTCCATACTAGTTGGTGTTGTGTGTTCGCAGATGGCTAATAAGTCCAATTCTAGCCAGGAGGCTACAGTCCTACACTGGACACACTAGGTTGGGGGTGGGGGTGGACACGTAGGGAAGCATCTAGCTGACGAGATTTCCGTTGCTGTCGTTTCAGCTCAGCCTCCCTGATGCGACGGGCTTCGAAGCTTGATACCGGCACGCTTATAACGTGATATTTTGACGTACAAGCCTCGCTTATTTAATGACGGTGGTTAGTCGGATCGGATGTTCAAAATGTACACAAAGAGTTAAACTTTTTTACATTTACTTGCACGGCTTCTTTAGGAGTGATCAAACAGAACCATGAGTGGAAATTATGGAAAGGGTCAAACGGACGATGACAAGACCAAGATGAAAGAGGAGAGCCAGGCACCTTCCGTACCAGCAGGTGAGTTTGCAGAGGATCCTAGAAAAAAGATCGACTTACCTCTTTGGGGACTGGTGTAACTATTGTATTCGGGGGAAGGTGTGAGAGGAGGGGAACTTGCCTTTTTGTGATTGTGTTTATGTGGGGAATCAGCGAAAATCATCGAGGCGCTCCATACTAATTTTGTATTATGTGCGCTCCAGACTTCTTCAGCCCAACGGAATGTATACATTTGCCACAAATTGTATACATTTGGGACGCGCACGCAAAAACAGCTACCACGTAAGTCAGTTGGATTAATGACTACATACCGTAATGTATAGGCCTTTCGTTTTCAAGACTTTTGATGAGCCTAGATCGCTGGTTTTGAACTGAGCTGTGAACCAATCATATCCATTTTTTTTTACCTGATACTGGGGTATGTGTCTGTATTAAATAATGCTGAAATCTAATTCTTAAAACGGAAACTTTAGTAATACCTTTGCTCAATAAGTTGTTTACTAATTGTATTTTCAAGGTCTTAATTTTTCTGCATCATAAACACCTTTTGTAAGGGCCTTGCACATTAAAGGAAGAAGAAATGTTGGAGATAGAAGCTTGGTTATTAACCTTGGTCAAGGCTCTCGTCGTTATTCGTCCCGTTCGCGGTAATCAATAGAAGGCATATCCTCGTGCGCCATGCAGTGCATGTAAAAATACAGCGCGAACAACGACCACATGTGGCCACTATTTTATGCAAATCAGTTGGACCCAAAAGTGGCTGCATGAGGTCGCTATTCGTGCTGTATTTTTAATGCACTGCAAGCATAGCGAGGATATGCTACTGATTGTTTACCGCGTACGGATGAACGCCTTGACTAAGGCTACTTTGTCATCCGTGTTTTATTAACTGGCGAGGCCTGCCGACGAGGCGACCCTATGATGTGTGGCTTATCTGACACGAAAGCATCAGCACTCCACAGCCGCAACGATTAAAAATACATTCTCTCTGGCACGGAACCCAAAACAATGTCACTGAGTGCCGTACTACCTTAGACTTAGCTGAGTGAATACAGCTGTAGTATAGTTGCCATAATAGCAGATACATCCCTGCATGGGATGAGGAGTGTAATGCATGCTACGACGCCTTTCTGCAAGCTGAACCAGACGAAGATGCAGCTACGAAGGCTACAGACCTGACAAACTGCCTTGACAAAAACGCAGAGAGGGAAGAGACAGTCCAGGGAATCGACCTCACACACTCCTGTAGAATAACCTGGAAAACCTTCAACCGTCCTACTGGCAGAAGTACTCGCTCCAAGCACTGTACTGTCACTGCTAACTCCATCGCTCAGCAACTCCTCGCCAATGGACACTTCAAAGATGCAGACAAGAACCACGCCCGCACTGTGAAACAGGAGACCACAAACCTGTGGAAAGCACCAGGCGTTGACGGGCATAATATGTCATCTCCATTCTCCCTTGAAGAACTCTCTGCTGCCATTTCCAAACTGAAATGCGGAAAACTCAAGGTCCTGACAACATCCCTCCAGAATTCCTGAAGCACTTTGGTCCCAGATGTCTAACCTGGCTCCAAGAATTCTACTCCTCCTGCCTTGCCGGCCAGTCAATGCTCAAGATTTGGCGGAAAGCCACTGTCATTGCATTGCTGAAACCAAAGAAGGCTGCTGATGACCCCAAAAACTATCGTCCGATAGTTCTTGGGGTCACTTCACCTCTTTGTGTCCCGTACAAGCTTCTTGAACGGCTTCTCCTGGCTCGGCTCGACCCAATCATCGACCCCCAACTGCCTGATGAACAGGCTAGCTTCCGACATGGACGCTCCGCAGTACAGCAAATTGTTAAGTTGACCAACACGCAACAAGGCAGGTGTCGTACTAGTGGACCTCACTGCTGCCTACGACACAGTGTGGCATCATGGCCTGGTCCTGACACTTTTGCTCCATTCCCGATCGGCACTTTGTGCGGTTCCTCGCCAACATCATTTCAACATCATTTCGACAAGCCGACCACGTCGGCTGAGGAATGGAGTACCCCAAGGCTCAGTACTGTCCCCCACCCTCTTCAACATCTACATTAGCGACATACCACACACCACAGCGAGGAAGTTGAGCGTCGCAAAAACTACTTCATCTGCCTTTAACCTAAACACCAAGGAAGCCCAACGCCAGCTGACTGTCACCCTAAACGAGTCTCCCCTGCCCTACAATCCAGATGCCACCTACCTTGTGGTAAGACTAGACCGGCAACTCACTTACGGGAAACATCTGGAAGCCCTCCGTTCTAAGGTTTAAGGGCGTAACTAGCTCCTGCGTCGGATGGATCATCATTGGGTGCCAGGACATCCACTCTTCTAACTGGTGCTCTTGCCTTCGTGTACAGCGCTGCCGAGAGCGCTGCCCCAGTATGGTGCCGCAGTGCCCATGCAAGGAAGCTTGATGTGGCCCTCAACGAAACCATGCGTATCATCACTGACTGCCTACGCCATACTCCAACAGACCTCATGCCTGTTCTTACAGGCATCGCACCTGCAAAGCTTTGCAGAGAGTGACTCACCGACAGGCTTGCGTCCAAGGCCAAGGCAAACTCCGATCACCCTCTGCATCAGCTGATCCAAGATGCACAACAGAACGCCCGCCCTCTCGTCGCTCCTTCTCCCGTCATGCTGCAGCCCTCTGCAACTCCAAATTCACTTTGCGTAGTGCGTGGGAAGCTGAGTGGGAGCAGACTGCCCGACCTGATCTATAAATACTGTGACCCCCGATACCACAGACCCACCAGGCTCAGACTTTCCTCGAAAGGAATGGGTCACCCTGAACCGCTTGCGAATGGGAGTCGGCCAGTTCAATGGCAGCATGTTTCGTTGGGGCATACGCCCATCAGCAGCCTGCGTGTGTGGAGCACGACAGCAGACAGCACAGCACATCATCAACGAGTGCGCTGCACTTGGCCCCCCAGCTGACACAGTGGACCTCACAATTGTCAGCGAACAAACAAGAACATGGCGTAGACAACTGGTCGGAATAGCTTGACTTTCTGCTGCTTCAAACGAAAGAAGAAGAGGGAGTAAATTGTCATTTTTTTTTCTTTTTTGCCCTTTTGCTTTCTGTAAAATCTGAACTGCTCTAACGAGTGCAAAGTCAGTTGCTAACCGTTGGAATCGATTACTCGTATAAGGTGGGGAAGGTGGGATGATGGGGGCGTGGTGGTTGTAGTTGTGGAGGTGGAGGCGCTGTTCAAACTGGAAATTTTTGAACAATAGGTGGCACTCTTTTAGGCGGTACAATCCTTAACAACTGCATTCGTGAAAAAAGAACTCCTGCAAAATAGCACTCGTGACAAAGGGGCACTCCTTAGAAAAAAATCCGTTGCAAAATACCCATACTTACCGTCCAAATTTTGTTTCTATAAGCGTCCTTAATTTGTTTTAAAATCTCAATTCCGTTGAAATCTGCAACTCCGCACCCCACCCCCCCCCCCTCCGCCTGGTTACGGTACCGATTATCTGTGCTTTTTATTTAAGCTGATATTATACCGTGCTGATTATTTAATTATGTTGTTTTAGATTCCCAACAACGGGGTGGGCACGTCGGAAACGTCGGCAATGTTAGCGGTTCTTTCAACCCTATCAGTGTTGGTAGTGATGTCACCTTCACTCTCACTAACCCTCCGCCGCCTGAGAGGGCAGGTAAATACAAATCTTTGTAACGTAACTTTCAGGCCCTATGGATTCATGTTTTCATTCTTTTCCGTTAAAGTGAGTTCAAGGTACCAACGAATGTTATTCGTCAGTCTGTCAGATTGGCGCGCACTTGCGATCCGACAAACGGGCGAACAGCATCCAAACATTTCGCTGGTAACAAGCTTATGTAAAGGTGTGCGTTATAGTACCAACGAATGTTATTCGTCAGTTTGTCGGATTGCACGTGCATGCGATCCGAAAAACTGAAGAATAGCATACACAAATTTCGCTGGTAACCAGCTTATGTGAGGTGTGCGTTCAAAGTTCTAACGAATTTGGTACGCGCGCACAATCCGACAAACTGACGAATAGCATACAAACAGTATAAAGATCATCCGGCTATTGGAGATTTTGTAATTTGACACACTGAGGAATACGTTTACGATCAAATGAATCATATCGCACAACTTTTCTGATTAAATAAGTGACCTGATGGATACTACGTTTCCTATTTTATTTCGAATATACACCAAAAGAGTTGTTATCGAAACATTTAGGGTAAAAAACGACGCCCAGAAAAATGTCCAACTTCAAACGCAAATATATCGAAAAAAAATTTCGCTTATTCGTCGATAGAGTTTTTAGAGACATGAAACTTGAGGATTGAAGACAAAGGGCACCGCACCTCTGGCCTTGACTTGGGGCTTCCAATTTCGAGCATTTTGGAAGCAATGGTCTTTTTATAGGTGGTTTGAGCGTAAAGGGTGGCATAGGTGGCATGGGTGGCTTGTGCGTAAAGCGCTCGCCTCTCGCCAAGGTGACCGGATGGAATACTGGCCGCGGATCGCATGTGAGTAGAGTTGTGCGTTGGTGGCGGGCGCATGCGCAGTGTATGCCACGACAGGGGACGTGACCTGGTGGGGGCAGCGTTTCAAATAGGGGTCATTAGTGGCGGTTGCGCAACAATTTGCTCGCAAATCGGAATGAACCGATAAACCGTCATCAGAATGAAGCATTTTTTAGCCAAAAAGAAGGGGTGATGATTTGGGGGTTGAATTGAACTGGAACTCAATTAACTCGCGTTGGGGGCGCCTTACAGCACGTCAGCCGCAAAAAGAACGTTCGTTCGTTTTCAAGCCTGATAACGAAAAAAAAAAATATTTCCAATGTTTTGATGAAATATAGGTCATCCATCCTTCCACATGTCGAACAAACGATTTGGGAGAATTTTTCAAAACTTCGCTTATTAGGTTGCAGGCCAGTAAATCGGTCCGAAATCGCCTACGCCGGCCAACTCACGATTTGCATGCCCTCAAATCTTCGCTATTTGAGCATATTGTGGGACGTGAACTTGAGAGTTTGTAAAAAATATGGATGAAAGCTGTGCACAGGACTGTGAACTTGTAGTTCTGTGCAATTTGGATGTAAATGGAGCCCTAAAAGCGCTCTATTTTGCAATGGAGTGTAGGCGTCGTTTTTCAAAATGGCGATGGGCTTCAGGACCATTTTAAGGGGTGGACATCTTCGGATGGAAATTTTTCCTAAAAGTCATCAGTTCCCCCCCCCAACAAAAACGAAGGGATAATAAAGGATGATGAAATTAGCTTTCATTTGATGTGTGTCTGGAATACATTGGAGAGTTGTGCGTATTATTACTGAATTTTTGAAGTAGGGACATTAATCATTGGGGTCTACGGCCGTTTATTTACTGGTCTGCAACCTTATGGGTACAACCCTGCATATAAAATCCCATAGACACTAGTGATTAATGCCCATACTTCAAAATTCTTTTAAAAATACTCAGAACTCTCGCAGGCATTCAAGTTGCACAGAAAAATGATGATCAACATGTCATCTTTCATTTGCTTTTCATATTTTGGAGGGTTGACCATTGACTTTTCGAGATATTCTCACCTAAAGAAGACGACCCTTATTTTCCCCAAAGCGGAAAAGTAGCCATCTAGAAAAACAATCCCTCCACAACATGGCAAAAAAGCGCCACTTTCGAGCCCAATTGCATCCAAGATACTCAGAATTGGGAGCCCCAAATCCGGGCCAGAGGTTCATTACCATATCTCTTCAAATTCCTAATCTTATGGCTCTCAGAACTCTCCAATATACCCCTTAAGGTACTCATTACAGTGTTTACACTTGACTTTGTTTTCTATTGCAGGTACAGTTTCACCTCAGTCTGGGAATCCCACTGCAGGTATTCTTTAAGTTTCAAATTGTCACAGCAATTAACTAAATCCCAACAGATATTTGTCCAAAAACTTAGGCCCTGCAATTTAAAATCCTTCCTATACTAAAATGCGATCTCCTTTTTATCTTTTTCAAGTTTTGTTTTAATTTAAATTTTGTTGAACATATTATAATTACGTTTGCTTCGACCAATGTTTTAGTCCATTTTTATTTGCTGAGCAAAATGCATTTACCGGATGTGTATCGATGTTGGAAATCATATTTATTGTGCGGTCTAAACACCTGTGAGAGTTTTGAGTGTTTTTCAAAGATTTTGGAAGCATGGAGATTTAACACTGGTCTCTATGTGAATTTATACTCGGTTGCACCTATAGTATTTCCAAGATGGCTGTGTCCTTGGCCCAGTTATCGACCCGTCAATAGAGGCCGGTATATAAGATTGACAGTAGGGTATGGTACTCATTTAAGTGTTTTCACTTGTCCTTTTTCTGATGCAGATACAGCCTCACAAAATCCTCAGTCTGGAAATCCCACTGCAGGTATTTTTTAAGTAACAAATTATTACAGCTATTAATTAAATCCCAACAGTTGTTTGTTCAAAAACGAAGGCCCTTTACTTTGAAGTCCTTTTTTAAAATGAGATCTCCTTTTTCCATGTTTTCCATTTTTGTTTTAATTTAAATTTGGTTGTACATATAAACACGTTTGCTTTGACCAATGTTTTAGTCCATTTTTTTGGCTGAGCAAAATGAATTTACCGGATTTGCAATGGCGTAGCCAGAAATTTTTCAGTGGGGGGGGGGGGGGGGCTGGAACATTTCATGGGGGGGAGCGTCATGTAGGGGCGTCAATCGCTTCTCAAAAGTGGGGGGGGGGCATACTTTGATCAGAACTGATGCGAGCGCGAAGCCCTTACGGCGTGGGGGTCGGGGCCTGCTTAAGGGCCCCGAACAAAAATGGGATTCTAGATGTTCTGTGGTGTGATCTGAAGCAATTTCTGACCACTTTAACCAATATTTTCTAAGCAAAAGATACATTGTAGTACATAATAGGGCCATGTAAATGAGACACGAGTTCATTTTTTTTTTTGGGGGGGGGGACATTTGATATTGTGTCCCCCACCCTTCAAAAAGTGGGGGGGGGACCAGTCCCCCTGTCCCCCCCCCCCCCCCCCCCCCAGGACTGACACCCATGGCGTCATGTAGATCAATGATAATTTTTTTAGAAACTCAAAATCTCAGTGGGGGGGGGGGGGGGGGCGATTGGGGGGGGGGGGGGCGACAGACTGAAATCATCTCAATATTTATGAAGCCAAAAGAAGAGCATTCATAAGAAATGAATTTCAAGCAATATTAATGGCATCCGGGATAACATCCCAATATATATTATTGTAGCGGTACGCCATTAGGGAGGTCTGCTCAAATGATTGGATTTAAGGACGCCAAGGACAAACAGACACAAATCAAAACACTATGAGTCGTATTATGCATGCTTGGTCGCATGAACTTGTTACAAATTACAAATCTAACTCACAAAACAAGTGTTACAAAAATCATATAACCTATTCAACTCCCAGCTGTATAAATTGTAATAACGTTGCCAAGGATATATTATATTCCTAATATTCGTGGTTTTAATATTTTTATCAGGTTCCTAATATTCTTGGCTCTAATATCTTAATCATGTTCCCGGTTCAAAGTGACGTTCCTAAGATTTCCCGGTTCCCCGAACGCCTGGTCAGTGTACGGCTGTATTGTGAACTAGGCCTCCAAATTGCACCTGACATAAAACAGTCGTACTGTAATAAATCAACATGTGACACACGGTGATTGAAACTTTGAGATTGCGAAGACTAATTCACCCCAAAATCACTCCTTTCGTCAACATGAAATAAACTAAAACCTAGTAGCCCAGCGGTAGCACAGAACAACCTGCATTATGTCAATAGAATGTAAAGAAACTACAAGTTTTGCTCATTTTAAACTAAAATGTTGGCTTTTAAGCACAAAGCTGTGCACACGATACTCACGCTTTGGTGTGCAAGCAGAAAAGGGCTGATATTCGCGCGTTCACAGCACTGAGTGCGCGTTTGTATATATTTTTCTGGGCTGTGCCAATTGTACGGTGCCCCGTAAAAGACGTCTCACAACATTATCAATCGCCCTTAGTTTTGCTGGGAGATAAAATATAATTCTTGCATAATAGTTTGATGACTTTCATAGCAAAGACACAAAATAATTAGATTTTGTTTAAGTTAAGCCTTGCCTTTGTTATAAGAAATCAAAGGGATGTTACCTCGGCAAATGGATTCTCGTTAGGCCCGGGCCCGATTTTTTGGCTCTGCTTTCAGTTAGCGAAAAAATCTAATAACGACCTCTTAAAGACTTTTGAAATTTCCCAGCCATAAAGTGAAAAATACAAACTGTTTTTCTCATTACAAAACAAGTCTTCCAAAAGTGAAAAAAAACACCAAAAAACACGCAGACCATTTTTCATTCAACATCAATGAACAAACCGTGCCCTGTGCTATAGTGATGCGATAATTATACTGTGCTGATTATTTGATTGTGTCGTTTTAGATTCCCAACAACAGGGTGCACACGTCGGAAACATCGGCAATGTTGGCGGTTCTTTCAACCCTATCAGTGTTGGTAGTCAAGTCACCTTCACTGTCAAGAACGCTGCGCCGCCACAGAGGGCAGGTAAATGCGAATCTTAATTGCGTTACTTTTGTTAATATACCATATTATAGGGCCGATTTCATCGTTAAGCAATGTTGGTGACAGAGCTTTATTGTACTGTGAAATGTTATACATCCAGTATATAGAAATAGTCAATCGGATAACAAAAAAGGAGTTTGGGATCATTTCTCTGAATTAATAATTAGTTGTTATGGTTAATATCTATCGCGGACATATCATTTCCGTTCTTAACGCTGGAATTCAATCCACAGGACAAAAAGAACTTTAATTCATAACCAGAGATTTGCGTTTGTTAAGTTACAAATGCAGGGTGATCGGGCGGGCATTTTCAGTGGACATGAAGATGGGATTTGCATTATGCCAGAACAGAAAAATAAGACTCATTACATTCAGCCTTTTCAATTGGAATCATGTTATTTCAATTGAATAACAGTGCATCCCTTTGGGTCTTAATAACATTATAATTTCACGTACCTGTCAGTTCCCGTTTGATTACGTCATAAGTTACAAATATTACACAATTAATAGAAATATTGATGTAGTTCAGACACCGTACATCTTCATCATGAAGTGATCAGAACTTCAGAAAAAAAAGAAAGATTATAACGAATATATCTATCGATAACACCTAACTTCCGGTTCGATGCACATTGTAGCTAGTATCACTATTTGTGCAACGAGCGTCTTCATAAGACACGGATCAAATATTGGATTTGAATAATTAAAAAAAAGAAACTTGATCAAATTAAAATTCTTCCTACAATAAATTCCGGTCTGATAACGTTATGATTTGAATCATCGCAAAGGCATTTGCTGTTGTACAACGAGAATATCTACGGCCAAATTTGGTAAATTTTGACGAATTAGTTTTCAATTCTGAAGTCTCAACTGTCTTTCACGTGCCATTAGAGGGCACCCTTTCGAGTTATGGCTTCATCATTATTACATCAATATAAACAAATCAATCCGTTTACAAGTGATATTCAATCTTCATTGCACTTCCGGTACCACCGTAGGTAAAGGTCAAGCGACTTCATATACACGACAAAATTATTCATCATAAGTTAGAGATGAATACAAACTGTCATTTGGTGAACTCTAATCTGTTGTCATCTGATACCTGGTGACGTCATCATGACGTAGGAGCCATATGCACACATTGGGATCAAAGTCGATATTTGTTGAAAGTTTAACGTTTATACCAATACATGCCCCCGAGGATGTTTGGCCAAAAAGAATAGAAAGAAAGGAGGGGAGGGTGCAGAAAGGAGGAGCGAAGATTAATTCTTACCTTTTTCAAAATGGTGATCGGGTCATAATTATGCGATCACTCAATCAGTCAGCTATCTAATGAAATGCCAAATTGAAGTGTACAGTATTTAGGCGAATCTAGCAATTTACTAGTGTTGAATTCAATTCTGTCTGTATACTTGTTCTTTTTTTCTGATGCAGACGCTACTGGACGTGGGGACAATGCCCCAGATTCACAGAATCATTAGTCTGGAAATCCCACTTAAGGTATTCTTAAAGAACTACCAATTCATGCCATGAAATAAATGCCGATGGTTGGTTGGCCTTTATAATCCGCCTTTCACAAAAAAAATCGTCTGTTGGGAAAAAAACATTGTGGGCAGAATACGGGCTGGTCCATATGCCTGTCATATGGGTAAAAACTGGGCAAACCTTTATAGGCAGATTACGGTTGGCCTATATGGGTGTCATATGGGTAAAAACTTGGCGAGCCCATGTTGGCAGCATACAGGCTGGCCCATATGGGTGTCGTATGGGTAAAAACTGGGCAAAGCCCACATAGGTGGAATATTGGCTGGCCCATATTGGTGTCATATGGGTTAAAACTGGGCAAGCCCATGTGGGTAGAATACATAAATCTTGGGTGCAAAATTATCTGGGGCCCATATGGGTCCTCCCATATGGGACTGCTCAACTTATCAAGGTATCAACTTAAGGCTCTCACAGCTTAATTTATTTCAATTTACCTGTGGTTCATTGACTGTTTCGTTGCCAAACAAAATTTGTACACACGGCCGTCGTAAATGTTGTTATTATGCTTGTCCAAGATGTTTACTTTATTTCAAGCGTTTCGCAGTGACGCCATGTTTCACGAAAGCGAAACAAAATTGTTCGCATCGCGTAAGTTACACCATGTTTTGTGAAATCGACTGCAGGTATGTTAGCAGGGGCGGATCCAGGAATTTTTACAAGGGGATGGTCATCAGTAAATCAATGCTGAAATCTAGACAGGTTTTATTTCTCCGGACACGAATTGGCATCCGTAAAATCAATAGATGGAGTGGGAGGGGAAGGGGGAGCCTTGTACCATACTTTCAATGTGGGCGCTGTTCACATCCGACGATCGGTAACACTATTATACAGAAAAGTTTAGAAATACCCCATTACAAAACTGGCTTTGTACACAGGCGGATATTGTTACAGTTACAACAGGACATTTTTGGGGGCGGCAGAACGGGGCGGGGGTCGTCACATTATTTTTAAGGTATTTCTATAAAAAGAAATAAGACAGAGATTGGGGGTAAGACCTCCCCCCCCCCGGATCCGCGCCTGTAAGGTGATGCTTACATCACCCCAATGACAAGGTTCTGTTTGGAATATTAACCATCATTATAAGAAGGTGTTTCCTTCCGTTTTTTAATTAACATTTTCATGTGACGGCTAAACATAGACTATCCACTTCTTGTCTCGCTAAGTCGTGGCATGCGCCAATAGTTTTATATACAAATGCAGTGACTGACTAATCTTTCAATAATATACCTGGTCACTTTTTTCAAAATAGTTCCGTTGTACACGGTTTAGGCAGTAGACTGCGTATCTAGTCGCATTGGTGATGATTCTTAATAATATTATATGTATTTATTTTTACCTGAATAAAGGATACTGATTATAACTTGGTGAAATTCGATGGTTTTGCTATTTTTAGGTTTCGTGGAAATGTTTCATTGCAATGGAGAATTCCACAACAGGCAGTATAGCAAAGACTGTGTTTTGCAATGTAATCAATTTATTACAATCCCTTTGTATGATACTTAAATGGTAATTTTTCCTATACCTTTTATTTCAGATTGAATTCAGCTCTTTGAAATCAGTTATTATATGGAGCCGAAAGAAGCAAACGCAGGAGAGATGAGTTTCAAGTACAATGTAGTTTCAATCTAATTCCAGGATAACATCCCAATATTTTTTTTATCAATCACTCTTAGTTTTTATGCGGGAGCGTAGAAGGGCCCAAACTAATTAAAAACAAAATCATAATTAGTATTTCGCCGCCTTTGCCTACTGCCTAGCCGCGGCGACTTACTATTTCGCCGCGGCGACTTAATATCTCGCCGCGGCAAGAAAGAAGGTCGCCATGGAGAGTTACTTTTTAAGCGATAGAAACTCGCCGCTGTGAGACAGTAAGAGATGGTGAGTCTCCGCGGCGAAATGCCAATTTAGATTTTTTTTTTAAATTGCTTGAGGCCCTTCAACACTACCGCATTTAATTTTAAATTCCATTGAAAGATAGAGACGGGCGCTCAATGTCTTTGACTAAATAATAGCTATTAACATTCTGATTAACACATTGAGGGATGATAATAGATAATGCTCACTTCGAAATAGTTGGATTTAGTTTGATTCTTAAAAGTTAGGAGAGCCTTTGCTTTATTCTTTTTCTGTTAATCCATCAAATGAAAATCCATCAAACATATAACTGTATTGCTTTGTTTAACTCTATCGGACCATTTGGGTATAGGGTGCATGTGTCCCCCCCCCCCCAAAAAAAAAAAAAAACTTTGCTCTAGCTCTAGAACAAATAAATTGATTGGCATGACATTTTGGTGACTTTTCCCTACCTTCATCGGTGATGAATATGGTGCATGCCAAAATGGAGTCTGTAGGATCTCAATGGTTGCCATGCCAACCGTAGTAAAAACACTAATATTCATATAGCATTTGGTCAGTTTTGTATAAAAACATGGAAATAAGCATTTTGTGAGTAAACCATTTCTGTGCCCGAACCAACCAACTATCCACTTTAGACTAAATACCATGGTCACGTGACCAACTGCAATGCATGCATGGAATCCAATATCGCCGCCATTGGCACGAAAAACCGCTTTTAATTTTCACAGTTTATGCAAAAGTTTCTTCTTCTTCCCTCTTCTTTTTGGGTGGTACTTCTTTTATACAGTTCTTGCATGGTTAAATATTAAGCAATGCAGGTATTTCATCAGAGCCAAATCAAATTTACAACAAATGACGATGTTGCCTCCATATGGGTATAGCGTCCTCTAGCGGTATATTTGCATGCCAAAAGTTGTGTAATCGGATGCCTATTGACCAAAAGAATGATTTTAAGCAACCTTGATATAAAAAAACGTTTGATTGTTTAAATTATTCCATATACGTACTGTTTAAGACCAAGAATGGGCACAAGACAGTAAAACGTCCTCTTTTTGTCACTGAGGCGCAACCAGACGAAATCACCTTGTAGATTATCAGCCAACCAACATTCCTGCAAAAATTTAAAGAAAGTCGGCTGTCAAATATGAAAACAAAAATGGGAACACCATGTGCCCTTCTCCCGGTCCAGAAAAAAAATCCAAATAAATCATCCTAGTACTAGTAGATTAATAGCATGAACCATTTTCAGAGCAGGCTGTCTTATTTTAGAATTAGTTTGATGTATTAAGTACAAGTGATATTGAGGCAAAGCAGCTTTAACATTTTGTGCGCGTTGTTGTATTGTACTTTGTCCATTTACATGTTGGTTTGGCAATAGTTCTTGCTTTAAAATTTTCAAAGAAGCTAACATTGGGTTCAAGAAATCCTTTTGTCTCTACAACCATCGGCTCCTCTGACTATATCACGTTGCATCTAATGTAATGACTTATGCTTTTTGTTAGTTTATTGCTTTTAATAAATGCCATTGAATTAAACATTAAACCGTTTTCACAGTTGTTTTCGTGCTTTTCTGTGGTGGACATTGATTTTGTTCACATAATCATGATCAGGGGGGTTGTTATTGTATAAAGTATTGCCGCTTGGGTAATTAGCAATTTGCCATCTAGGTTATTATATAATGTTACTTCAAATGGCGCCTCCTCCTTGTGGGGTCACTTTTAATACTGTATTTGATCAACATGTCAAGATTTTTTAAAAGGAATCAAGGATACAGATTCGGAAACTATTAAACTCGGCCAACCACCATAATGGCTTTATGGTTACCGTATGAGATAATGCAACTTCAATTTTGACAACAGTTATACCAAGCAAACAATGAAATTCCGCATTGTCATAAGGGAACATTTGGTATGTTATTTTCATATTACCCAGTTAAGACTCTTTCATCATACCCAGTTACCAGCGACAAGACGGATCAGAGTAGATCATTATAAAGATTTAATTATACACACCGTTTAGAAACTGATGACCTCTCTTAGTGATGCTTTTCATCAGGGCAATGAGGTGCCCGTCATGCTCCCGCTCCATCCGACCGTCATTGGCGATTCCAACACATTCAGGCACCTGGCTTTTTATGATGCGGTCCATACATTATAATCCTGCATCACTGATAAGCCGCAAGGTAGGCGACGAGCGCAGTAGTGGTCATATGGTGTTTTATATTTAGTCAGCTCCTTGAATTCCTTTACAAGAATATCCTTTACAAGAATATCCTGCTTTGCTTGTGCAAATTCTGAATTAAGCTCTTAGAGAGGGGATCTTATATGGACACCGTTTTAAGAAGTTGCTTAGGATCGAGACAGCCCGAGTGAGCCGTCTTTTTTGAACAGCTGTTGTTAATCGAGCTGCACCAGTCCAAGTGTTGGGAGATCCTTCTTACGACCAAGTCTTTCTCCCTCTTGCTCAGCTCGGCTTGCATTTTGGGTTTGATGTGAACGCTGCACTTTCGTGGCGGGTCTATCTAGGGTTGAGCATCTAGCTTGAGGTGTAGGCGAATGCGCGCCTGAAAGTTACCCAGGGTATGTCAAACTGTATTGGATACCGTTCCCGCAGGTCTTGTTTGTCCTCACCGGAGTGTTAGGATCATCCGTCGGTTCTTGTGGGGGCCCTGGCGGTACCTGAGGCTGTGGGACATGTGTGCCAGTATGAATCGTCACCACCAAGTATAGGGTGCGGCTTTCAGGGAGCCAAGCAATAACAGGATCTGGCTCGTCTACCACAAATAACTTCTCACGACTCCAGTCATTCTGCTTTTCCGTGTAAACACAAAGGTGTATGTAGCCGTGGCAGGTGATTTCGGAGACATTGTATGCCTTAGGATTGGTTTGGATGGGGAGAGTTGGTTTCTGTACTTGTCTCATATAAGGCGCGTGATGCGAACTGGTAAGGTATTGGCACTCTCCCCTTTGTCAATGCACGTGATGGTGGTGTTGCCCGAGACGATCGGGACAGATCACAATATGTCATCTAGTCTGGTAAAGGCCTCGGCTGGTCCTCGTCCTTGCTTGTTGTGCACATGTCTGATACTGATAAGGTAGTGGAGCTGAATGCTTCGGACGGCAAATCAACTACAGCTTGGTCATCCTCAAGGTTCTCTTGTTCTTACTGCTACATGTGAGGTATCTGTCTTTGGAACCACTTCCGCTATGGGAGAGGCTACGATTACTAGCCTTTCTGGATGCACTCTGCGGCCGTCGGCGTCCCTTGCTATGTGATTGGCTTTAAGAGCGCCCTCGTCGCCGAGTTTCGGTTTTTCGGCAATATTGTGTCCTTGCTACCGCAGACTTTGCACGTGTCACAGTAAGAAGCCTGCTCGGTGGTTTCGCTTGAGAGTGTCTGCAGGCACTGGTAACTGGCAGCCATGGCCTCATGGTAGCGCCCCTTCTCGAGCATTGCTTCATAATTACAACCATGGGCCTTTTCAAGCCAGCTCTGACGAAATGGCTCTAGTGGTGTAGATGCAATAACTAGCTCAACTATTCGTTTATTAAGTTCTGCCAGCAACACGTGGCAATGAATGGCCTAATATCCCTAAACCTATTGGCAAATTTGTCAAGCGTTTTCATTTTGTTTTTGTCAGTGACGCATAAGTTGAAGCCTATTGATACGGACTTTCAAATTTGATCCATAACTGGTCTTTAAAAAGTGCACACAGTTTATCTGGCTTTGCAAGGTCTTCTTGTAATAGGTTGAACGCAATACGGCGTCTCAAACCCTCTGTGTCAACAGCAATCTTGGTCTTTATTGTCACATTTTCTGGCTGGCCAATATAGTTGTCCTGCGTTCACAGGATCAAGTGTTTCAAAAAGATTAATTCTTCCGCCAAGTCTTTAGCCTAGCAGTGCCAGTTCATTTCAGGATATCAGGCCATGTTGCTTGGTTTCGGCTACAGCTATAGCACATTTTAGTATGCAGAGTATGACAGACAGGGTGATCTAGCTTGCTGTTGCTTTGACTACAATGATTAAGTATGTGCAGTGTTGTTACATACTCAACTTTAACTAAGTCATTAGTGTTGTCCGTGCAAAATTTGGCATCGAAATCAGATTTACACTGTCGCGTTGCACGCAGAGGAGAATGGCTTTATAATAATTCAAAAAACCTTAAGTCTATACAACTCTGACAACTTTATATACAGACGTATTAAACAGCGATAGTTCAAACTGATATAACTTACAACATGTACAAAGTGAATTGTGACACCCGTTCAGTTTTTTTGCTGTGTAATTGATTGGGGTAGTACTGCTATAATCGGGTCATCTGAATGCACGTACGTACCAGTTGGAAGAATTATCCGGCGAGGTCGCTGGCAGGATAGGCGGTGCTCTTGGAGTGCAGTGATGACACACACTGTCGACTGGGAAGGTGTGGTTTTTCTTGCGTTGCTATGCTGCTGGCGCCGTCTTCACGAATTAGGTGCAGCGCCGGTGAATGACAGGAGTGCAGATGTGCACGAGAGGTCATGCCAATCAAGGAGTTTTTGTTTCGGCACTGGGATGCTGATTCAGATCATCGATGGCTTTCTGATATTGCAATGTGCCGTGTTGCAAGTCGATGCGTGCTGGAGCACCCCGCCGCAAACATTGTATGTCTGCCATGCGTGCAGCGCACAATATAGTTCAGTTCGGTGGTTATGTGCACTCGACGCATATCGCGGGTGTATGTACAGCACATGAGTACGTACAATGCACGTTGCCGTGGCTGTGGTCGGGTGGTGAGTTTGCCTAGCCTGACAGTCAGGTGGGAGTTTTCTGTATATGCCGCAAACACGGGCCATTCTTGGAACGCCGATCATCAAAAGACAGTCCAAGCGGTGTTTATAGACGAAAATCCGGTCCTTTGGCACGTACCGTTGCCACCATATGGATCGAGGCTGAACGACCCCAATAAGATGAAGCATACAGTAGGACGGATGGACTGGGGATGTGTAGAGGTCTTTTATTTGACCTCTTACTTTTCTCGACATTTCTGCCTGTCCGGGTCGTAATTGTGACGTCATTTTAACATAAACCAAGCCCACTGCAAACGGAGAAGCTTAATCGCCCAAAATAAATTATCTTCATAAATTTTCAACCAAAATAGAAAGTCCCCCTAAATACTTTGTTTTCTAACTAAAAAAAAGAATACAGAGTACCTGTCGCTCAAATAATGACTAATCATGACAGAAATTCCTTAGCAATCCAGTCATACTCTTTATTAGCCCAAAACAGTGACAATGTGTACGAAAGTATGCAATTTATGACAAGTAATACCAAAAAAAAGTTACATTTTTGTATACGTGCAAGTTGTGGGTGAACATTTCGTCTCTAACGCAATCGTCCAACACAAAATTCTTAAAATAATTTCAAATTTTGTTGGTTATCTTTTTTACTTTCCTTTACTGAACCTCGAATAATATGAAATATAAAAATTTACTGAAGACGCGATTATAAACTTTCAACGACGTCTGCTTTGTCACAACTGTTAACTTCCAACAACAACGATTGCCATTTCAGCACCAACAGTTGCTAGGATTTTGAAGATTTTGCTGTCGTCAAGTTTCATTTCTTTGGTGACTCCTTGTCGTGTCAGTTTGTTTGTTGGTTTGTCTGTTAACAAGATAACTCAAAAAGCTATGGACGGATTTGCATGAAAATGTTTGTAGGGGTGGACCTTGGTAAAAGTACAAATCGATTAGATTTTGGAAGTCTGGATCTAGCATTTGTTAAAAGGATTCTTCACCATTTATGCGATTACTTTTTGGGGGGTGTACTGGCAATATGGCGAGGAATTGTTTAGCATTGGCACATGTTTGCGCTCTCTGAGTGCTTTCTAGTTTTTGCTGCTGTATGCATTGAAGACCATCGCAATAAGTGCGCCGAACTCGTGTTCCTTGAGAGCCTCTCCATTATATGATAGACCTAATCTGATCCTGTACAACAACGCCACTGGTCCCATAAAATCAGTTGTATTGTAGTATCTTTTAGCAGCATTTTCAGAATCTTGTCCAGAGATGAAGAGTGCTTTGCTTCTTATAACGGGAACGAATCATCCGTCTTGAAGATGAACTGTTTGTGCTCTACATCAACATTTTAGCTTGTTCCCAACGAATTCTGAACTTTGAGTGTTTTATTCCAAAAAAGTTGACTTTTCTGCGTAGGATGTCTGCAACCCAAAATGTTTTTTCCCTATTGCCCTTCCGTAGAAAATCAGATCTGGCCTTTGAGTAGTGAAGTTGGGCCGCAAATATATCGAATTTTAAGAATTTTTTTCAAGCTAATAATGGGTTAATTGTTTAGAAAGATGTCTCATTCGAAAGTGAATAATTATTGAAAGAAAAAAGACAAGTTAGGAGACTGGAGACAAGTCTACAATCGTTGATTAATGTTCCTTTAATTGATTATTGTTCACAAATTACAATAATGAGGACAATAATTAGGTTTGTGTGCCGTAGAGCAGCCTACGATGGTCAACTGAGTAGACCACGCCAGCTAAAAAATGGCGTCCCCAAGGCTCTGTCCTAGCCCCCTACTCCTGAACATTTACATCCATGATCTTCCTTATACCGGGGGCCGCCAGAGTCCGAAGGTTCTTTAGTCCGAAGGTTCGATAGTTCGAATGCACACAATTTCCATAAGAGGGGGTTCGTGAGTCCGAAAATGAAATAAGATGTAAAACTCCGAAGGTTCATTAGTCCGAAGGTTCTATAGATCGAAACGAAAATAAGGTTCAATAGTCCGAAGTTTCATTATTCCGAATTGACAATAAGGTTCGATAGTCCGAAAAGACTTTAAGGTCCGATAGTCCGAATCGACAATAAGGTCCGATATAGTCCGAATCGACAACAAGGTCCGATAGTCCGAATCAACAGTAAGGTCCGATAGTCCGAACAGTCAGACTAACGAACCGTATTGCCCATTCGGACTATTGAACCTTATTCTCAATTCGGACTATCGAACCTTATTGTCAATTCGGACTATCGAACCCTACCGTATTCGGACTATCGAACCTTATCATCCGAGGACGCACTCAGCAAGGACATGCACACTCTCACCACCTACTTTAAGCACTGAAACTAAGTGAAGGCAAGATCATGTCTGCATCTTTCCACTTGAACAACGCGGAGGCCAAGCGTGAGCTGAACCTCAACATCATCTATCAACAACAGATGCCTCGCCCTCCAAGCAACACCAACAGATCTGAGAGAGAAGCTGGATAGCACGCTCATATCGACAACATCTCTCGTGCCTCCGTGACAAAGTGACTGACGGGGAGGGGCACTTATTCGCCGCCTTTCTGGAACTGTGGTAATTATTTTGAGGGGCCTATATTTTTACGAAGCAAAAATAATCAATAGAGGGCGCTAACTAACACAACCAGTCAGTCCAACGTCCTGAGCTCTAAAAATAAAATGTGCATCATGCAGACGGGCCGAGGTCACCGGGTCAGGCCACAGGTGGCCGGCACTTTGGGAGGCCAAGGAAGTTGTCATTTTGGGAGTAGGCCTGGGAAGTCAGCGACTCTAATTTGTTGGGATAATTAGATGCAAACCCAACCTCGTCGCCAGGGTGACGAACAGTACGCGCCCATCCCGATACCTGCTCTCTCACCCTGGTATTGGATCATTTGCATGTGCAAGATTTTTGAACACGTATGCAAATGAGGAACAGTCTGGTGTCTGGATATGCGTTACATTAGCGTTTGTTTTTGCATGCGGTGTCTGGGGGTATAAACAATATAGTCAATTCGTCGCGAGCACGGCGTGAGTTACGAAAACACTTTTTTTTTAAATTAAACTGTTACGATCTTATCGAGACAACATTAATTAATATAAGCAAATTGGAAAGGAAATTAGTATTTTTGAGAAGGCGTGGACGAATGATTGTTGTGAATAATAGCACCAAGTTCACGAAAAAAATCCATTACTAGCCAATTGCGGTATCGAATCAGGATACAGGAAGTAAGTTTTCTGTCCAGGGCTTACTATTGGAAACGAGGTTGGTAATAAAGTAAGCACTAGGCACGAGGATGATGCAAATTACCCGCCCCTCGCTTCACAGCGTTTCACTACAGAACCAGCTGGGAGCCAGAGCTATGCAACAATCCGCACATCTGCACTAGCTTTAGTGTACGCTTTAGTATAGAAGCTAGACATATGGTTTAATTCGCGATTATAATGATAACCCGCCGCACCGATACCCACCGCCGCGAGTGGGCGCTATCACGACCAACCGATGTCGCCGAAGAACCTGTCCGAGCAACGTCTAGGCCAACTCCTAAAAAATCTCCCCCAGAAAAATGGGGGGAAACTAGTGCGCATTTTCAGACCCACACATACCACAGTGAAGTTGCACAAACGTATTGCTGCATCTTTCACAACACTGGAAGAAATTTGAGAGCTTGCTTTGGAACTACTATGAATTAATTTGTTTCAATGCGCGCTGCATATATTAGGACAAACAGGTGTGAGCGCATTACACAACCAGTACGAGCTGGCCTAGACGTTGTTCCGACGGAGTCGTGGGTAATATTGGTTGGTCGTGATAGTGCCCTCTCGCGGCGGCGGGTTATCGCTGCGGCGGATTATCGCGTACAATAACAACGTCTAGCCCCTAAACTATGTCCGCTCCCGCAAAGTACTGGGCACCTGTGTGGTGTAGACATGCCCACACCAAGCTTGTCGATACTGGACTTCACGAAACCTTTCGTACAAATTTGAACTTAACTTTGTTCGGATTATTCACAATACTTTTTAAGTACATGTATATACATTGTAGTGAAATTAATTCATAGTATACTTTTGTTTTGTTTTACAGAAGTTGTATTACATAACCTCGCCTAGCAGATGTAAAATTACAAACTAAACCATGGTAAAACAAAATAGAGGATAACAAATTCCAAAACGTATGCGATGACCAAGCGTTCAGCGGATGAGCCATCGCAATGAATGATGATCCCTTTCAGGACTCTTCTGGGATCTCGGCGTTCCTGGCCAATACACACTTCCTTCCCTATCCATCCATATAATCCCGGAGGGCAAGGCACTATGTCAAAGCAAAGAACTAGGGAGTAACAAGGCGGCAACCTAAGCCCTAATCCTCCGCGTGACCGCATGCCTTGAACCTGTACGAAGATGCACAACCTGGACTTCGAAGACGGTCCCAGCATACTGCAGCAGCGCTTAACGATGAAGCTAAGGTACTGTTACTTTACAACGGGAAGTTAAATCTCTTAAAGTAAATGAATGAACGCGTACGTTAATAACCAAAAAGACACAAGTGATATTCGAACCCGCGGCCCCGCTAACTGTGGACGGCAAAACTAACCACTATAGTCATAGGCCATTCGCTACCTTGTAGTTCTTTTCAAAAACAATTTGTCTGCATAGGCGAGGAAACGCGCCGGGAAGATTACTAGGTCCATTTGCTCCATGGACAAAAACAAGTCGAATTTTTTTTAGGGAATATTGAACCCACTGTGCTTTATTTGTTTGGAAGTTGTATACCGCAGCCATTTAATACTCTTTGTATCTCGACGCACACAAATTCTCACCTCCATCTAAAACTTCTTCGACTTTCTGGCCTACGGATATCTTAAAAAGACAGACTAATGATTTTTAAAATTGAAAAAAATCTAAAAATTAGTGTGGCCTGACGTTGCGAACTTAGCTCAGAGGCTAAAACAGAAATGACAGAGGTACATACATTAACATGGAGGTGCACACAAACATGCAGGGCTGAAAGAAGAAACACAAAAGGAGGATTAGGTGGGAAAGGTGTGGAAAGATGCAGGGATTTTTAAAATTGGTTTGTCAACACTGCCTCCATCGTCTGTCCGCAAATACATCTCCAGATCGGGCCTTTAATCTGTTTGCTGTTCCCAACAGTCCTTTTCGGATGTTATGAAACATCATTTTTGTTAAATAATATCAACAAGGCAAGCAACAATATACGTTCTCAACCTAAATTCTATAAAAAAGAAGATGCAGATTTAGGAAAAAGTAAAAGAGCAGAACTAAATTGGTATAAGTACAAATCAGTCAAAGCACCGTTAAATTAATTAAACATCAAGCTGAATCATCTAATTTAGAATGAGAAACCATAACGCTCTGTTTTGATATCAAGCCATTGTCACATGTTAGCACTGCCTTCGTGAGATTGCACTTGGTGATTGGCTATTATGGTTACTTGTCACGTCAATTCACCGTAGGTCCGGAAAGCAAGCTTTCCATAAGCAACAGCGATAAGAATTCACATAGCGCGTGACACCCTCTGCATCTAGTTGTTAAACAGTGGCTACCAAAACCGGTCGTGAATATTTGACAACGCCAGAGACAGAGAAAAATTATTAGCAGGATTTCACCCCTCACACCTATGGACCCTTTCCTGTTCCCGTGGGGAACAGAAGCATGACGGGATTTTCTATTTAATGATGGATATTTATAAGCAATCTCGTGAGGAACTGGGCTATTTGTACAGGCCAGGCTTGTTCCAGGACATGACGATCTTGGCGATTCTTTGACTTCAATAAAACGTTATCATTCCCTGATATATTGTATATGTGCATGGTAGGCGTACATGTGGGCTTAAATCGATGAAATTATGGTTTGGCGATCGTTACCCGAGTTCCATTGCCTTCCCCCCGTAGATTAATCATTTTAAGAGGGTGTAAAGTCAAGTTTTTAGATTTAGCTATTTTTTGTTAAATCTCGCATATCCGAGAGCTCATCATGACATTCGCGTAGTAAAAAACAAACCATCCTGGGGAATAGGACAATAACTTGTTTACGTAGCCAAAAAACGATCCCCTCTATGATATTATACCGCCCCCTGCGACGGAATGGATTCGAGCAACGTAATGAGGCAGCGTACGATAATCACCCATTGCTTGCAATTAGATTATGCACCGGTGATAGCAGCCGAAGACACTTCACATGGCACGTGTGTTAATGCCGGCCAAACTAATTGGACGGGGCCAGCCCCCGGCCCACCTGCCCATCTAAAGAGGAACGACTCCACCCCACCCCCTTAAAAAAGGTTGTGTAAATAGGAAGAAAATAATTATTCTTTTTATAATGCCCAGAAATACGATTTAAACATAAAATTAAATGACTCAGAGGAAAGCATGACACCCGTTATTATAATCCATTTATTCATTATAGTTAATAGCAAGGCATACATATATGTTCATTTAACATCAGCTTTTCAAGCACCAGACAAATAACTTGTCGGTCAGTCACAAACAGGTACTAAAATAAAGATGCTTTATCATACAATAGGATATTTTGTGAATTTATATATAAATACCTCCTTCATTCAAGTCAGGCTATTATATATCATATATTATATATTTATTTTAAAACACCTGATTTCAAAACCTCCTTAAATAAAATGGCTCCTTTTTCGAGCTCGACGATTCAGTATCAATGTTATACCACTTCCAATCAGTATTCCGTTTTTCTCTTAAAACAATGATTCTCCTGGCCAGTCCTGGGACTGACTACAAAACGGTGACCTTGTACAATATGATTTGTTTTAAGGTTGCAACTCTAATATAAACGAATGTGATCACTGTACTTTCACGCGGCCCCCTTCAAAGGAGAAACCATTGTGCATGCTATAGAGTACCGAAGCGAATACATCACGCGCACAAAATGTGTGTAAAAGACGTTAGCGCGTGATTCAGCCCGTGAACCAACACGCGATCGTACTCCATTCGTTTACACTTCACGTTCTTATTCTAAATGACGTCACACTTTGGTACTTTGTTGTACAACGCTTCTACCCATGGCGGATTATCTGAACAACAGCTAGCACAATGTTTTCGCCATTGAAGGGGGGCATCCTGGCTAGCATGAACATACCCATCTTAAGCATGATTGTTTTTAACCTATACAGCCATCCAAAAAAAGTTAATCAGATTACAAACAAAAATACACCATGAACACTTCACCTTACCATTCAAACCTACAGAGGGGCATGTACAATGCATAACAATTCAACTTCACAAATCTATCAGTTTATTCACAATGGAGTTTAAATAGCGTAGAAGTCAAACAAATGCCAATTTCATATCGTCAGCCAATCCCCAACAATGTATTCTCCGCAGAGGAAAATAAAAAAATACCTTTGAAAGGGTTCTGACCTTAAAAAAGTGGATTGTACAGGATAAGAAAGACACTGAATAACAGTAGACATATTTCACTCAAGCATAACACGCAAGACACAGCTTCTCCTGAACATAACAAAATAATGCTGAAAAAGCACACTCTGAATTTCACTTTGTTTTGATTAATTATAATATACCTTCAGCTGCTTAACAAAAACAAAAGACGTCGATGCGCCATCGTGGTCAACCCGCTGTATTCTCAGGGACACATTTTATAACCCTTAATGGTTTCGTCGCTGCTTTCACTCAATTTAGGAAGAGTAATAAAATTGAACTAATGCTGAAATGCATTTGCGTCAACTGACAACTCAACATGGAAAGGTTTTAACCATTAACGGTCATACCGTTGATAAATGACCACAGAGTACGTATTTTCATTTTTTTTTGGTGGGGGACAAATTTCTGAATAAAATCGACTAAAAGGGACTTTAAAATAACATTGAATACTCAAATGTGACCGAGAAACGTAGAACTACCAAAGGTGTGTAAGTCAATCCACACGGCCTCTTCCTGGACCTTGGACACGTCGCACCGACGAAGCTGACTTAAACTGTGGCCCGAGGCATCAGTTTTCGAGCGCCTCAAATTTATTCGTAATTTGAAACACGAGATTTACGCTAGTTTAGCTTGTCTCGTCTGAGTAGTGCTGACCTTTTTTTTCTCTCAGTACAGATCACAAAGGCATATTGTACAAGGCTTAAAGTTGGTAACTTATCTTGAGAAAGGTAATTCCTACACCAGCTGCCAATCAAATTCTTGTACGTCCCAAATGGCAGCTTTTTTATGTACATACTAAAACTGCTATGGGCGTCGCCAGCATTTTTTTCTAGGGGGGGGGGGGCAAAGCACATGGTTTTCCCCCAAAATCCCTATAATGTCCAGTATTTTCCCGATTCATCTTTTTTTAAGGGTGGACAGGGACATTTGCCTCCCCCAACCCATTAAATTAACAGCAATATGACTTCGCGCCTTTTTTGTTGTTGTTGTTTGTCAGAGAGGGGGGGGGGGAGCGCCCTCCCTGCCCCCCTCCCCCCCCCCCCTCGCGACGCCCATGATAACTGCCTTTAAAACACCTGTGGATACCGCGTGTCCGAAGATAAGGGACTGAACAAAATATTTAAAAAAATAATACAAAAAGTTGTACAACTGAAAACTGTAAAATAAACACCTCATTTTTTCAAACCTGATATATACAATTTCCCCTAAACCATACTGAAGAAATTTGAGCTAAAAGGAAGCTGAATTCCATTCCACGGCTCGTGTGGCTTTTAGCTCGGAATGACGCAATTGTCGCAAGGTGTATTGCTTAGGGACACGATCCTTATCATTCCCTGACAGAGTTCGATTTCATCACCCCAAAGACTCCGTTATTGCATACAGGAGTCAATACAATTTCACGAGGAAGCCATTTCCGATCGTGTTCCCTGAATATATTGCGTGAATTGTGAACTGTTCGATGGGCTGGTGCCAGACTATTTTATGATTGGAGTGTGTTCCGAGCCTCACTTTCAGGTTTTTTTTAAATGTAGCTTAAACTTTAGGGTATGTTAATAACAAATTATAAAATTATTTATCAGAGCAGACTGGTATTAATGTGTAATGAACGTTTATTTCATTGCTTTCATTTCCACTTGCAAGTTCCAAAATTGAAGGGCTAACCTCGCTTTCAGTTTAATATGGCCGACTCGTGAATGAAGTCTATTAAATACGGACTCATAACAATCGTACTGCGCATGTCTCAGTGCATGGAACAAAAATCACAGGCACGTGTGAGGTTGCGAGTCCATTATAGATCAAATTTAACAGGGGTCCGAATTCTATCTGACACCGATTCTGAAACAACCCTACGGACCATACCGATTCACCATGAAATATGTTTCATAAAATAGTCGTGAATAATTACATTGTTGAATATTTAACAGGTGAAACAGGTATCATTGACCCCAACACACAACGCATGTGCCCAACAATAACTTATGCGTCTCGGGTGTTCATGTAAGAGCCGCTGTGCTTATACTCATTCATTGCTTGCAAACAACGGTCTGCCCAGTTGCTATTTTCTGAATTATTTAACCCAAAAAGGGCCTGGCGGAATCCGCCCCCCCCCTTAACTTTTTACGCGATAGCTTTGATTTTTTTTTCGCAATCCGAGCTGTTATGACTTTTTAGCCTCGAGCCTTGCACATCTTTTGATACCAAAAACATAAACATCGGAGCACGGGTTGCAGTGCAGCGAAACATTTTCCGTGTACACAGTCGTGTACACAGACCACAATGACCATTCGTAAATATGAATAATTAATTAGCCATAATTCTAAGACACTTTTACCTCTTGTGGTGAGATTTCTTGGGTATGTTTATGTGGAGTTGCTCTATGCATGTACCGAGTTTCAAATGTTTTTGTCACTCGATGGCCGAGATCTGGGGGGGGGGGGAATCCGCCCCTCCCCCCCTCCCCCTCCCCCCCCCCCCCCCCCCCCCTCCTCCCCGGCAGAGAGATGGTCAAAATAACCCGGCCCTTTTAGGGTTAAGTATGTTTAATAAGCCATGGTTACTTGCTAAATACTCTATCCCCTTCGAATTTAATATCAAACGGAGGCTGAACGTTTCACTACGCCTTTCCCTCACAAAAGTAATACATGTCTGCATTAATGATGCTCCTGTTTCATGTAATTTCCATCCACACAATTGTACGTTACAAACAAGAAAACACATAAAATACAAAAATTATACACGCCGTAAACCCAAACGTACCAACTAATATACCAATCTTCATTTAGCTATTTATATCTTAATTAACTAATATATTGTGCACAATATGAACAAAGTGAATACTGTACCGCCATCATTGTAATGTTACACTTGTTCGATGCTTATGCTT